>NW_020799099.1:35269577-35309563 GCF_003259725.1 Athene cunicularia
AAAAAAAAAAAAAAAAAAAAAAAAAAAAAATCAATAGAAATAAATACACATACAATTAAATGGTGAATTAAACAGCCAACTGAGTGACTAAGAATTTATTTCACTTTTGAACTCTTCTGATTTTTTTTTTCTCTGAGGGAGGACTATTGTGCTGCCATTCCTTCACAAACACTCGATAATGCTAAAGTGCTTTGAAGTTGCCATTGGAGAAAATAGAACAACAGATGGAGCATGAAAAAACCCACACTGCTGTCTTTTTAATCTGAACAAAACCAATTTTTCTTGGCAAAAATAGTTAATATTTAATTCCATTTACTTATAGACATTTGATCCCAGATGAGAACACGAAAACTGAGGCAGAGCTGTATATGTAACAGCTCAGTGCATCTCTATCCTGGCTTTTTATTAGGAAGGTAAAAAAACCCCCTTTGTCTACCATGCATTATAATAGCTGTGATAGAACTTGTTCAATACTGATCTGAAGGCCACTGGACACAAAGGAATCTGTGAATTAGAATCTCAGTAAGATGCTATTACTTTATGGTTTCCATGGTACAAAGCAAAAAGTCTGGACCTCTCATTTAGTATGACTTTTCTCATGTATAACTGTTATTAGTGGTTATAACTGAAGTTGCCATTTTGGTAGTAAAAGTAGTGTTTGAACCTCAGGTGTATTCCCACCATAAATAAAACATCTGTGTACTTTTATTACCACTTTCTGAAATTCGTTCTCTTTTAGTGTACAGCTATAGATGAGATTTTAATCCCTTGTCTTTGGACATGCTTTTCCCCACAGAAAAGTTTGTAACAGTCCTTATCTGAGAGGTTAAAACAAGCTGGTTTTGTAGTTTTTCCTGATCATCTTGTGGTTAAGACTTGGTGACATCCATTTCCTCTTCTTTCTCCTGCAGTTTTTACCAAGATGGATATTACAGACTTTTTTTGGAGGAAAAATACTGTGAAGCAAGATCTTTATACATTTTCTATTGTAGAATATATAGGATTTCCTACTGAAATAGCAGTTGTATTCTCTTACTCTCATGCAATAGCTGATCCTTTTTAACACTGAGAAGTCCTGTATTTTCCTAATAAAATTATGTGCTGGGTATTTTCACTGTGGATGTGCTTCCTCCTTCGGGCTGAGATCTTCATAATGGAACTGCACTGTCTGTTCACTACTGCTTTTAAGTGAGTGGAAAGATATACGAAGAATTAAGCCCTACAAGTTCAGTCCTTATTGTTTTTCCTGAAACTTGTATGACGTTCACGATTTCAATGGCATTCCTTCCCAATAAGCCCTTGCAGTCAGAGTCACCCTTTACCTGACTTAAACTTGGATAGAGGCAAGATGTGGGAAAATCAACAATCAATCAGAAGGGCTAAAATATGAACAACCTGTGCAAGCTAAATGAGATTGGATAGAGAGACTGACGTTTCATAAAAGAAACATAGCAGGGCAGCATGAATAAAAATAAATTCTGCTTACACAAGGTTTGTTAGCTACTGGAATGTCTAATCATAGTAGCAAATGAAAAAAATTGCCAGCCTCTAACAGGTCTCTATGGCTAGACCTCCTTTCCAACATACTTATTCAAGTGACATTATATCAGTACTTATACAAGTTCTGCACTGTTGTCACTGTTGCATAGAAACAAAGGAAAAGAAAATCTGTTACAGAGCAAGTTTTTTGAAAACTGTAGCATATGTGGTTTTTGCTGAAGGAAATGTAGGTGTGCTTGAAATGGCTTTATTGTTAATGACGCTGTTCAGACTAACTCAAGGTGGAGGACCACAACTGAAAGCATGTTCTGTGTGTTGACTATGCTGCTTGCAAAACTTATACCCCAGTCTTTTATAAGTAGTTAGACTAGCATAGGCAGAGTACCGGTCTTCTAGAATGGGAGACGTGTTTAAACTTGTACGGTGTTACTTGCTGCTTAACTTAAGCCTTGAGGAGCAGCTACAGTAGCCCTTCCAAATTTGGACATGGATTGTATTAGGCTTTTTCTAGTTAGTAATAATATATTTTTTTTTTTTTTAATTTAAGCCATGTATAGATTTGTTGATTGCTCAAACCGTCTTCTCATTCTTCCCTTACTTTTAGAGCTATTTAGTGACCTTTTGAGTCTTTTCTGTGCTGCCTTCTGAATCCAAATATTGCTTTAATGTTCCATTTTGTCTGGAAAAAAAAACCCAAACAAATCAAACAAACCAACCCAAACTCTCAAAGTGATGTCTTAAATCCACATTAAAACAAAGTGCAACAAAGGAGAAGTGCAAGAGTGACGTGACAGACTAAAGCTCTAGCTGGTCTGTCAGTTTGGGAACTGTCTTCAGTATTTGAATAGATACCTGTTCCAGATAGCCCCTATAGGTATGAGACAAATGCAATGGGGTGTTGACACTAGGACAATGATGTGGGCACGGTGCTGGTGCAGAAAACTTTTCAGGCGATGATGCATGCCCAAGGTATTTCAGGTCATCACATGCACAGAGATTGCATTTTAAGGGGGGAAAAATAATGCTACCGAATCAAGCCCTCGAAGGAGAAGGATGCTTTTAAATACACTGTCATAAGAAGAAATAAGTGAAGAGAGGAAATGTGGTTCAGTTGGAGTTGGACTTAGATGATCATTGTAGACCCCTTCCAACTGAACTGTTCTGTTTCTCTACCTTAACAGAAATTCAATGCACATTTGTTGCACACAACTTTTTGTAAGTCTTCAGAATTCAATTAAGTACAACATAGTCTTGCTGTGTCAAGATAAGCATATCAGAAATTTTAAGAACATGAAAATGTTATCTACACAGCACACCTCTTTCTGTTGTTGCTGATCTCAATCCATTTTTCAGCTTTCATACTATTCCTTCAATCGTTCCCTCTGGAAATACATCTAGATTCCTCTTGAGCTAATTTATTGTTTTGCAGCCACTGCCTTACTCTGTAATTTACTGTTTCTGCAATAAACAATTTTGTTTTGACCAAACTTAACATTTTCATTTAATATCTCTGTTGGTGACATGGAGAGTGGCATTGAGTGCACCCTCAGCAAGTCTGATGATGATGAATGGACTGACAGCAGCTCTGTGGAAAAGGACTTGGGGGTATTAGTGGATGGAAAACTGACTATGAGCCAGCAACGTGCACCTTGTAGCCCAGAAAGCCAACCGTGTTCTGGGCTGCATCGAGAGCAGTGTGGCCAGCAGGTCGAGGGAGGGGATTCTCCCCCTTTATTCTGCTCTCATTAGATCCCACCTGCAGTGCTGTGTCCAGCTCTGGGGTTCTCAACAGAAGAAGGACATGGACCTGTTTGAGCAGGTCCAGAGGGGGCCACAAAGATGATCAGGGGACTGGAGCACCTTCCCTGTGAGGACAGGCTGAGAGAGTTGGGGTTGTTCAGCCTGGAGAAGAGAAGGCTCCGGGGAGACCTTAAAGTGTCTTTTCAGTACTTAAAGGGGGCTACAGGGAAGCTGGGGAGGGACTTTTTATCAGGAGGTGTAGGGGTAGGAAGAGGGGCAATGGTTTTAAACTGAAAGAGAGCCAATTTAGGTGAGATAAAAGGAAGAAATCCTTCCCTGTGAGGGTGGTGAGACACTGGCACAGGTTTCCCAGAGCAGCTGTGGCTGCCCCCTCCCTGGCAGTGTTCCAGGCCAGGTTGGACGGGGCTTTGGGCAACCTGGGCTAGTGGAAGGGGTCCCTGCCCATGGCAGAAGGATTTGAAATAGATGATTTTTAAGGTCCTTTCCAACCCAAACCATTCTATGAAAAATATAGCTGATTCTCAACTTTTTAAAAGCTATTTTTCCCAGGCTAATGTCAAAGATTTTCTTTAACATTTAATCAGCAATCTAACTTAATTTTACATTTGTCATTACCTCTTAGATATCTGAAATATATTGCTTATGTCAAAATTTGTCCCTTTAGAAAAAAACATAATTTTTCCCTGGTGCTAAAACTTATAATAGGGTCTTGTCAGATATTTGAAATAGGAACCTAGATTTTGCTACTTTCCCACTGAAGGGAAACTAGACATGTATCTTCTCTGAAACAACATGGAGAAACTAATCTAAACAAGTATGTTTGCATGCCTGGACTTGTTGAAATTCCTTTAGTTTTTCTGAGGGGAGGGTGGTGGTGGTGTTTTTTTGCCATGAAATCAAGCTGGCATCTTCGAGGAATAGTTGTTCTTTAATGGACTCTTCCCCTCCCCAGACCAGTATTTTCCTCTATTTTTTGCTTGTCAAAGCTTATATTTTAAGGCAGAATATTCCCTGAGTGAGAAACTTCCACCATAAGTCACAGTATGATTGGAAAGAGTCAATTAGAACACAGACTTTAACAGTAGTCTAAATTGACTCTTTGTTGTAGTGGTATTTATGATGTGCTCATCATTACTGCAAAAGCATAGTGAATGTTGTTTAACAAGTTTTGATTAATAATGCTTGACTTTTATAAAGACACTCTTTATGTTGATTATAATTGTGGTGAAGAAAGCTTTGTCCCATTTTGTTTGAGAATCTACCCTGAATGAAATGCCTTTTAAGAAAGGAAAGAGAAGACCTAATGATTTAGATCACCAGTGTCATCTGCCTCTTTCTAAAGATTTTGGGAAAGTAAAAGTCAGACAATTAGATATTTAAGAGCCTAAATCTTACTGAAAGTCAATGAGACATGTAGGAATTCTGTATTTCATTTTAATTTCTGAATATTGGAAGGTGATTTTGTATCAAAGTGAATGACAAAGTACCCTTGTGGATACAGATGTATCAAGAAACAAAGTACCAGAAAAGTACTTTCCATGGAGCAAGGAAAGAAAAGGTTCCCCTTAGACAGTTTTTCATACTACTGATTCCAAAATGTTTGTGTCTTGTCTGTTTCACAGTGACTTTAAATTATGATCTTATGACTATATGCAGGTTACACCAATGAAATAGATTTTCTTCCATCTTTGATCGCAAATGTTCCTTTGGGAAATATTTATTTGTTCTTGCACTAAATGTTCTGTAAACTGAGTGTAGAACCGCACCCTGAATTGTTTAAATTGTCAAAAGGCCCTGAAGCAGCAAAAATTACTTCAAAATTAAGCAGCCACACCTGGGTAGATTCCGTAAATCATACAGGTAAATAAGGACAACTTGCACTTAACCTGAGTATAATTAGGTTAACCTGAATCATTATTTTGAGGTTATAAATTGCATTAATAATTTCAGAAAGATTAATACTAATATGAAATCTGTATTTCTAAGCCTTATACCACAATTCAGTAGTTATAAGACTAGAGACTTTTTTTAGCATATTTAAAACTCTTGCTAAAGCATGGTAAACATAATTTTTCCATTTACATGCTGCATTAGACACTTGAGTATAAGTTCAGGGAAAAACTGGTCTCTTGCCATCACCCATTGATGGAATATCCATAATTAATTAATAGAGGTTTTTCTTAGACCAACAGCTTTTATGGATAGTGAAACAGAAATTACAAGGGAACAAACAATATAATTTCAAAATGTTCATAATAGTGATGTTCTTGATGGTGAGTATAATTACAGGAGAAAGTTTTTGAAGTTTCATTTTGTTTAATGGTCATTAAAAGCTATTTAATTCTTCCTGAATTAATTATTTGAATTATTTTTTTAAAAAAAAAACTGTTATCAAATTTTAATATCACCTTTATTTTAAGACATTAATCTATACAATTTAAAAAAACCTGTGAGTTATTGAAAACATTTATCTGTGTACATACAAATGAGTCACTACTAGGTAATCTAGTTGCTAAAGGATTGTAATCTCTGATTTTTTTTCAGTCAAATAGAAGAAAAGAAACAAACAAAAAAAAGACAAATGAAAAAAGGAAAGGAAAAAAATGGGGCAGGAGAGAAAAACCTGAGGAAAGGAGTAGGAGTAAGTCAAATGTGGAAGATGCAGGGAAAAGGAAGGATACTTTTATTTAAAAAAACCCAAACAACAACAAACAAAACAACAAACAAAAAAACCCTAAAAAACAAAACCGAAAAACCAACCCTCAAAACCCCCAAAACCCCAAATCCACAAAAAAACCCCACCAAACAACCAAAAAGCCCCAAACACCCTCACAAACTCCTTTCTTTCCCTTTTCATTACTTCCTGAAAAATTGTGAACCAGTAAATGATACAAGAATTTATCTTGTGACTTAATATTCAGTTTAGATATTTCAAATTCTTAAGGATAGTTTCCTGGCTATAGTAACTTCCAGTGATGAGTCATGTTTTTTTTTCTCAGGAGAAAGGGGAAGAAACCTCAACCTCTGGCTATAATGTTTTAAGGGTAGAAACTAGTTATGTTGAACTGTGTTTTTAGTAGCCACAATCCTATGATGGCTAAAAGGCCAGCATATTAAGAAAAGGACAGGAATATGTTAGAGAAGTTGTATGCATGATAAGTATATTTGATAAACACAGGACACTCCTGTTTCAAATGCATTCCTATTGTCTTCCTTTAGGGTTAAATCAACTGTAGGATAAAAAATTCTACTAGGCTTTGTAATGGAATTTAATTTGTTATGAAGTATAATACTCCTCTTTCATATGGAAGTGTAATTATCCATTGATTTGGCCATTTTAGTTGCCTTTCATGTTTAAGCTTAACTTTGAATCCCCAATCAAGATGTGAATGCAAAGTTCAGCTCGTCAGTTTTAAGCTTTTCTTCCAACAAATGACTGAAGAGGGTCATAGGTTCCCAGATATTAATCCAGAGAAGCACTTACAAAGAGAAAATGAGGTTCTGGATGAGACCATGGAGCATAAGTTGTTTGTTTGTTTGTTTTTCTTTTTTTTTTTCTTTTTTTTTTTTTTTTTCCTAGTAGGTCATTGCAGTACTCACAAATTCAATAAAATCTCAGATTACCCTTGAGTTTACTTAAAAACAGATTTTGATACTAAACAGCACAGCTGCAGAAAATAATTTATGGAGGATTTGAATTTGTTTGTCTTCCTCCTACATTTTGTCCTAATTAAAAATAATTTTACTATCATTAAAAACCCCCACATAAATATTATGTAACATTCTTGTAACCTACTTAGTATCTCAAACCGAGAGTTTTATTGCATTGATTTTTTTTTTTTTTTCTTTTGGTAATGAATCTGTCTAGAAAGAACTATATCCTGTAAGTATATCTTAAATCAGAATTTTTTTTTGGTCTGTCTTTTGATGTATGCTATTCTAAAACATATATATAGTACTCTGGAACGAATAGCTTTGAAGCAGCACTTTACATTCATAAAGCATGCTATTATGGATTCTTTGAGGCTGAGCATTGCAGAAGTTGGTCGTTGGTTTTAATTTGCCCTTCAGAAGGGGTAAACTTCCAATATTTCACAACTATGGGATGTATATTCATAATTAAGGAACCAAAAAAATTTCAATTAACTTGTAGTGTCAGTGAATAGTACTTGTCCCCTTCTTTGCTCTGCCATGCATCTGCAGCTACCTGTCAGTGCTGCTGGAACCAGCCAGTGTGGCCCTGGGAGCTGGCAGGTTCTGACAATCCTCTCGCAGGGAACAGAGACAACCTTCAGTGCCCTGGCTTCCTTGAAAATACAGGAGAGTAAGACTATGCCAATTCCTTTCCAAACACTTTTTGTTCAAAACAAGACTAAAGGTCCGGTGTAGCCCCACTGCTACTTACTGGATCTTTGTATGTGGATGTGTGTGGTCGGTACGTGGCCACTCTCAGAGCAACATGGACTAGAGGGGAGTTCATGAAAGCCGGTCTCTTTCGTGGCTTACCTGTAGTGGAATGGTGGCGCTTCTTGATCTGGCTCTGGCTCCCTTCTTTTCACTAGATTAATACAACATTCTGATTCTGTGAGTTGATGCTTAGTAAATCTGGAACAAATGCTGTATACAACTGACAGTTTTGTCTTCTACAGTATTCATACTGAAGTGTCTGCAAATAGACGTACTTTAGAACTTGCTTCATTGTACCAGTTGCAGGTGTTCTTTGTTTACATGTGTCTAAATCATATGAAAAAATATATAAGTGGACAACAGATTCACACATTTCATATTTCAGGAGCTCAATAGAAATTATTTTTATGTCCATAGAGGAGCTGTTTGTTTCTTGTTTGTTTGAATATTTTTATTATTATTATTCAGGTATTAACTAGCAAAACAAAAGTATTTTTCATTTAACTTAGAAAAAAAAACCCCAAACAACCAAACACACACAAACAAAAACTATGAATGTGCTAATAAGGATTAGAGATCTACATTTTATCTCTGCATGTAATTGCATAATAATCACTCATTTCTCTTTAAGCTATGAAGTGCCCTTAATTGTCAAAGTTAAGGAAAAACAAACTGAAAACTGAATGTGTGTATTTGACTGAATGAATTGTATTTGCACATCAATCATTTCCTCAAAGAATAATCTAATCATTTTTCTTGTAATATCATGTATTGTTTTTTTCAGTGTTTTTCTTGCAATATCCTTTACAGAAAGTCAGCACTTTTGCTGCAACGTAAATTCTACAAGTATGATTAATTGTGTTTGAAATGATACCATTTTCTTTTATTTCTCTAGTTGTAGTCAACAAATATTTACAGAGTGGTATCACCATTAAGTACAGTTACATTGTTATGTTCGTGGAATGTTTGCTCGGTCAACAGGAAAATCTTGTATACTCTGGATCCATTGCTCTTTATTCGCTTTTCATATAAGAATGAGCACACTCTGTTGACTCAGTACATTTTTTCTTTTTAAGTCAGTTAAAAATGACTTCTTATTTCTGTGTTATCTAAACCTGTAGTCAATTATATATTTTTATTGATATTTCTGTGGCTAGTAGTTGGAATTATTACAATATGTAGAAAATGTTAAAAGTTGAAGAAAAAAAAAGCAGCACAAATTTGGAGACATCAGTACTTTTGGATAACTTTTAAGGACATCTAATTTGCCTAAATTTGGTAACTTCTGTAGTTATAAAAATTGGTTAAAGAAACAAGTGTTCTGGATGTCTGAAATCTAGCCTTTGAAATGAGGGAGGACAAAGTTACAGGAGTAGATACATCATTTTATCAGCTGTTACCTTCAAACAAAAAATGAACCCAAGATGAAAGAGGTAAAAACTGAGCATAAATGAAGACTGAATCACAAGGCATTTAGAAGCCAAGAAATGGCTCAGTAGGTAAGCAGAAGGTTCGGTTTTAAAACGTCTCTAGAAATTTTTACCTAAGTTGTTTTTCTGCTCTCACTCTTCCTTGCTTTCCAAACCTCTCTTTCTGTCCTCCTGCAAGACCACTGTTCTGAAATCCTGGCATGCAAAGAGATATGTAAGACTTAATCAGAGTATTATATAGCTTTAAGGCAATGGAATGAGTGACTTAAGAGTAGAACTCCAAAGCTGTGGTTTTTCCAGGTCAAATGCTGTTCAAATATGGATTTAAAAATAGATTTAAAAGATAGACTTTAGTTGCTGCATGTACAAAAAAATGCTGTGGCCACTTTACATAACACTAACTTTTAAAATCTGATGACATAAATTGACCTCGAAAACTGGGGCTTTCATTTCAGCTGAATTGACTTGGGTTTTAGTGATAGGTTGTTTTTTTTTTTTTTTATAATTACTTCCTGCATACTTATTAACACTTTCCCAAGAGACGTGGAAGTCTTAGTTTTCTGCTTTATTAGAGAAAATGACTTTAACTTCTTGCAGAACTTAAAATAAAATAAAAAACTTTAGCCTCCTTCAGAGGGTTGCTTACTAATAATGAATGATATAAAATTTATCTTGAAACCAAATGAACTTGCTATCAGTAGCATCAAAGTTCCACGGGAATAAATCTGTCATTTTTAATTATTAGCTAAAATGTAGGATGATACAGCAGTTCTCACTGATATAAAACTGACTTTTTCTACTTTTTTTTTTTTTTAAAATCTAGTTGTATAAATACATCTCCTTATTTTTGTACCTCTGTTTTTCTAGTCAATTGTGTTAAAATAGCCTTAAAACAGCAAAATAAATTCTGATAGCTATATCAGGATTTCTACCTGATACCTGTAATTTCGGGTTCCTTCTTTTAAATACTGAGCATGACATAATGTTTTAATGTGTCTAATATCCAGAGTAGGAAACACATTTTACTCCGACCAGTTGTCCATAACTCAGGAGTTTATGGCATTGCTTTCTGCTTAGTTTTATACATTTGGGATATGAATACTTGCCAACAATTTTTAAAACTGCTTAACAGTAGTCAGTCTCATACTGCATACAAACAAGGAGAAATAGAGGAAAAAAATGAACCTTCCTGAATATCTTCTATAAATGCCACACTGAATAAACCAAAGTAACCTTTCAATCATTGCCTTCTGATGTTCTAGTATGTTTTTATGGATTACTTTCATCAAAACACAAGGTAACTGTTAAAACTGATTGCCTGTGCAATGGTATATATATCAAATGTCAGTCAAATGTGACATCTTTAATTCAGGTTTTGTGTTGGATTTGATTTAGACACATTAGATTATTTTTTTTTCAATTGATCTTACAGTGCCTTCCTCTTCTTTTTTTTTTTTTTTTTTTTTTTTTTTTTTTTTTGTTATGGATTGTTACAGGTGGGCAGAAATGTTGTGCCATGGACATGCAATAGATACATGATGTCTGGTCAGCTACTTTCACTGTAAAATATTTTTAGTTTTAAAATGCAGACTCATTGCAGTCATAAATGATGGTGATTATTTTTAAGGAAAAAAAAATAATACCATGGAACCTTCTTAAAGAAATAATGAAAATGAGGAGGGTGAAAGAAAAGAAAGTGGTAAAGAGTTCAGGCTTTGCAAGCACTAGCAAGTACCTGGCTGGTGCAGTAAATGACCTGAAGTGGTCTTAGTTATAGTCCGCACAAAATACCTCATTTCCATTATCATGCCTCTAATGGAAATTCAGGTGTAGAAATGTATTCATATATTGAGGTTGTTCATGAGGAAAGCAACATAGTATCTGGCTTCTGTTCTCTTGTAAAAACTAGAAGAGGCAAAAGCCATTAATTATTTTTGCTAAACATTGTTCTTGTATATACTTTTGGTTTTTTGTTAACAGGCACTGCAGGCATTAGACTATTATCTGTAATAATGTCCACAAATGTTTCTTCTTTGACTTTTAATGTTAACTGTGGAATGTTTTAGCAGGACCAGGCATGAAATGATTAACAATTCCTTTGTTAACAAGGGACTTGAAAGTTTGTTTATAATTTGGCAAATGTCACCTTCTATAAAAAATACACTGTCTGATTTGGTGTACTGAAAAAAATCCACAGCAGCCCAACCCAAAAAATAACAAAACAAAACCAGTGTGCAGTGTCTTTTTATGCCTGTGGATTACGCATTTGAAGATACAAGAAATATTGTGTGTTCTCCACCAGCAGCTTTTCAGTTAGCCCCAGAAAATTCTGTAAAATCAAATAGAAAATAACACATATGTATATTTTCTCTGAAATAATCCTAATTGCTTGTTTGCAAAACATAATTGTATCCAAGACCTAAAACTTTCTGTCATAATGTGGCAGTGTTGCCTTTAATTAACAATGTTTTTCTTACCTTGATTTGAATGATGACAAGAGATTGTTGTTGGTGGCTGACATTTTAGTTCTCTACAGTAATTTCTCTGATAGGTGTGCTTCAAGATTCCTATATGAAATCCAAGTCATCGGATCTATGCAGGTTCCACATATGTAGTCAACAGTGAGCATCTTCAGTTCTCAATTATTCAAATCTGTTTGCAAATTCTGTTAAACATTCTATGTTGGTTTTTCACCTACATAAACCATTGACTACTAGTATAAAATAGCAATAACTTCAGCCACAGAAAAACAAAACAACATGTGTGAGAGAAATCTTTTGGTTGGGATCTTATGAGAGTTATTGCAAAAACCCATGATAAGATTTATTCTTTTAAATATGACAAGTTTCTTAATTTTGCTGCTTTAAGTTATTGTGTGGGTTGTGGTCTGTTTGGGTTTGTTGGTTGATTTTTTTTTTTTTTTTTTTAATTCACCTGAACCTACTGAAGATGCAGTGCTTCTCCCCTTTACCCCTAGATTGTACTTTGGAAAAGTTATCTGGCAGTATAATTAGTTGCTCAAGACAAATGACATACATTTACACTTGCTGCTTCAGACTAAAAAAAAACCCCAAAACAACAAACCCACAAAAAAAACAAAACACCAAACCCAAAACCCAAAGAAAAAGCTTTCTAGATGCATAAGAGGGATTTCAGAGCATATTGATGGTTTCATCGAATCAATAAACATTGCTGCAATTGCTTTTGTTAACACATTCCAGGTTTGGGATAAAAATGACAGGCTAAATAGTGACACTTTTAGATTCCACTTATTTCTACTGCTTTATTTGTGAGATATATAAGAAACTTACTTGGAAAGGAGCAGTGGTATCAGGCTACCTTGAAATTTTTATGGCAATGATACTTAAAGTTCCTACTATTTCAGATAAAACACTTCTTTTGAAGGAAGTTTGCTGCTCTATGTGATGCTTTGCAACTCTTTTGCTTGCTGTCATTTATAGAAGTACTGTTCTGCAAAGTCCAGATAATAAACATTTAAAAATATCTTACCTCCTGATGTTAGCAGTCATAGATGGATTATACTTGAGTGGTACCTGCTCAAGCTCTTATATGAAAAATGGGTTTTATCCTTGGCAGCAGTGATTAGGCTTTCTGGTTTTAATCTGTAGTCAAAAAACTCTTCAAAACAAACATCGCCCCCACTCAACCCTCAAAAACTGCAGCCTGTAGGTGTGCATGAGGGGAAGGAGGCTAGGTCATTGCCTTTAATGGAAGACTTTTTATTATAAACTGGTGTAAAAGGGATTATGGGTTCATTCCCATTTTCTTTTGTACGATGGAGAGTTTCAAACTGTTACCCGCACTCTGAAAAATAGCTTCACAATCTTGTTCTATTTCCTTTTTAGAAAAGCAGATTGTAACACCATAACCCCATTATTTGTTGTGAAAACAAGGTATGCTCTTGCAGTATAAAAATGAGGAACTCTTAACTTCAACCCAATTTAAATGCCAGTATAGCATTATTATGTCAAATATTGAAGGCAGTTTTACCTTTGGATATAAAGCTTTTCACAGGGGCTTTTTTGTTGGTATTTTTACTTCTTTTTTTTTTCATTTTTTTCTCTCATTTTGTGTTTTACCGTCTCTTCTGTATGTAAATGCCTTGGCCTTATTCTTAGAAAAACTTTTAGGTTAAACAACTAATGGCTTTTTCTCACAATGCTACAAGTCTGTATTATTTTGTTATTTGGCACTACTTTGATGTCAGAATCTTTCTTATTATTTCACATCAATGATTGATATGGAAGAGGATTTCTTTTTCACTGTCCCAAAACATGTTTCAAGATGTGGAAAATGTCAATCGGTTGAAATTAATTTTTTCTAAACTTTTCAGAATTAGGTTCTCAAAGCACAAACATCTTTGTTGAGTCAGGAAAAAGTAATGCTTCTTACCAATGGTACAAACTACCTTAGTGACTTTTATGAAAGTCCATAAAACCTGGTATTGACAGACCACTGTTGGGACTTGAAGGTAAGCTGTCTGTTGTGCCACATATTAAAGCCATAACCACTCTGCTGAGCTTGAATACTAGTTATGGTGACACCATTTTTATGACATGACTACTTCTTGCCAAGGTATGAATCTGTGAGATTAATTTCTTCTGGGTCATCAAACTAGCATAAGATGGATGGTACTTCTTCATCCCTCATGAGTTGGACTTTTTAAAATTGGAAATTAGGAGAGGAAGGTTGTCACTCCCTTTACAAATTTCAGACTTTCAGACAGAAACTGTCTTCAGTTAGAAGAAGAGATTAAAGGGAATACTGAAGTCCTGACAAGTTAGAAGGGAGTAGAGGAGAAGGTAGAGATTTGTGGGTCTCTCTTTGCTTCTGAAATAATTTTAAAAGGTGTCATTACAATATAAAGAAAGAAATCTTAAACTATCCTAACAAGCCAAATTCCCAGCTGCACCCAGCTTTATTCGCTGAAGGTTAGATTTTATGTGTTTTCCAGTTTGACATAGATACGTTGCTGCCTTCTGCTGGGTGCTAATGTGAAAAGTTGCTGCCGTTGCTTTCAGATTACTGTTCACACTGGTCAATTCAGAACTACTGGATCTTATTTTCTGAATATATGTTTGAATTTCTCTTTCAGCAACCATTAGTAGAGCTAATTAGACATTAGCCAGTGAATCACTTGAGATCATTTATTTGCCTAAAACCAAGCATCACTGCAGTCCATGTATTTTCAGTGGTGGGTTTTTCACTCTTATCCAAAATACATTCAGAAATGGTATGTTGATGAAGGTGAGATCTGTAATTCAGAGCTGTCCAATAAAAATTTTATTATTTATATTGGCTGAAGACATATAGTTCTGCTAACTCTCTCTTTGAATCATTTAATTTTATATTAAAATGCAAACAGTTGACTTTTCTTATTTAAATTGTACCTCTAGAGAATGCCATACTTAAAAACCAACCAAACAAAAGAAACCAAACCCAAAGCAAAAAACCTGAAAGGAACCCCACAAAACTGATCTTCTGTGTGACAGGAATTAATTAAAGCAAGACAATATATAGCTTCTAATGGCCTACTAAAAGCTACCTTCACTTGGATGTAGTAGTAACAATACTTCCTAATCTTATTCAGAGTATTTAATCAATTTGACATATGCCATAACTCAATTTCCATGATTCTCTGATTGTTTTCCTACAAGTTGTTACAGTTTTTCTGAAACTTATTATATAAAATCAGCTCACATCAAGAAGAGATAGCTGCATTGATAATTGTGACCTCTATTCTCAGGAGCGTTGCAGTAGACAGAGTTCTTCTACAACTATTTCAGTATTACTTACCCACTGCAGAAACCATAGAAGTCAATATGTTAATTTAAAAAAACAGTACTGAGCCTGGTATATGCTTATAAGACTATCACCGGAGAAAGGGCAGAATAAAAAAAAAGCTGGATAGAAAAGCTTAAACTGTGACTAAGACCAGATTTTTTGCTCTTTTTCTGGGGGTTGTGGAAGTGAGGGAGAAAGGAGAATAACTTTAACAGGATAATATGCCCATATTTAAAGACTATAGTTTTATGCAAATTTGATTATAGCTTAATTTTTTGTCAAAGGCATATACCTGAAGATATTTAAAATGTAGGTTGGGTTGTACAGCATCTCACAAATTTTACATTTCACATGATCACATAAATATTAAAGTCTGCGCATATTTTGTTCAACCTATGAAAATAATTTTGTGCTTTCAGAGAATCACAGGATCATCTAGGATGGAAAAGACCTTGAAGATCATCTAGTAAAACTATTAACCTAACATAATTCCCAACTGTACCAGATCCCTCAGCACTATGTCAACCCTACTCTTGAACCCCTCCAGGAATGGGGACTCCACCACCTCCCTGGGCAGCACATTCCAACAACCAACAACCCCTTCTGGAAAGAAATGCTTCCTAATAGCCAGTCTAAACCTTCCCTGGCACAACTTGAGGCCATTCCCTCTTGTCCTGTCCCTTTCTACTAGGCTAAAGAGGCTCATCCCCAGCTCTCTGCACCCTCCTTTCAGGGAGCTGTAGAGGGCGATGAGGTCTCCCCTCAGCCTCTTCTTCTCCAGACTAAACCCCCCCAGTTCCCTCAGCCGCTCCCCGTACGACCTGTGCTCCAGACCCTGCCCCAGTTCCGTTGCCCTTCTCTGGACACGCTCGAGTCATTCAATGTCCTTCTTGGAGTGAGGGGCCCAAAACTGAACCCAGGAATCGAGGGGCGGCCTCACCAGTGCCCAGTACAGGGGTCAGATCCCTTCCCTGTCCCTGCTGGCCACGCTATTGCTGACACAAGCCAGGATGCCATTGGCCTTCTTGGCCCCCTGGGCACACTGCTGGCTCCTGTTCATCGGGCTGTCAATCAACCCCCCCAGGTCCCTCTCTGACTGGCAACTCTCCAGCCACTCCTCCCCAAGCCTGTAGCGCTGCTGGGGGTTGTTGTGGCCCAAGGGCAGCCCCCGGCATTTGGCCTGATTGAAACTCCTCCAGTTGGGCTCAGCCCATGGCTCCAGCCTGTCCAGGTCTCTCTGCAGAGCCTCCCTGCCCTCGAGCAGATCAACACTCCCACCCAGCTGGGTGTCATCTGCAAACTGACTGAGGGTGCACTCGATCCCCTCTAGATCATCAATAAGGATATTAAACAGGAGTGGCCCTAAAACCCAGTCCTGGGGGACACCACTCGTGACCGGCCCCCAACTGGATTTAACTCCGTTCACCACAACTCTCTTGGCCCGGCCATCCAGACAGTTTTTTACCCAGCAAAGCGTGTGCCCATCCAAGCCATGAGCAGCCAGTTTCACCAGGAGAATGCTGTGGGAAACCAGAGTATCATTTAGGTGTAGACAAAGATCAAAGCCATCTGAACTCTGCAGGGAAAGAAATACTGATTTTTAACTAGATAAAATTCCACTGTATAATGCACATAGTTGCAGGAATGTTAATCTTTTCTTATAATCGCTCATGGACAAATGATTGTAGAGTCTGACATGCAGTCTATAGTCTGTTTCAATTGGTCTGTTCCTTATTGTATGAAGGAAATAGGTGGCAGCCTAACTTCATTTTTGTGGACAGACTAAATCATTTAGTGCTATTTATTTTCAGTCTGTGGTAATAAATATCTTGAACTTTTTGCACTCACAGGGCTGAATGGCGTGTCCATCTGTTGTATGATTAATTTCTATTTATTGTACTTCATTTTGCTTTTATTCTGTTTCTCTTCTTTAAATCCACTGTTTTCTCTTCCCTGCCTTGTCTTTGTCTTCCATACAAGTCAAAATATATATGTTGAATTGCATAGTGGTTCTTTACCAGATCTGTAATCGTATATTGCTTATATGCTCTTCTTTGTTGTTGATAAATTTTAATATAATTTTAATGTAGTTTTTTTAAGCATTGTATTCTATAGCAGTCATGTAAGTATAGGGAAACATAGATTTTTTTTTCATGGAATAAAATTTAATCGGGAATTATTGTCCTATT
Source organism: Athene cunicularia (assembly GCF_003259725.1). NCBI lineage: Eukaryota > Metazoa > Chordata > Aves > Strigiformes > Strigidae > Athene > Athene cunicularia. The sequence goes on from NW_020799099.1 coordinate 35,286,670, forward strand.
ATTCAGGACATATACATATTTATTGGCCCAAACTGCATCCTAGTAATCAGTGACTGTTTCATGATAATAATCCCTGGAGGTTTTTTGGCAAAATTATACAAGAATGAACGAATGATAAATCCCACTTGAAACAAGAGACTATAAAACCTGATTTTTCAAACCAGAAGTTTTCTTACATTGGTAACAAGCTAGCACTGATCAGATATTGTGAAACCTCAAGGATTTTAGTCATTTGCATATCTAAACTGTCCTGGGTTTATCACTCAAAGTATTCATGAAATTCATAATAGATCACTATGTTTTTTAAAAAAACACATACATATGTGGTACTTTCTGTTGCTCAAAATAGTTATGAAATATTCAGTTTCATGAGGAAGCTTAATCATGTTAATACTGATATAAACTATATGTACCATCTCAGAAACATATTTTGAAAAATAATTTCTGAAATTTTGTTTTTAGTCTACCATGACAGTTAATACCATTTAACTACTTGTTATTTTGCGTTAGGTGATAATATTGCTTTTCGTAAGTAGCTTATTCATCCCAGCCTCAGCTTAATAAATATTTTTTACCTTTATGTCCTTAAATACTATTTCTTACAATTTCTGTATAGGACCACTCCTATAAAAGAACAAAAAAAATTTTTAAAAGTCAGATATAATCACCTGTGCCATACTATCTCTAGTACATGTGCATAAATAGTACAATACGGTTATTAATTACATGACATAGTGTAATTTCCATGGGATCTTTGCCTCATTTAGCATGCGGATTGAACTGTGCACACTTAATGATGCAGCTGTTCAATATTTATTTTTATTTTCACTGTTTAATGAGTGAATACCTCCCTCATTCATTTGCTACAGTCTCAAAGATCATGGTGAATAGGCATGTGAAACTCTACTTCCCTGTTTCGTTCACTACCTATGGTCTTCTGTCTATTGAAACTGAAATTACCACTGCTACATTGATGTAAATGTAGATTTCTTATGTTTACAAATAATAAATCAAAAGCGTTCATTTGCATAAACACAATTTGTCTCAGAATAAAAGCAGATCAAAAGATCCCATATTACTTTTATATCCATGTTCTATTATTCAATGTGCCCCCATTGAGTTTGATTTGGCAATCTGCTGAGCTCTCTGAAACCGGTCTCACAAGACAATTCTGAATATTGGGAAAAATACGATGCTATCATTACTTTTAAGCCAGTGATTATTCCCCCCAGAATCAACAAAAATCTCTGCTGCTTTACTTTGCAATGCCACTTACAAGAGCTGACTATTAACAACCTTGAGAAACTTATATCCTTAGAGTGAATCTTAGCCTCATGGAAATCAGTTGAAACACTTCCATTACAAATTCTTGTGATGGATCATCTTTGGATCTGAGGAAAATTCATCACTTTCATCTCTGTTGAAACTAGACCTTCCTGTAACTTGTACATGCATATTTGGAACAGAAAGGGCAAGATAAACAATTTGCATCTGACTTTGTGGATTAATGGAAATGGCATTAATGTTTTCATACAAAATACACTAACTTCACTGAACTAATACCATTTCAGAATTTATTTTTCAATAAATAAAATAAAATAAAATTGTTTCTCTTATTCCCTAACAAATTTTGGAATTTCTTACATGATGAAATTTCAGAGTTGGTTCCGTTATGTCCTTTATCATGATGATTGAAATATTTTTTTTTTTTTTAAAGTTTTTTCATCATACAAAGTCTATTCTCTTGATATGTACTTTTCAGGTTTCTAGTGGTCATGTATGCAGAAGTGGGAAATATGGTTAGCTCCCCTTCATTTCATTGATATGTTTGTGACTGTTCTTTGCTAAAAGTAAGAGAAATGTTATTTCGTTCAAAGATGTGTTATAATTTGGGGACTGCAGAATCTGAATTATATCCCCTTTTTTGTTATGAACTTTTTATTAACTCCAGATTGTGATGCATGCCACGAATGTACCTGTTGATTAAAGTTCATGTTTCTCCTTGGGTTAATGTTACACCTGCACTATTTATATATTAATCTGTCCATATTCAAAGTGATATCTATACTGAAAAGAACAAAGAGAAGGAATAATAATTTATCAACAGGTGTGTGCATGTTTTCTTTAAATGTAGCTTTTTTCTATGTCTTGGTTGTTAGCTGTCACAGGTAGCTGTATCAATATTACCCACAAAGTTTACTTTTTTATTAAGAGTTTTATATTAGATGTGACACTCTTATTTGGGATAATTTCCCATGTGTAGCTATTGATTCTGCCAACAGTGAAATTTCTTCAAATCCTATGAATTACTTTTGACATTTTTACACAGGCATAAAATTGTGTTACATTTCTTAAATGTTAAACATCAATTAGTTCCATGTACTCAATCCCCCTGAAGTAATTATACTTGTGTAAGAGAAACTCACAGAACAGCCAAGGGCTGTGAGTACTGTACTGTACAATCCAGAGAATAATTGTCTTGCACGGTAGTGTCAGAAAATGTTAAGTGATTCTAAGTTGAATGTGCTTGCTGATGTCATTTTTAAAAAGTATTTCTATAGAGGGTAAGGAAAAGCACAAGGCTGATACACACGAAGACAAAAAAGAATCTTGGTATTTCCTGTCTCAAATTAAAAAAAATAAATGCTGTTTTCAACAAATATTATTCTCAGAAACTCAAGCTTACTTTCTTTTAGAGTACTGATATATGCTGTTAATACAGATCTAAGACTGGCCACCAAAGAAGTAATGCATTGATGTACAGTTACATGCAAAAAGAACTGACAGACTCAGGTTAGATAATTCAAATGTTTGGTATTTTCCACTATCTGCAACAAGTTGTAAGAAGAGTCCTTGGGTTTTTTAAAATTATTTTCTTTATGATTTTATTCTGTAAATTGCACGTACAATGCTATAAAATAATGTGGAGGTTTTGTGTGTGTCTTAATGTGCAAGTGGGTAGGTTCAGCAGATTTATTTTCACCCAACACCTGAAGTTTATGTAACATCAAAATAGTATTGGAGGACTGAGCTTGTTGCTTGTACATTCTTTTCAATAATAAAAGATTCTATTCTGAATAATTGTCACAGCTTGATATGATATGGCTTTTCTCATAATTCAGCAGACCAAAGAAATAATATTGGATTAACGTTGATGTTCGAAGAAATTTAGTGCCATATGTCAGACTGCAGTCTTATGCTTCCAGTAATTTTAATGATGAGATGTGGATGCTTCAGACTTCCTTTATTATTTATGTTCACTAAGGGTTTCTAGATGTGCTGCTACTAGGTTTCTGTGAGGACATGAGTTTTACCCTTGGTAGTCATAGCCTAAAGAGCTTTCCTTCATAGCAAGAGAAACACTGAATGGCAGTGTTAAGAAATAATGAAGAAATAATACCTTGACAAACTGATACCTCTCTGCCTCCTCATATTTGCAACCTGACAAAAGATGGCCACTGTCTTCACTATCTAATCATCAGAGCTAAGTAAAACAATAGTATGTATATATGTAGAATACTGGACAAAGTTAATTTTAAGGGTTGTTGAATCCTCTGGGACAGATAGGGAGCCAAAGGTACTCACTGACACAGCCTGCTGTGCTTCTGCATCTCCTGGTCCAGGAAGGATCAGGACTGTACTCACAGCATGTATCATACCCGGTAAGCACAAGCACATACGTGGCTTTCACAAAGCAACACAGCCTTTCCTGACACCCACGTGAAAACACTGGCAGCTCGTGAACAGCACTGACTCATGAGTTCTGAAGCTTGGTAGGAGATGTGTGTGCATGCACACACACACACGCCTCTGAAAATCACTCTCTTGTTCTCTGCAACCTCTTGGACCTCCAAGCTCTCTGGAATCCATAGGCAGATGCTGGCTCTGCTTTATCCAGTCTCCATATCAAACCTTGTGTCTTTCCAGGTGCTGTTCTCCTTCTGGCTAGTCCAGGTAAAGCTTGCTCCAGTGAATCACATGCACACACAGATAAAAGAGGCAGTTGTCACAGAAATTGGTTAGGATTAAAGCTTAACAGCTGATGTAAACTGAGTAAGTCAGTTGTCGGGCTTGGCTAGGTAAGTGTGCTGACCAGCACCTTCATTAGGTGTAACATTTCCCATTTTATCTTTTTTCTATCCATTTCCCCACACTCATTCCTTACTCATTCACCATCATTTATCCTTTCCCTGTCTCTGGCCCTTCTAAACACCCCATAATAAGTTGTATACATTCCCACAATCACCTTAAAATGTCCCATAATGTTTTACATGATCCCACAAACTCAAACACCCTATAAGTTTGTTCTTTCTTATGAGAATGCATAATAATACCATTTTACTCCCTACCTTCTAGTTTTACTGAGCTCTGGCTGATTCTTTCAGCAAGCAGCCATCAGTAGTGGTCTTGGTTATAGTCTTCATTATCTATCTCCTGGTTTGGGGATTTGTATCTGTGTATTAATATCTGTGATTTATTACTTGTCCTGTCTCTTCCCTTTGGCTTCTATGCTCATAAATGAGATAGCCTTGTTCTCCAGGTATATATGTACCCTTACATCCCCATATCCTTTCAGTTCAAATATACAGATGTCTCAGTGAGTGGTCAGAAGAGGAAAATCCACAGTGAGGTAATGAAGTAAAATACAGTGGGAGTTGTAAAAGAAAGAATAAAAATAAATTCTGGATTTCTTGAATAGAGTTCCAACTTTTGAGCTGCCCTTAGTGATGTTATTTGCTTCCCAGTGCTATTAATATAAGGTAAAACTTCATACTTTTTTTGTGGGTTGTGGAATTTCTGTATCTTAACAGTCTCAGAAAGATCAAGGATTAACTTTTTACATTACAACTCATGAAACCAATTAAAAAGATTCAGTAATGTATTTTACCTTCCCTGACACTTAGTGCTGTATTAACAGCACCTATTATTTCCCTATCTTGCCTATTTCAGGGATCCATCTAATCATTCATTAGAAAGTGACATGTACGCTTCCTTCAGCTGTCATAATACCACCTATGGTAACTCTGTAGTGTTAATATATTTCATTACTGATTATAATATTGGGCTTCCAGTCTTCTATGGCTTTGCATTTTCAGCATTTCAGTGGGGATGATTGGACACTCTTGTAGTCTTATCTTTTAAATTCTTATGAAAAGTAATAAGTTCCAAAAGAGGGTTGGGGAAACTTGGGTGCAATCATCACATTATTATAGTATAAATCTAGAAGCCTCTCAACTAGCTGGCACCTTAGCTTTTTCACAAATTCCTGTCCATTTATTTGAATAACAAGAGCATAGAGTTATAATATTAAACAAAAAAATCATAAACCCCTCAATATATATGGATTTTTAGAAGGAATATAATATTTTTCTTCAAGGGCACAAACCAGTAACTATTGAAAGCTGAAATAAAACTTTCCCTGGGGATAAGTTATCTCATAACTGCCTATTGCTTTGTCTTCACCTGATATTACTGCATACTTCTAAAGTGGTGAGCCCAGAGCACCTGATATATGCTAATATCCCTAGATTGTTGCCTAAGGCAGCCTTAAGACTCTTTCACGTTATTGCTATGTCACAAAAGACAGCCAGTGATCAAGCTCTGTTATGATTATGGAAATGACCGGTGCAATAAGTAGAAGCTAAGTGTAAAATAAGCCAATAGCTCTTTTCTTTAAGGAGAAATTACGAGAACTACTTTAGGGAAAGTAACTAATGAAGGCCTAGATCAGCTGCTGAAGTCAAAGCACTGCCTGTGGAGCCAGCCAACTGATTTCTTTCTTTTCCCCTCTGAAAATGGGGTGGGCAAAGGGTAAGCACAGGGTCCAACTTTGTTATGGAGAGCATTTAGATAGCTTTGTTTTCTAAATCTCTTAATCTTAATCTTATCTTTATTTTTCAAGCGATCATAAGCTTCTTGTCCTATCAAATTCATAGAATTAAGCATATATTTCATCCTATTGTCTTGTAGCATTAAGCCTCTAGAGTTTGTTGTATAGAGTTAATCCTCCGCAAATTAAATTTTTTGATCATTGTTCCCAGTATGCAGTTTCTTGCCTAGTGGGGAATTATGTGTATGCAGGTAAGTACATTTCAAAAGGACCTGTTGTCATTGAGTGGCTTTTCCTCAATAAAATGATATGCTTCTCCACAGTTTTAACTTGGATACTCTTAAAGATAGAAAGTCTCTTTATTCACTGTCACTTCATGATGTTTTGTGTAAGAAATAGATACAAAAAATTATCTGCTGTCAGATTTTGATACAGAATGACTACCAACATAAACCCCATTTTTCTTTCCACTTTTTTCTTGCTCTTTTTCTTTATGTACATTTTTTTTTCATATTATAGCTCCTAAATGTATCTCTGAGTACTTACTGCCTTAGCAGACCAGATTTGTCCATGTAAATTAAAAAAGTAGTATTTCTGGAAATAAACGATGCAAAAAGTTGTTCTTCAATACCACAGTATTTGAAGAATTTGATGGGAAGACGCAGCTATGTGATATTCCATTTCTTTTGAAAAGGAAACATTACAGAAACATAAAAATCCTGCTACATAGCAAATGCCCAACTTTTTCTTGCGTTTCTAAAGCTCTTATGTGCCCAGATTAGCTATTATTTATTATGTCTTCAGAGTTGTCACACAGGAGACCTGCCAGGTACAAAAGGATTGGAATTTGGATGAAACAGCTTTGTATGTCTGAATAATATGAAATAATAAACAAGTGAAGGTATTTATAATTACAGTGGATACAAATAGAAATAGACGGTATGAGAATATTTTAAAAAATTATATATTTAATATATATATTTTTAAATTTTCTATGCTTCTTGATTTCTGCAACCTGTGAGTGTATAACTGGTGCCCCATTGCTTCACCATAAAAACCCAAATTCTAAGGTTTTTTTAACCTGTTATAAACTATGTGTTTTCAGTAGTTATATGTATTGATAATATCACGATGCCATGTTGCAGTAGTCAACCAAGTGATACAGAGGGAAATCCAGAAAAATGGGTGAATGTTGTTGGAAAGGCTGAGAGATTAAATAAAAATATGGTGCAAAACCAGTTAGCTAATTTATTAGTTGATTTAAAAACTGCAGATAATAAATGGCTTTGTTATAGTGAGAATATTAATAAAACTATTTTTTCTCATCAGTTTGTTAAACATTAAAAAAATCCCAATAGTTTGAAGAAAAAGGTCTTCCTATTTCTTTCATCAGATACCAGAGAACATTCTTTCTGTCCCATATTTCCATGTATTAAAGTTAAGGTAGTGATATTTTAGTCTTCATCTTATGGTTCAAATCAGACTTTAATTTTGTAAAATTTTGTTTTATTGCTGTTACACAAGTAGTGTAATTATAAGAAGAGTGTTACTGTGACGTATATTGTATAGATGCTAACAAAGACACAATTTTTGTCCTTGAAGATTTTATCGATCCATAGGTAAAGAGTTTTTTTGTATATGTTGCAAAGAACTGGAAACAACCACCTAGGTCATCAGGTTTAGTCCTGCAAAAAGCTGTATTAAAAAAAAAAATCCGAAAGAACTCTTTTCTTTGTCCCTCCACAAAAATAATTCTCTTTTATTGCAGTGCTCACAACTTATTTCACTGATGGTGCAATGTATTTAACAGTTTTGTGCTGGTTTTGGCTGGGGTAGAGTTAATTCACAGTAGTTAGTATGGGGCTGTGTTCTGGATTTGCGCTGAAAACAGTGTTGGTAACACCGGGGTGTTTTAGTTACCGCTGAGCAGTGCTGACACAGAGCCAAGGCCTTTTCTGCCTCTCACCCCACCCACCAGCAGGAGCCTGGGGGGTGCAAGAAGCTGGGAGGAGACACAGCCGGGACAGCGGACCCCAACTGACCCCAGGGGTATCCCACACCATATGGCTCATGCTCAGCATATGCAGTTGGGGGAAGAGGAAGGAAGGGGGGGATGTTTGGAGTGATGGTGTTTGTCTCTCCAAGTCACCGTTACGCATGATGGAGCCCGGCTTTCCTGGAGATGGCTGAGCACCTGCCAGCCCTTGGGAAGTGGTGAATGAATGCCCTGTTTTGCTTTGCTTGCACAAACGCCTTTTGCTTTCCTTCTTAAACTGTCTTTATCTCAGTCTGTGAGTTTTCTCACTTTTGCTCTTCTGATCTCTCCCCAATCCTGCTGTGGGGAAGTGAGAGAAGTGGCTATCTGGTGCTTAGTTGCAGGCTTGGGTTAAATCACAACAATTTCTTAGCACTGATATGTATTTTTGACTGTAGCAAAGGTCATAGTATTGTATTGGGAAAAATAATAGCAACCTGTTCAGGGACAAGGTGTGCAGTGAAACACAACAAACTGCCTGAAGAGATATTGTCTCTTGACTGCTTGGAAAGGAAATTCCAGTTTTGGTTGGTTTGGGGTTTTGTTTGTTTGTTTGTTTGTTGTTGTTGTTGTTTTTTAATAAATTAAAAATGAAATGGTTAGATGTAAATCTATTAGAATTTGCAGGTTGAAGAACTTGATGCACAAATGATTAGATGAGTGTGTTTTATGGCTAATCCAACAAACGGAAAAGAATAATGGAGTTACAGGTATGTCTATTTAAAATAGCTTTACTTCTGAAAATCCATAGACATGGGTGGAAAATAAGGCCCTTTTTGTAAAAGGAATATATAAACTTGGGTTTTAGTTTTAAGGACTTTCTCAACAGCTTCCTATACCACAAAGTAACCTTCAAAAAAATTACAGCATCATGAAGTAGATTGGATTTATTTTTATTTATACATATACAGAAATTATTACTATGTATACTAAATTCTAATAAAAGGAAATCTACATAAACTTATTATGTAAGATATATTTTAGAGAATGAACATTTGCACAAAAGCAAATTTGTTTAATTACTGCTGTTTTTCTGTCCCCCAAATCCTCAAATCCTTTGTTTGTAGTGCAGAGCAACTTTCAAATCAATTGGATGGTAGAAATGCATTAAAATATTTTTCACTTGGAAATTCTGACAAACTCAGAAGAAACTGGGAAGTTTTAATGTGAAATAATCTTACCAGAATAGTAAAAAAAGAAATTATACAACAGCATCTTTTCTAAGGAAAATGTCAATTTAAGTGCATTCCTGGAGGTTTAGGCCCTCTGTGAAACTTGCAGACCAAAGTCTCATTGATTCTCCTGTTCAATTAAAAACCTTTTATAAGCCTAAATTAACTTCTAAGTGTTCTCCCGCTCATTACTCACACTTGCAGTCATGAGACCCGTCTACGATGGGATAAAGCTAGCTTCTACAGTACTATGGAGACATTTGCTTCAGAAAATAGAAAAATACATAGGAATTTCTGTTATGTTTTGTAGACTACAGTAGTGCTACTAATAAAATGGCTAATTTTATTTATCCTGAACATTCCAGGATCTGTTAAAATGTGCCATGCAATACAAGAAATGGAAGATTATAGCTAAAATGTTGGCCATTTAATACCTGTTTAATATATTCATCCTGCCATCATTCATGTTTTTATATATATATATATATATATATTTGATATGATTGTATTTCAGTTATGTTTGAGTACTCTTATTAAGCAGCTACACATGTGAATGATCGTTTTTATTACGTGTTCCTAAATTTATTTCTTACAATTTGTACAAAGATCTCTCAAGTCAATAGAAAGACTACATCCAAAGATATCTGGATTAAATCCTTACTTTCTCTTGCTGCTTCAGACCAGTGACTTCTGAGTGTAGCCAGGTGTGCCTGGCTTGTGAAAGGTTTTATCTTGTTATGGAGAATCAGTTATATGCTTTGTAAAGCCTGAGTGGAAACTTTGGTCTACCTCAAGCTCACATTGTCTTTAGTCAAATGGAAGGCATTTTGACTTCTGCGACTTTGTTTTAAGGATAATTTCATATGAATCAGCAAAACATTGGACATAAACAGAAAGGAAGATTTAAGGAAGAATGTAGGAGTCCATAAGGTAAAACATCTAGTAATGAAGTTACCTGTAGTGGCTGCAGTTTGTTCAAACGATTACATCAGTAACAGCCTGTTCACTGTCTTTCAGTGTCATTGCTTAGATATCTGTTTTGGGGAGTGGCAGAATAGAAACCTGTTTTAAGTATTATCGTTAGTGCTACAGCACTGAAAGTCTTCTAGGATTTAGTAATGAAGTTCATCTGTGAAGTGTCATGCAGACAGCAAAAAGGGAAATAGATAAGACTGCTGTTGCCAGTACCAAAACCAAAACCTTGCTGAAGAGGGTGCTGGCAGCTCTGAGCAAACAAGGGAGAAAAGGAAAGGAAATGGGAAAGGGAAGGAAAAACTATTTGGTCTGTAGTGTTGAAATAGGAAAAGAATGTGTGAACAAAGCTCTGAAATGGAATTTGACAATATATGGCTTGGAGAATATAGATTTGTTTCAGAAATGATGGTGCATTATTCAAGACAGAATAAGTTTTGTCAGAATAAGAGGGTAGACGTAAAAGAATACTAGGTAGGGGCTAGGTTATTTTAAGGAAGAAGGAAAGTTATTCAATAGCGAATACTATGAATGAATAAGAAAACTATCTCTACTGAAACACTTGAAGGTGTATTTCAGAAAATTGTTGGAGATAACTAAATACAGCTTCACCAGTTTTTCATTTGAAAAAGTGTCAGCAAACTGAAAGAAGTTTATATGGGGTAGCTGGGAAGAGAAATGCGGTGCTGCTCCTGCTTTCTACTGCTTGCAGGGCACATTTTTCTGTTCCAGGCTTCTAGCAGTCTGCTGCTAACAAGCCCTCTTCAAGTGTGCCTTACTTGTAGAGTGGGGATATACAAGATGAGAAATAACCCTCCTCTTCTGAGGGGAATGTGGGTTGCGTTTTTTTTTTTTTTTTTTTTTTTTTTTTTTTTTATGGTGATATACAGTTTATTTTTTGGCAAAATAGTTGTAACAGAAGTAGTTCTACATAAGCTACCAGTGTTGCTTAATTAAGCAAGGAAGCCAGCATAAGATGTCCTTTTTGTGTTGTATTTCCAGCAGATGTCTGGGAAGTTAAAGTCTCCCACAAGAACAAGGGCAAGCGATTGTGAGATTTCTCCTAAATGCCTATAGAATATTTCATCCACCTCCCTGTCCTGGGTGGGTGGCCTATAGCAGACTCCCACTACAACATCTGCCCTGTTGGCCTTCCCCCTGATTCTAACGCAAAGACACTCCACCCTGTCTTCACTACACTTGTACTCTGAGCAATCATAACAGTCCCTGACACACAGTGCCACCCCACCACCTCTCCTGCCTTGTCTGTCCCTCCTAAAGAGTTTGTAGCCATCAGTTGGCACACTCCAGTCATGGAGACATCCCACCATGTTTCTGTTATAGCCACTACACCATAATTTTCCTGTTTCATCACGGCTTCAAGCTCTTCCTGTTTGTTACCCATGCTGTGTGCATTGGTATAGATGCACTTCAGATGTGCTGGTGTTTTGCCCCCTTTGCCCTTCAGATCTAGTTTAAAGCTCTGTCAATGAGCCCAGCTAACTCCTGCCCCAAGATCTTCTTGCCCCTTGTGGTGGTGCAATTCTTACCCCTCCCTGCCCTCCTTGTTGGGCTGCTTGTTGCCAGGTGTGATTCCATTCACATTCCCCCAGGCCATACATCAATCTGTGGAGATAAGGACTGATAACCTTGAGGAGCCTGGCTCCTGCCCCTCCGAACTGCTTGGAAAAGGTTATAATGGCCCATCATCTCCTGATGGCCTGACACACCTGTGCCTGGGATGTGATCAGATGGAACAATAACACGGTTGCATGTTATTCAAATTCTTGTGCAACTGCTGGAGGCACCAGATAGTATTTGACAAAAGTCAATTTTCTTGGATCCTATAAACTGTGACCACCAGAGAGACGCTTTGAGCTTTCCTGGATTGCAGCGGGCCTGTGACCAGCATCTCCCCTGAGCTGGGACACCTCTCAGGTGTTGTCTGCTCCAGACGGAAGGCCAGAGTGAAGTCCCCCAGCTCGAGTCTCAATTATCGCCTGTTGAGGAATGCCAAGGCATTGTGAGTATTTGCTCTAAACTTGAGAGGGAATTTTTCTGTGAGCTAGCTTCTATTTCACCTGTGTATTGGGGTGTGTGTGTGTGTGTGTGTGTGTGGGGTACGTACCCTTACACTTGTTCCTGTGTGCTTGTCCGTTTTGTGTTCATTTTACTGAATCCAGATACCTTTGTTTCTGTATGTATATGTCTGTTTTGTGTATGTGCATTTACATAGGTCTATAAATTAAGGTGCCGTTAAGTAAGTTAGAGTGAATATTGTCATTTTAGAACCTGAAAAAGTCGCTTTTCTTTCCGAGTTATTTTGTATTGACAAATAGTTTTTAGTTATTAATAAGTCTAGATTATTTTTACTAGATCATTACCGTGTCAATACTTTCATCTGCAACATCCCTCTGAGACAGCTGCCATCTAATGCCAAAATGTCTAATGCCCTGTATACCAGCGCGTGATTGAAAATCCTGACGCCCTGACGGTAACACCAGTCTTGGAGCCAGCAGCGCATCTGTAGAGTTCTCCTGTATTCTTCTTCATCCACCCTCCCAACTGAAGGGAGGGAAGAGAACACAATGTGTGCCCCTGACCTCTTAATCAGTTTCCCTAAGGACCTGAAATCTCTCTTAATTGCTTTAGGACTTCTCCTGGTAATGTCATCGCTACCTACCTGAAAAACCAAGAGATGGTAGTAGTCCTTGTTTCTCACTAGGGTGGGGAGTTTTGCTGTGAGGTCCTTGACCCAGGCCCCAGGGAGGCAGCATCTTCCCTACAAAGTGGGTCTGGTCTGCATATGGGGCCTTTAACACCCCTCAGAATGGAGTCATCACCCACTACAATGACTCTTCTGTTTTTTTTGTTTGTTTTTTTTTTTTTTTAACTAGTTCAAAGATTTCCATAACGTGGCATAACCATGGCAGGCTAAATTATTTTCCTTAATTAATGGATGGTATGCTGATGAAAAAGCAAAACAATAAAAAACCCCAACACAAACACAAAAAACCAACCCAAACCCAACCGAAGATAATATGTTACTTATGTTCTAGCTTACATCACACTTTTCAACAGATGAAGAATTTACTTTTTTGTTCTATGTAAGTCTGCTAACTGGTGGCTTCCTATTTGACATTAAAGGCTGTCTACAAAATCTATCAATCATAGCTCTTATTCTTTCCCCATTTTTGGGAATCCTGTTTTATGAAGCTACTTAGTTTTGTTTTCTTATGTGTAAGAATTTATGTATTAATTTCAAATTCAGTAAGATAAAACATAGAGTTTGGTAGCACTAGAACTATGTGTCATTGATTTCCATATTGAAGAGCTATGCCACTACTATAGCCTTTTCTCATGTCTTCAGTCTGAATCATTAAGTGGTGTTTGACACCTTTTAGGCTAAGCTGATGAATGCAATGGGGATAAATAACTTAAGAGGTCTTGAATCCCTACAATGAAAGGAAAAAATGTGTACTGGCTTAATTAAAGGCAGATAGTTCAGTGCTTCATTTAAGAGGCAAAGGCTTGACTGTAGTTTGAGTATCCCTTCAGTTTGTTGGCCTGTTGTCAAAAATCATAAAATATTTTTTTTACTTCTGTTGTTTTAAGTGTCTCCAAACAAGTTGACAAGTTCCTGCTCTGCCTTCAGTGCAGAAGAGAGTGAGCCTCCACTTCCCAGAAGAGGAGGAAAGGTCAGAACAGAGTCATGCACTATACTTTATCACAGTGATGTAGGGAAGCAATGAGAAGAACTTCTTTTGTGCCTTTGTGTATGCTGCTCTTCCTCATTTTATCAAGCTTAGAAAAAATTCTTTTGTCTACTTTCAATTTCCCTTTTTCCACTCTGGTGCCTCTTTTCATTCTTACCTTCCATTCACCTTTAAAGCAAATAGAAATGAAAGAAAGGAAAAAGAAGTGTGAGAAAATGGCAAGTGTCATGTTTTAATTCAGAGGAGGTGACAGAACCATAAAATATTCTTCTCATATAGGTACTTTCTGTTTGTGTTAATGCCCTTGTTAACAACAATTTAGGAGGGTTGTTTGTTATGTGGTTTTTTTTGTTTGTTTGGGTTTTTTTGTAGGTCTGTCTAAAATTGATGTTCTGGGAAGGTGCTTGTACTATAGACTTTGTCTAATATCAGAGTAATTAAAATTATAACGATGATTTTTTTTAATTTATGCAAATTTAATTGTATTGTTTTATTTTTGAAAGTGACATGACACAACAAATCACAACCCCATTAAGTAATACAGTAGGTTTATTTAAGAGTATTTTTATTTATTTAATACAGTAGGTTATTAAAACAATGGTTTTGTTTGTATTTATAAAAGAATTGTTTGGGGCAATACATGAATTTTTATGTCCTGAAACATCAGTATCTGAGCAGTCAGGTTATTCAGAGATAATGAGTATCATGGTAAAGTGTCTTTGCTTCAGTTCAGTGACAACATATAAGGTGAACTCTTGGTCTTATTCTCTATCTAGAACTACTTTATTTTTAATTATAACCCCATACACTTTAGGATGTGGATTGGGATTGTTTTATGAAATTAAATTTTCTAATAGGTGTACTCAAAAGTTTTTTTATTTGTTTGTCTGTTTGGGTTTTGTTTTAATAAAAGAAACCAACATTTTTCTATCTTGGTGTCTTTTACTGAATTTAGGTTATTTACGGAAACCTTGCAGTCTGTCTGCTTGACAATAGCTGGATGTCTGACTTGCCAGGTGATTTAAAGGGCTTTTAAAGGAGCTTTGACTCTGAACACTTTGTGATTGGTTCCTGTCTTGGCTTTTGGGATAAAATGTGGTTTTCTTTTCTTTTTTACTTTATACAACTGTTCAGTAATCCATTTTGTTGAAAGAAATGTTTTAAAATTTTCAAAATTAATAAAGACTGGGTTTGAAAATTTCCTTAGTTTACAGATAAGGAGTATTAAGATTATAACCAATGAGCAGCTACTGCCTTCATGTCACACAGGTCTCAAAAGACATTCAGCAAGCTCAGAAGAAATTTTCAGATATTACTTACCTTTCTTTTTAAAGAATATGCAGCTATAAAGGTCTCCCATCGTTTATGATATCCATGAAGTATGATACAAACCTAAGTTTTGCTGCTTATTTGCAATAATAATTTACACAAAAGTAATTGCTGGAGCAATGTGCATCACTACAAGGAAAGAGAGCTCTAATTCATAAATGGGTACAGCACAGAAACTGTTATCTCAAAAGTTTTAACTAGTTCCTTAATTTAAGGTAGAAGGGTTTTGTTTTATATTACTTTCATGTTAAGTAATATTAAATTATTTCATTGTTATGACATGAAGAGGTTTATTCTGTTAAAAGGAGTGAAGTTTTTTCCTATTCTGAATGAACCCCCATACGAGTAGCCACCACCTTCGTTTTAATTCATGTTTCTGTGCTCTCTGTTTCTAGCTGCCTATTGTTCTCCTGATTTTTGTTTTGTAATTCTGTGTGTGTGATTATTGTGAAGACCTCAAGGGATTTATTTAGAACTTGAAGGAAGAAGTGAACAGAGGTTTTATATTTTTACAACCTGGGCATTCAGATGCATTTAAAGATGCATGACTCATTGAAAAGTACATGAAATATCCAGTGCTTGAACATGTAAAGCCTTTAGTCCATATTCATAGAGATGTCCATTAAAATAGCAGAATTATTTCTTTTTTTTCTTGACTTTTTCTCTAGAGACTGTGGTATATGATCACAGTAGTTGTTATTTTAAATGTTTCTGAAAAGGTGGACTTCTTATCTCAGCGCTTTACTGGACAAAAAAAAAAAAAAAAAAAAAAAAAAAAAAAGTAAAAATTACCTAAGAAACATATTAGGACTCTAGGATAGTTATCATGCTGATGTTATCTAAAAATATTAATGTAAAATGTAGATATAAACAGCAGAAATCCATATTATACATTCAAAGATACATGAGTAGCTTTGGCTTAAGCTGCAGCGAGGGGAAAAGCTGTAGACTTGGTGCTTGCCACGGTTACAGGAGCATGCTAATTCTAGTTCATTGGAGGAAGAAGTTATTCTGAGGATTGTATTCTGCTAAAAGAAGAAAAAAAAGTATACTTAAGAATTCTAAGGGATTACTTTCTTTTGCAGAACTCATGTAATCTCTCAACATAAATGGAAATCTTGGTCATCTGTATTAATGGAAAAGCATATTCCTAAAACAGGTAGTATGTGTGTTCTTTTTGATTTCTTTTTTATGTTAAATTTCAAGGCAAATCAGCCTGAATCATAATTTTTAAAAGTTGTTTAGTAGAATTCCCCACAGTACTGGTAGAAAAGTTAAAGTAGAGAGCAGATTCTTATTTTTAAGTAATTTAAATAGAATTCAACTTTGGATGTATTCTGTATTGCTAATATCACTGATGTATGACCTTCATCCTTGCTTGATTTGGCCCTATTTTCATACATGCACCCCAAAAAAGAAATAAGAAACAGGCATTGACTTTGCACTGGTCCAAAAATCCACAATTAGACTGGAAAAGATTTAGGAAAATGGGATATTGAAAGAATGGAAAATAAAGAGGAGATGGGCATATCGGGGTGGGGGATGGAGGGGATTGAGACTAGTGTTCAAGTAGTCTAAGCAAGCTCTATTATAATACATCTCTCAGTGAGAATAGCTGGCTTTGTGGAGGTGACTTGCTTTAGAATTTTTGCAAATACTTATTGGTAACCATCTTTAAAATTAGCAAATTTTATGGATTCTAATGTTAGCATGCTTCAATTTTAACTCTTCTTAGGATAAATATTATAGAATACAGTAGTCACAGATCATGAAAATGTTTCTAGAAATATATGCTGGGTCTGAAAGGAAGCATTCATTTAAAAAAAGGCTTGAGAAAGGATTGACCTCAAAGATGTTCAGAGAAGATGGGATGTAACTAAAATTAAAGAGAGCAGGCAGGAGAGGAAACATGAAAGTAGTGTGAACGGAAGCAGAAAAGCAACACAATTAAAAAAAAAAAAAACCAAAAACAAAGTATAGTGTGTATTTTAAGTGATTTACTTGAAATCATTGTATCTTTGGGCAGAATGCTTGTTTCTTCTTTCTTCATATCTTACACATGTGTAGTGGTATTTTGTGCATTTGTAGAAAACTAACATAGCTCAAAATGTGTGAGAAAACTGCCTGAAAGAATTCTACTTAATGATTCTAAGCTGGATCTCCTATCAGGTCTGATAGCTGTAAAATATAGATATATACAACAGTCTGATTTTACTAAGACATGAAACCAGCTCTCATAAGCACGTGATGTGTTTAAATGTGATACTAGCTTTTCCTCCTTATGAACTAGGTAGTTTTAGTCTCTTGTGCCTCTTCAATGTTATTTTTCCTTTAGTTAAAATCTCGACCTCCCAAGAAAACAAATACCAAGTGGAGGCAGAGTACATTAGAATGAATCCCGTTAAATATAACCTCAGGTTGTGCATTTCAAATGAGATGGATTTTCCAACCCATCATTAAAGCACTCTGTGACTTAGATCAACATAATGAGTAGCAGTGCCAGAGGCTGTGTCTATCCTAATACAACAGCCTTGGTCTAAACATTTGTGTAGTGTGCTCGTTGCATCTGGCAACTAAAGGAGTATAAATAAGAAGCAGTAGAAATTATGCATTAATACTCCTTTGTTTGATCCAAACTAAGGCGAGTTAGGTGATGATTCAAATTAAGTGACTCTGTATATGTTTGGGGAAAGTGCATAATAGTTTACCTGTGTAAGTGTGTTTTCTAATTCCAGCAAGAGTTCTTTTTGGTATTGATGTATTGTGAAAATTGTTTTGGGGTCTCATTATATAAAACCATCTTCTGTTAAACAGACATACATATGCATATGTGTCACATGCACAAACTCATTGTGAAGATGCTTGAAAAATAATCTAGGATTTGATGCAGAACTACTGTTTAGTTCCTCAGTCCTTTTCAGAGCTTACACTGTTTTGGATAAGTAGAGAACAAATAATTCAAGTATAACATTCCTGGTAAATTATTTGAGTGTAATAAAACTGATAAAAATGATGCTATTTAAACTATTTTTTAATCAGTGTGATATTATAGCTAACCTAATTACCAGCAGAGGTAACATGAAGTATGGCTATGGAGACTACAAGGAGCCCATGGTCTGTCTGAATTAATTTTTATTTGTATATTTCTCATAGAGCAATGAAAAGAGAGTTGTCCCTTTGTTGAACTGAGGAAGCTAATAAAAAATAAAAAAAAGCAGCCCACTATCCTGACTTTCTGTAAATATTAACATCCTTTCTGTCGTATCTATCTATTTATATCTGTTCAGTCAGGGTGAAAGTTTCTGGGTTTGTAACCTTTTGTTTTGAGGATTTTGGGTTAAGAAAAACCCCTCTTAAGATGTGTTCTGTTATTGTCTAGTTTATTCAGGTGTTGCCATACCTTGAACCAGTATGCCTCAGTAAACAATTATATCTCCTGAAACTATCTTGCTTTGGAGATCTGGCTTCTCCAGTTCTTACTGGCAGCCTAACTCACAAACAGTAGGTATTCAGATTCTTAAAAGCACTTATTTGCTTAAATATTACATTGCTTTTAATATTAATAGAAATATAAATACAGTTTTTTCTTGTGCTTTCCTTTTGTGTATCAAGTTAATCAAATTGCACCATAATTGCTTAGAAGTAGTATAAGAAGACCCTTAAAAGATGGAAAAGTCTATTATAGTTTTAGGTATTTATTAATTCTTTCTTTCTTTATTTATTTATTTAATCAATTATGGTTCTCATAATTAATAATTCTCTATGTCATCTACCCAAGAGAATTGTGAATTGTGTGTGTAAACATATATACATGTGTGTGTGTACAGATGTATACACATTACATGCCACAGGAAGGGACTATGTGAGGTATAGTATGAGTTAGGGTTTGTAGGAGATGCTTTAAGAAAGGATTGTTTTGCTTATCAAAGGAGTAAAATCATGTGGTCTGGCTACTAGCACCCATCAAGTGAAACTCTAATTTTCTGTGACTGAGTTGTGTTGACTATATACATTGAAGTGAAAGAAAATATGGTTGAGTCATTTTCATTATGAGGGGAAGAAATGGAAACTTTTTAAAGATTCACACAGAGATGTAATAGCAACTGACAAATTGCATTAATGTGTGTTTTCACACATTAATGAAGAAATCAGGAAAGAGCCAAAACTGGTACGGTGAATGATGAATAATGAAGCTATTCAAGTTACTACTGTTTATCTAATATTAGATACTGCAATTATAGTATGAATGTATTTTCAGGAAATGAGAGCCCTAGTAGGAATGAAAAATGGCTTAAGGTACAAGTAAACATATCAATGAAGACATCCAAATTGTGCCAGTTCTTTGAGGTTATGGATGAGGAAAAGCCTAACTTGGTGTTTATCTTGATTGGTGTTTATCTTGTTGCTGAGATTTGCTAAGAAAATGCGTTGGCTTCATTCAAGTCTAGCAAAATTGTCAACAGTATAGGCTGTTAGCAAGGTTTCAAGTACTCTAACATATTGGAATTACTATCTCTTTTTGTTTGTTTCCTTTAGTTGTGCTGCAGAGGATCATATCTGATGCAGTCCTAATGTGATGAACAGTTAAACTGCTTGGTTTGGTTTGATATGGTTGATCTGTTTCATCTGGAACATTACTGTTCAGAGTGGTTGCATATACTATTTCTACTTCTTGAACATGGATTTACTCCTCTAGTAGAATCTCCCTAGAAGCATTGGGAAATATTTTGTTTTCTTGTCTTTTACATTCCCTCCATAATGTGAACTTTCTGTTATCTATCTTTATTCCTTTGTGTTTATACTAAATTAAGAAGGGATGCCTTAACAAAAGTTTCAAAGCCTCTAGCAATAAATTTAAGTATCTCTCTTGTGCCAAGAGAGTTGGCAAAACTTCCACTGTCTTCCTGATTTAAAGTTAGTTTTCACCTTCTGTTCATTAACAGCTGTTCAGGTCCTATACGTATTCAGCTATAAGTATGTGTAAGAAAATAGCCACAATAAAAATTATATCAAAGTCTTGAGTTGGTTCTGTAAGTTCTTAGGATTTCATTTGTTTGGAAAATTGAATGTGAATGGTCTGAAAGTGATGTTACATCTTTTCTTACATTTTTTTTTTTTTTTTTTTTTTGTTTTTTGTTTTTTGTTTGTTTGTTTGTTTGTTTGTTTGTTTTTGTTTTTTTCATTGCAGATTGAGGTCTACCACAAATTCTGAATGTCCCACTTAGGTAATGAGTAGGTAAGTTTATGCAGCAACTACCTTTGGGAGGTGGGGAAAAGGGGCATAGGCTTTATTAATCTTTTGCATTTCAAATAGTAACTGACGTGATCCACACCTCAGTGAACACCTTTTCTGTTCAGTAGGCCTCATCTGCTTTTTTTTCACTAAGCTTTTTTTGAGAACAAGTGATACCTAGGTGGGATATATGCTTAGTTATTGTCTTTTTAGATGTGTTGCTAAAGGAATAGAACCAAAATATAAACTTTTTCTTTCATGGCTTCATTGTAGTCTTCTAAATGTATCTCTCGAGTGGTTTAAGATTCCTTTACAGTTTTTTTTTTCTCCTTCCAGTATAATATCACATACTTCAGACCGTACATCCTTCTGCAGCTGGAGTAGTTAAAGTCATTATCTATAGTTATTTTCTTTGTCAAGCCACCTGGTAGTTAATATACTGGTCAGATTCTAACACTGATTGCAACTGGCATCTCTGTTTTTATAGTTGCTTGGAATATATCACTGTTGAGTCGATAGGCAAGGTATGTTATCAGTGGTGCATTCCATGAAATCCTGTGACTAAATTTAATTTGTCAATGCATCTACAATTTCTATCTCCTTTCTAGTGGTATATTTCCTTGTTTCTCAACATTCTGTGATTTTATTCCCAAGCTTAGCAGATATGCTTCTATAAGTTTTAATGGAACAGTTTTTCTGATCAGCCTTTCTAATGCTCTATTATAAGGCACACTTTCTCTTAAACTGTGATGTTGAACTTGAGTGACCTACAATTGCCATATAGTTCCAAGGAATTTTCTTCTTTTTTCCTGGTTTGTTGTTGTCTTCCTGATACAAAGCTTGAGAACAGGTTACTACCAAATATATTCATCAGGTATTAAAGAATCTGTCCTTAATTTTAGATGGAAGTACCTAAGTAACCTAGGAGAGTACTTTTATTGGAGAAAAAAATGTCATGACAGTTCTTCTGGAACACCTGTCTTCAGAGGTTGAAACATCACTTTATTGTAGCTTGAACAAGGCTTGGAAAGAATTTGGCTATGTAATTGAAAAATCCTAGGAATTATTCCAGTTGCTTTATGCTTTCTACTGTAGACATTTATTGCAAAAGCTTGCATTTTTGATGCATTTGGCACCATGTCATCTTCAGTGATTACACAGCCAACAAAATCTAGCTTAATTTGCTGTTGGTTTATTGAATTTAAACAATCTCTTCTGATATTTCTAAAATCTGTCAGATTTTCAGCAAGGTAATCTATTTATTAGCCAAGTAATATAATCTATCAGTAGTTAGATTCTCTTTACATATTATATTGTAATTGTGTGTCTTACACTGGGGAGGAGTGGCTGGTGAGCTGCCAGTCAGAGAGGGACCTAGGGGTGCTGATTGACAGCTGGCTGAACAGGAGCCACCAGTGTGCCCAGGGGGCCAAGAAGGCCAATGGCATCCTGGCTTGTGTCAGCAATAGCGTGGCCAGCAGGGACAGGGAAGGGATCTGACCCCTGTACTGGGCACTGGTGAGGCCGCCCCTCGATTCCTGTGTTCAGTTTTGGGCCCCTCACTCCAAAAAGGACATTGAATGACTCGAGCGTGTCCAGAGAAGGGCAAGGGAGCTGGTGCAGGGTCTGGAGCACAGGTCGTACGGGGAGCGGCTGAGGGAACTGGGGGGGTTTATTCTGGAGAAGAGGAGGCTGAGGGGAGACCTCACCTCCCTCTACAGCTCCCTGAAAGGAGGGTGTAGAGAGCTGGGGATGAGCCTCTTTAGCCTAGTAGAAAAGGACAAGACAAGAGGGAATGGCCTCAAGTTGCACCAGGGCAGTTTTAGACTGGCTATTAGGAAGCATTTCTTTCCATAAGGAGTTGTTAGGTGTTGTAATGGGCTGCCCAGGGAGGTGGTGGAGTCCCCATCCCTGGAGGGGTTCAAGAGTTGGGTCGATTTAGAGCTTAGGGATATGCTGTAGGTGGGAACTGTGCTAGATGAAAGGTTGGACTAGATGATCTCCAGGGTCCTTTCCAACCTAGATGATTCTGTGATTCTGTGAAACTGTTTTTGTAGTTCTTGACATTTCGCTTATTGCACCATAGAATGTGATGTAGCTATGTTCTGTATGTGAGCTGGTTTCTTTAAACTATTGCTGTTGTAATACTTACTACTGTTGATGTCACTTTCAAAAGTAAAATGTTTTCCTGAGAAATGATTTACCATACATACTCTTTATTTTCACAGAAGATCAGACCTCTGAGAACCATAACACCTTAATAGATGATGCAGGATCATCTTTGGTTTGCCACGCTCCTGAAGCGTGCAAAATTAAACAACAAAAAAGTTGTACAGAGAAAATGTGCAATGAGAATTAAAGTTATGTCCTTAAAAAAAAAAGTTCTAAATGTCAATAATATCAGTGGTGGTTTCCACAGAAACAAATCTTGAGTCAGAGATCTCATTGATAATGACAAGGCATAACTGGTGATGGTGAAAATAGGCCTGATTACTTCTACAAGTAGCCCTCAACCTAACTTAAGTATGATATAAACAAGGCAAACTATAAGAAAGAGAACATGGAATGAAAATAGTAATTTAGAATTAATCTAGCGATATATATATA
>NW_020799099.1:35309632-35312225 GCF_003259725.1 Athene cunicularia
GCGATATATATATATATATATATATATATTTTTTTTTTTTTTTTTAAATTCTTAATATGTATATACCTAAAGTCAACAACGAACAATAATTAACATGGAAATGTTTCTTTCTGGCATTCTTGTCAATTATCAAATGTTTATTTTGCAATTTTAATTGCACCAGTTCAGAAATACTTTTATTAATGTGTTACATTTTTTCCAGATTTAAAATATATGACAGAAGCACTAACTGATTTAAAAATGGGGAAAACAAACCAAAATATTCTTCATAGATAAACTGTGACATACAGCTACTATTATGTCCAGCTCAGGACAAAAGGGAAATTTCCAATAATTTAGTCAAACAGGAAAACTAATCCTCTCTGCAAAAGTGATGCTTTCATGGTTTTGTTGCCATCAGTATTTGAGCAATTAAGTTTCACATGCATCTATTATTGACTTTTGTCCATAACCAAAATTATATTCTTTATCGAGAGAGAGAATAATTTTTCCTTCACACTAATTTTTTAGATTTCAGGTTTGGTTTTTTTTAAATCTTAGAAATAGAATTTTAATTGGTAATGAAATAGAAATTTATTGAAATAGCTGGTAGTTGGGTCAGAGAATAAGCTTTACTCTATCCCAGACAATTAAGTAGCCTCCATCATGGGATATTCTTTGCTTCCATCTGTTAAATGTGATCTTTTGTATAGTATGTGGGCGCCAGAGCTACTAATCTATTTTGGAGTTCCTTTACTGGCTGAGTAGCTTCTTTTCCGGTTCAGAACTTTTATTCTTTTCAAAACATTTATCCAGAATTTATTTTCTAGCAAAAATATTTTGTTGAAAACCTTTTCTGTCTGTAGCAATTCATGACTTGGAACCAACTGAAGTCTCTCCAATGGCAAATCTCAAAATAATAATAAAAATAATAATGAAATTAAAGAAAAATACAGATAGTATCCTCTCGTTGTTCTCTTGCATTCCTTCAGAAAACTTTTCTCACAGTATCTATTCAGTCTACAAAAGCTTTAGTGGAATCATATCATATTTTAATGCAAGAACACCTCATTGATAGATCATGAGGGTAATTTACTGCTATTGATTATTCTGCACTGGTAAAAGCCATATATTTAGCCAACAGATTGGGAAAGGCGAATAGTGAGATAGAGCCTGCATTTTTCCTTATATGTCCATGATAGTCAGTTCCTGATATGTTCAGTGATACCTGTTGCATAGTAAGGCTTTCTGGCCCATATTTGCTGTTGTGTGCAGTATGTTATTCAGTAGTAGATCTCTAATTTACATTTTTAAAATTATTTGGCATGAAAGAAATATAATTTTATGTCGAGCTAAGTACTATATATTATTAACACTGGAGGATCAACTTGAATAGTCTTTCCATTCCACTGAATAGCATACAAATTTCAACACACTGCCATCTTTATATTTAATATTAATTTGACATTTAATGTTAGCTGCCTATCATACTAACAATAATCCATCTGAATCAACACGCATAAATCCCAGTTACTGAAATGGCTGGAGCTCATCCCTGAATTTCCTTCTTTCTAGTGAAGGTAGACACATGTCATGAAATAGGAAAGATCAGAAATATCATTCTTTCAGAGGCTCACATACTTGCATATATTCTCCCTAAGTCGGTTTGCCTGCAGTATGGGCTTAGGGGAAAAAAAAAAAAAAAAAAAAAAAAAAAAAAAAAAAAAAAAAATGGTGAATATATAAATGTCTGATATAAATAACTTGATATAAATTTATTATGTTTTTCAGTTTAGTATCTCCATACCTCTTCTATTTTGCTTAATTGTAAAATCTTTCTCATTTATGTCAAATTTTGAACACTGTTTCCAGGTTTCAAGTTGTACCATTGTCACATACACACATAATTTTATTTGCTCGTATTAGTTTAAATATGAATATTTAAAAACCAGCTTTCACCTGTAAGATTGCAGTTAGCACTGGGGAAAGTGTGTAGTCTTTTTGTAGAAGTAATTTTTTTACATGCTGGGATCTGATTATGTGAAAGAGCAAGAAATGCATTCAGCTACTGAATCGGGAGAGTTTAGAGTCTGGCCCATGCAGCCTTAAATGTGCAAATGAAAGGCAGGCAGATACAGATTGATGTAACATACATTTACTTTAACAATGTATTATCACAAAGGATCATGTAAATCATTCTTCTTTGTGTAGGAAGTTTGAATAGAAGAATACAAGGGGAATAGGTTACTTTGCAATCTTACCAGCTAAAAAAGGTGCCTTTAGGGATGTTTATTGCTATGGTAAATGCATGTTGTTAGGAGTAAGCCATATACTTACTGTTATTTATAATGGAATAACCCATTAGACACCCAAGAAAAAATATTTCCCCTATTGATATATTATGCAGCCTCTTCTCATGTTACGCTGTCATGGTTATTTACTCTATTATCTGTCCAAGGAATATAAAAATGGGAAAAGGAAAGATCACCTTTGGATTGCTCTAAAAGTAAATTTTTAGTCCTTTCTATGCGTTATATTTCTGTGGAAGGTAGTCTAACATTAATTGCACTCTATTTACCGCAGATAAATTTGGCTTGAGCCTCCCCCCCCCCCC
>NW_020799099.1:35312275-35448344 GCF_003259725.1 Athene cunicularia
TTTCTTTTCTTTTCTTTTCTTTTCTTTTCTTTTCTTTTCTTTTCTTTTCTTTTCTTTTCTTTTTTTTTTTTTTTTTTTTTTCTTTCTTTTCTTTCTTTTTGTTTCTTATCAGAAAAAAATCAAACTAGGAGTTTACGATGTTACTTTTTAGGAACTTCTGTAAGGGCAAGGCATAAATGACATCAGATAAAAATATCTAAGATTCCCTTCTCACTAGTTTTCCTACTGTTCCCAAATTTTAAAAGCTTTTAAGAGACACTGGCTCAGCCAGAAAAAGAAGGGGAATTTATAGCAAGACATGGGAAAACATCCTTTATATTTACAAGAATGGAAGTTTTCTGGCCACTTTCCAGCTACACTCATCTGAACTTCTACAAGTCAATTTAATTTGAAGTAGACAAAGACTAGTATATTTGGCTAGATGCTAAGAGAGTGTTGATGCTTTTCTTCAGGGTCTAGTGTATTTCATGTTATTCTCTTTAATTTATCATACTAAACCATAAAAATACAGCACAGGAAACTTATTTGTCATGAGCACCAAATCATTGTACGGAAATAGGATGACCTTGACAGATAAGGTAGTAGAAATAGAATTCAGGGTGTGTGTGAAAAGTGTAGAGTCACAAATATGGGGTCTGTTAATAAAACTGTTCCCTGGGTTACAGTGACTCTTGGGTGGTGGTTTGTTGGTTTTCTCTTCTAGAACAGAACATAGTTGTCACTGGGATTGTCTGGAAGAGAGTGAGAGAGCACACTGGGGATAATCTATCTCTCCTGAGCTTTTTCGTGCTTTCTCTTACCTAAAGTCTGTATGGATTTGTGGTAGTGTTTTGTGGTAGCTCTGGGCCTTCATAAACATAAAGGCTACTGTGTCATCACCTGACTTTCTCAGGATGGAATCAGTACCAATTAACCTCTATCCCTTTTATTTTATGTAAAAATAATCCTTTTACAAACGTTTTCAAAGAGGATTCTTCCATTCTTACAAGTAAATAGCAGTTATTTGAAATCCCTCTGATAACTAAGCCTCCACACAGATCACACTAAGAAAAGACAATGGAAAACAATTTTTCTTTTTTACCCTTCCCGAATACCTTGTTATTGTGTCTCAATCCTAATCTGGAGGCTTTATTTAATTCTTGACCTTTTTTTTTTTTTTTTTTTTTATTTTTTTTTTTTTTTTTTTTTTTTAATTATTTTTCTATTCTTGGTGGAATTGTCATGTTCTCATTCTTTTGAATATGCCTAAAGTTTGTTCTTTCAAACCTTTCTAATATATCAAGCACATTGGTCTCATATTAGAACTAAATTGTAAATGGAGGATGAATAGAATATATTTAATTGCCATTAATCTGCATTGCCCTGTAGTAAGTCAGCTTGATAAAAAGTCCTGTACTCAGAGATTCATCCTTCTAGAACCTGTACATTACACATTTTCTTGTGCTTGGCTAAAGTCTATTGCTAGTATCCGAAACTGTACTGTTTACTTTAAAGTAATTTTGTTTTGAATTTTAACATCGCTATT
The DNA here is from genome assembly GCF_003259725.1 of Athene cunicularia. Lineage (NCBI taxonomy): Eukaryota > Metazoa > Chordata > Aves > Strigiformes > Strigidae > Athene > Athene cunicularia. The sequence goes on from NW_020799099.1 coordinate 35,313,801, forward strand.
TCTCCTCCATTTCGCTGTGAGGGCAAGCATCATCTGGAAAGCTGGTTTTGCACTTGGGATTTGAAGCACAAATAAATTATTTGAATAAGCTGTGATCACACAGGTCAAAGTGGAGCTGGAGTTTGAACCCAAGATGCTAATATCTGCAGATCACTTATCACAACTTTTGTAGTTTTATGGCTAGATCTGAAGAGATGAAAGAGTGGTTACTTTAGCTTACTCATATTTATGGACGTAAATGCCATCTTTTAAAAGTATTTGCTTTAAGTATACATTTTCCTTTGATATAAAGAATATCAACATGGAATGACTAAAATTTGGGTTATCCTTGTTTATGTGCTGTTGTAGAGAGTTGCAGTTTTCCAGGTGGTTTAGTAGTTTTAGTTGTAAGTACTGAAATTTAATATCATTATTCTTAGTAACTGGAGTATGCATTATGGCATTGTAGGTCATCTGTTACCGAGACTGTCAAAAAAGAATGAATACTACTTATAACTGTGTTTATTTTCCAAAGATTATTAGGATTGTTTGGTTTTCATCCATTACTGTGCTTTCCAAATGTTATTATTAATCACTATTTAAGTTGTCAATATATCCATTTTTCCAAGCCAAATACTCCCAGTCCTTCAGATACATGCATGCTCCTTTAGAAGTCTGTGATTAGCTTCAATAAGTCAGTGAATTCATAAATTAAAAACCCGCATATATGTTTGCAGAATAAGGATCCCATTATTTCAGGGCATCATGAAGATACTTTGATAGTTAGATGTATGTGTGCAGAGGAAATGAAGTGTCCTCATTCCACAGCAGATCTGAACACGTACTCCAGTCTGCAGGAATTCTAGATCATGCTTTCTATGTTTAGTACAAGTAATATTTTTTAGTTATTATAAAAGAAAATTATATGTATGTCTAGTTGCTAATGACAACTGAATGTCACAAATGACATTCATTTTGCTAGAAATGCATGCAGGCTGGCTGAGGTGGAAAAATAAGATGATAAATGTTACCCAAAGTCTTATAAATCTGAGATGCTTAAGAAAACCTTAAGAACAATTTATGGTTACATCTATGTGTTTTCTTTTTTGTTTGGTTTCTTTTTTTCCCCTAAGTTTAGGTTCCTTCCTGACCATTGTTATATTTATACAAAGATGCCAACCTGTAGCAGTAGAATATTTTTCACTACTGCTTGTAGTAAAGACTTTTTTCTCAGTTTTTATGATGACTGGTACAAAAAAAATGCAGACTCAGCAGGACACTCAATAAATATTTTAGATTTTTCATTTTGGCTTATTTCCCATTAGTAAATGATAGCCCTTTTGCCTTCTAAGTAAATGACCTTTTAAGAACAAAGTTTCTGTGTTTATAATATGATTGAGATTTAGCCCATAGAGTCTAGTCTAAAGCAAAATTAGCCCCCTAACTGTTTAATCCTGAAAATGGTTTGTGTAGAGTGGGAAAAGCTGCAGATGGTACTATAATAAGAGCAAGTGATGCTAATGAAGAAGTCCCATTCTGCACAGGTATGTGTGAAGAAAACATGACAAACATTTCAAAAACTGTTTTCTAAAGGACAGTGATTTGTTTATTTATTTATTTTCTGTGTAGGAAAAGCTTGTAAAGTGCTAGAATAATATTTCTTTTGTTTATCCAATTTTATGAATATTTATCAGGAATTATGTTTCTGGTGTACAAATTTCAGTTGATTCAGAACTATAACCTAATTTTGAGTAACTTTCCGAGTATTTCAATTTATGGCAGATAGGCGGGTGGTCTTACTTAATGAACCATAGTTGGATTTTGGATTAGGGAACTCTTACCTGACAATCTGCTATTGTTAACGAGGTGTTGAATTTCACAGTAAATTTGTTGTCCTTTCCTCCTGGCATCACTGCTAACGGTGACTCCACACATGTAACAGAGCACAGAATACAAGTTAAGGAAGATGTTGCATTTTTTTATGTTATCAGACTTACTTAGATCGCAGGTCTGGATGGTGTCTCTGAGTTTACCAACTTTGAAATTTTCAGGAATAACAGCATATGTAAGAATGATATGCTGTGCTGACAGGAAGGCCTTATGTGGAAAGAGGATGTTTGTGTTCATTTCCTTTATTCTTACTGAAATTTTATTACATATTCAGTGTTCAAAATTGCGAGACTTGGTTCAATACCAAAATGCATATTGATACCTAGAGATGCTTCAGATAAAAAAAAATAATTATAAACATTTTTATGAAATTATAGAAATAAGCTTAAATTTGATCAGTTTTCAAAGTTCCTGGTTACAACTGTAGATCAAAAAATTTATAAAATTGAAAGGGTACTTCTATGTTAATTTATTTTCTAATATACAAATTCCAATTCATTTGTAGTTTGAAGGATTTCAACATGCACAAAACCAACAGAGCTGATAGGATGAAAGTGTCTCTCATAACATAAAAAGAGAGGATAAAATCTTACAGTTCTTCTGGGAGATAAACTTCATTTTTCTGTGTGCTAAAATGGCATCTGTAAAAACACTCTTCCAGCTAATTTAGCCTTATAGTCTGAAAGACTAAAAGAAACAGGAAACTGCTTTGTGTATTTTTTTTTGTTACAGCTATTAAAAAATTGAAAAAATAGATAACAGATGAATAGCTCACTCTTTTATTAAGTGCCAAGTGTTTGGGATATTGAGGCAGCCTGATTTACTATATATAGAGACCATAAAGTATAAGATTAGAAGAGAATGGAAAAAAGTCCCAGGGAACTTCCTTCACTTCCCACTGTTATATGTTCTTTGCTGCTCACTACATTTTCTGGCTTTACTGCCCCTTGAGCACTCAGCTGCTCTCAGGAGTGGATCTGACCAGTGATGGAAAATGTCTCACTTATAGATTATCTGTATCATGGAGACTGGAGTCAGCCGGGTGTCCCCAGCCATGGTCCTGTCTGTCAGGGAGATCTTGTGCAGAGAGGCTCTTGCAGAGACACTCCTATTGGGTAGGTAGTGAGCTACTATTTTTATACCTTTTTGTGGTATAGATACATAAGCAGGTTTAGGATGTTAGTTGTTGCTGAGTACTGTTTTCCTGTGAGGTCCGTTCATTATCAGAGTTCTTTGTCCTGCATCCTTCAGGGTTTCCTTGTCCTGCCAACTACTCTCCATCAAGGAGGTTTTGGCTGAGCTTGTTGGGGATGTCTCTAGACTTCAGCTAAAAGATGTCCTTCTCTGTCAGTATGTTTAGCAGATTACCTTTTTGGAGGCTGTGTCAGAAGGCAAGACTAATGTTCAGCTAAAGAGAAAAAATGATTCAAGTAAGGCTCTAGGTCTGTTTCTGGCACTACTTGCTATACTTTTGTTAACTTTAGTTTTGTGTATCTGTCCAGATGTGTAAGAGAAGTTGTACTGTGTGTAGGATGCTAACTGAATTTGAGTTTGCAAGTGGAAGGTCAGTGCTTGGTGCTAAAAAAAAACGAGGAAAAAAACCCACAACCAAACACACACAGAATAAGTCAAGAATAATCTAACATTACATGGGTGAGCAACAGTCAGGGTGTACAGCCCAAGTGTGGCAGTTAAGTAACTGCTTTGGGTGAGAGAAAGGCTTGGACCTGGGTGCAAGATGGGTTCCAGGAGTAGTACTACCATGTCCTACAATTTTAAATCAGATCCTGCAAAATATGACCCCTGGACTAAGATCAAGCAAGGTTAAAGATGAGTTTTTATTTAAGGCTGAACATCTGGGAAGCTAAGTTGAACTAAGGTTAGTTCTTCATTCAGAGATGCTGCTGGAAATCAGTTAGTTTCTCTCTGTGTCTGCTAAGGGTAGATTTAGTAAGAGGGTTCAAACTTCAAATCAAGGACTATTTTATAGCTAGATTTAGAAGGGGAGTTTTAGGCAGATTTTAAGACTTGATGCTACTTGTAGCCTTCAAAATACATTTAGGGGAAGGAATATGTCAGCATGCTAAAGCTAGCTTCTGGATCAGTGTTCATGTTTGCATCCCAGAGAGGATTCACTTTGGCAAAGGAAGCAAAATCCAGGTCTAGACATGACAGGAATTTTTTTCATTGTGATTAAAAGGTGTAATGAGTTGGCATAGCTTTGCTCATTTCTGTGTCTATCCCTTTTCTAACTGAACTCCTGAGGAAGGGCTTAATTTAGAGTTGCCAAGTAGTTCCTGTAGGAGCTGCTGCTGAATTTAGTGGTGCTGAGTCCTGAGGCTGGCAGCAGACTTCCACCTTCTATGGCTGAATCACTTTGCTAAGTTAACTTCCATTTTAAATGAGAAAAATTTTGTCAGATAGATAACATTAAGATTTTTTTGGACTTCAAGTTGAGGTAAGGCACTGAATTAAAAATATTTTTACTTTCTAACATATGAATAGCGTAAGGTTTCTAGACCGACAAAAACTCAAAAGAATAGCTGTGGCACAAGTTTCTTTGCCTAGAGTAACTTAACTGACATGTTCTGTACTACATTTCATGATGATTTTTCTTATTATAAAAAGGAATTAATCTCTCTGGATGACAATGTCTTTCAACCTCAACTTTTTAACAGGCTTAAAATATGCAAGAAGAATTTCTTTAAAGATTTTCTTTGCATAATTCATATTCATTATTCTACAGCAAATGTTTCTTTCAAGAAAAAAAGGACTTATGGAGAGTGTGTTTAGAAATTATGACTAAGTCTAACAAATTTAAATATAGATGTGACCAAATGTGCTCTCAAACTTCAGGAGCTTCTGAATGCAAAATGGATTAAATTGCTGGCACGTTTTCATACGCGTTGAACTACTACATAACTGCCTAAGTCTTAGATTTCTTTTTTATCCAAAAAAAAGAAAAAAAAAGCTCCTGTAATGAAAGATTGGTTTTGCAACTTCAAGTGGAGCCTTAAAATGAAACAATTTCTTACTCTGTGCAGAAAAGCTCATATTTCATCTGAATTGTTTTACCTTCCCTTTATAATATTTTTGTTCTTTAAAACTCCTTTTCTCAGTCCTTTCCAGTATTATTATATCATACTAGAAATGTACTCCTTTACAGACATTTCCACATCTCTAGTGATTTACCCTTCTCCTCACAATTCTATAGAGAAGCCTTTTTATTTTTACACTATTTTCTTAGTCTTACACTCTTAAAGATCTTATAATGGAGTCCTGTACTGCTTGAGAGTCTAAAGTGTAATAGCAGTTATCAAACTGCTGGCTTAGCCTGTAAAACTGCGTGTATATTTTTCTTTATTTACTAAAGCTCCCACTTCTGAGAATACAAAGAAAATAATGGATTTGAATAACTTTTGCCAAATCATATTGGCCAAAATGATAATATTAACATCATTTAAATGTTAAAACCAATTACTTTTATATTTTAAGGTATTTCAGCATTTTCCTATCTCACCATGGATACCAGGGTGGAAGAGTATTTCCTTTATTCCCTTGACAACAAAACTTTGATATGGTAATTGCATAACTTTACTTATTCCTTTTTGATGTACTGTTTTAGCCTGAATGGACGTACTATGAAATTGTGTTATAATATTTTCTTAGAAACACAGAAATTTTGCTCTACTATTGAAGGCAAGAAGAGGATGGAGAAAGAAGCTGAGAAGGCTCAAGTTCAAGGTAGATTCTTCTGTGTAACAGAGTATATGTACTGTCAGAGTTCATTTGTACCCCAAATCTATATGAAGTTAAATATAAACTAAGTTGGCAATTAAACTCTGTCCAAGTATTAGTGAATCTCTTGTCTCTTTTTCAGGTATGTCTTAGCTTGTTCCTGGCTTTCATTTATAGCTGGTGTAAGACAGATCAGGAAAGCCACTAATTCAATAATATGAAATAATGGAGTTCTGTTCTACCCCTGAGACTAAGTCAAAGGAAGGATAGGAAGTTTATAATTAGTGTTTATGTAGGAAGACTTTTGCAGTGAGATTTAGGACAGATGGTCAATGCACCTGTCAGGCATGATGATATAAAAAAGTTCATAGATAAGCATTTAGAACATTAAAAATTATCTCACCTAGTTTTATTTTTAATTTCTTGTAACTCTGCATAGCACATGCCAAGTTAAGTAACAGGTTAATATAGAAACTAAGCTTTTTCTAATGACTCCTCATGTCAAAATTTAAGGTTTAATGTAAATGGAAGTTTGATAATAATAAAATTAATAACACTTTAGTAACCTATATATTTTCTTGGATATAAATGAGTCTTAGACTATACTGAATACTTTGATTAATTATCAGAAGTGTTTTTTTAATATATTAGGTATGTAATGATAAATGTAATATAATATTATTATTCTTTGGCTCATTGAAGTAAGTTTTCAGAACTTAAGAGCATTTTATTCAGCTGCCTCATGCTTGTTCCTAAATAGTTACTGTCACACTTGAGTTTTCTCTAATTTTTGGTGTGAATTTCAGCTTATGTTATCAGAAAAGCAGAATCTGAAAATGTCTTGAACACCATGGGCTGTTGAAAAAAAAGGAACTTCTTTTTTTCTATTCATAGTTTGTCCTCATCAAAGATCTTTTCAACAGAATCAGATTGCTCTGGGTTTCACAATCCATTTATGTGCACTTTGGCCTTGCTTGGTATGAAGTAGTTTGCTATAGGCCTGGGAAACCTAGAATTTTCTTTGATTTCAAAAAGTGAAGAGATTTTATAATGGTATACTTATATGCATGTGTATACATATGTGTCCTGGTTTTGGCCAGGCTAGAGTTAACTTTCCTTGGGCTGAGAGGGAGCAGTCAGAGGGCCGGGTCATTGAACTATTCCATATCAAGTGATGTCATGCTCAGTATATAAAGGAGACACGTGCTCTCTCATTTCAGTTTCCCAGTCGGTGTGGTGGGATTTTTGGTGCAGTCAGGATCACTGCTGGAGGCAGGCTGTGTACCAGTTGCATTGTATATTACCCGTTTGGATTTACTATTGTTACTGTTGTTTTGTTACTTTTTTATTTGTTTTGTTTTCAATCTACAAATTCCTTCTTTTTTGTCTTTCAGCCTATGAGTTGTTTCTTTTTTGTCCTTCCCTTATTTCACCGGGAGGGTGGGGAAGTAAACGACCAGCCATGTGGTGATAAACTACCAGCTGAGTTCAAACCAAAATGTGTAAAATTTATAAAATTATATGTATGTGTTACTTAGAAAATATGCAGTTTTACATATATATTAAGTAGGTGTTTAACACAGATTCAGAGCAGTAAGATTCTAACAAATATTACAGATGATTCTTTCCCTTATGACAGATAGATCTTCAAAAGATCTTGAAGGCTTCCAAAACAGGAAGTAGAATACTTACAAAAACTAGAAATTAAATAAATAATACCTGCCTCTCAGAAAAGAGAAGCATTCTTATTTTTATTTTGGGTTTGTTCTTTTATGAGTTATTGTTTTATATGGTTCTTTGGTATTGAAAATTCATCCCAGTTTGAAGTGTCAAGCTGATTTTCTTCTAAGATATAATTTGGCTTTTGGTTGGGTGGTTTTCGTTTGCTGGTTGTGTTTTTGGGGTAGTGTTTTGGTTTGTTTTGTTTTAAATAAAACATACTAAAATTGAGTTTGCCTGTTAAAATCTACACTGCCTTGAAGGTGGCTGGAGAGAAATAAATTAATGCAATGGTTGACTGTGAAATCACAACTTGGTTAAAAATTCAATTGATGCAGAAACAAGACAATTATCCATTTTACTTATCCAATCTTATAAGCATTTTGAATCTGCCTATGTGCCAAGGGGAATAAAACCAAAATAGACACCTCCCACCCACACCAAAGTCTGCAGATCAGTTTTCAAAGTTGCTATTAAAAGCAGAAAAAGAGTTTGAGAAACTAAAATTTTTAAATGGCCTCCTAATTCACAGGTACTTCCCCCAGCACAACTTTGGTTGGAGTTTGGCCAATCTTTTGCCTGTTGCCGTTTTCTCTGAAGCGCAGTGTATTTTTTTGCAGTTTCCCTAGTTGCTGGTAACCTTGCACACTTGGAAAGCCCAGTCCTTACCATGTCTGTAATACTATTATTTCACAAAACTTTGTTTCCCATCGTTTTCCTGAAGATCAGGTACCAAATTATGTTTAGATCACAATACTAAGAGGGTGTTAAATGAGACCAAGACATGTGGTTAGCTGCTGGTAGCTGTTTGTTCTTGGCTCGTTTTTTTCCCTTTTTATTGTACCCTGTTGTTCTCTTCAAGGTTTTGTTTGTGTTTTTTTTTTTTTTTTTTTTTTTTTTAAACTTTTAGTGAAATTGCGAAAAATAAGAATGTAGAAACAGAAATGTGGTTTACTTCCTACTGTAAAGCATGAAGCTGCTTTTATAGCAGCAAAACAAATATTGAGGTGACAGGAATGTCAATTTTGAGGACAGGCAGTAAAAAAAATCAGTGAAGTACATTATTGTCTCATGCTCTACTACTGGCAGTAAAAGCTCTGTAGTTGGCTTTATGAATTTGAATAAACTATGAATTTGCCTATGGAAACATTTTTTTTTTTATGCTGAAAGAAAAAACCACATTAATTTTTACAGCATCTGACAGAAAAATGAAGACCTCCAAGCTTTCATAGATATCATGTGGACATACAGAACAAGTGGGTAGCTGGAACAAAACCCAAGACAACAGTGGTTTTGTAATGTTTGGCTAGAGGCAATGTATATAATCTGTATTCATTAAAATTCAGGGCATCTGTATCTATTTGAAAATAAAAAGTTTCTGGATGAAATATATTTTGGAAGGACACACCCTGAAAGTAAGGAACATTAGAAAAATCTACTACTTGCCCTGCCTTTTCCACTCTTGCAGATAGGTGTTACCTAGGTTAATTTTAACATTGCCTTTCAGCTTTTGTCTAGTTCTTGCTCACACTCTCATCTAGTATCCTGGGGATCAGAGACTTGCCATCATTTTTCTGCATTTTCCTGATGGAAGTTCTTGTATTTAAGAAGGTTAGATCGCCAGTTTAATACTTTTTTATTGTTGACTGCTGACAAAATTTAAGCAATCAGTACTTGTGTGAAATTATTGCTGAAGAGCTTCATATCTGCCCATTATTTTCACAGACTTGTATCTCATTGGAATGATGGGTAGAAGAGAAAGTATGTAAGGTTACCTATTGTGGAAACACCTAACATATTAGCAATTTCTTGTTTATTGTCTCAGTGATTCCATCATTTACCACTTCATTATACTTCACAATGCAGCAAAGTGTAAAGATCTTCAGGTACTATGCCAGTCTAGTGCTAGAAGAATTTCTCCTTCATAGTTGGTCCCAGGGAAAGTAATTATCTAATAACATTCTTATAAATAAAGAGCACTTCTTTGACTGTGGGTCGAAGCAATATACTTTGTTATAAAGTGGGTCTTGGACTGTATAGCCAAGAAGGCTTTGTCTTGTGGTCATGTTCAGTGGACCATTGTATGAATGAAGTGACCATAACCTCTGGGCTATGTGATCCCTTTGAAATTCAGTGAATTCATGAAAAGTATGTTGTGCAAATCAGATTGCACTGATTTTGGTCACTCAGATTAAATTGTGTCCAATTACCGGCCAAATAAACTTGCTTTGTAGCCTTATACCTGTTCTTCTACCTTTTTTTTTTTTTTTTTTTTTTTTTTTTTTTTCTTTGCAAAATTTCTCAAAAATATTGAGAGAAGCACTTTGTAGAAAATGTCTCACTGACTTTAATTTTGTGAAGCTGCAGATTAAAGGAGTACAAGGAATGTGACACGTGGAATAACTTTTCTTATCTGTGTTTGCAGTCCAAAGCCATCAGTACAAAGTATAAACATAAGGTTCATGCCAGTAGTACTCAGAGAGTTTGAGCATACTGGAGAGACATGGGCATACTGGAGAGAGCCAGCAAAGGACTACTAACGTGATCAAGGGACTGGAGAATCTCTTATGCAAGAATCTCTTATATAAGAATCTCTTATGCAAGGAAAAGCTGAGAGCACTGAGGTTGGTTATCCTGAAGAAGAGAAGGCTCAGGGGGTGTCTCAATATGTACAAATACCTGAAGGGAGAGTGTAAAGAGGACAGAGCCAGTCTCTTTCCAGTGGTGCCCAGTGACAGGGCAAGAGATGATGGGCACAAACTGAGACACAGCAGGTTCCTTCCAAGGAAAGTCTCAAGCACAGGCACAGGTTGCCCAGAGAGGCTGTGGAGTCTCCTTCCTTGGAGATACTCAAAAGCTCTCTGTATGTGACAGCCTGTTCTGGGATGATCCCATCTGAGCAGGGGGTTTGGACCAGATGACCTTCTGTCAGAATCCGGTCCTGCGGGAGTTGCGAGGTTCTTTGTTGGATCACTAGAGATGAACTTATGACACCAGTGAGGTCAGATATCAGTTAGGACACTATCTGTATTTTATTGTATAAAAGGTCAGAATAACCCTTAAAGAGAAATAGAGAAACAGGAAAGTAAGGAAAATGCAAGAGTTTGTTTCAAGCAGAAGATAGTCACCACCACAGAGTTCCAGCCATGTCTCTCTGTATCTGTTGTCTTCTTTCTTGGTGGGGGAGCTCCAGAGGCAGCCACCGCCTCCTGTTGGGCTTCATCTTTTATGCCACTTTACCACAGTATGTTGCCATGGGATGCCATCGCAACATGTTGCTGTGGGGCACTGCTTGTCTGTTGGCTATCACATGAACTGTGTAGTCATCTTGGGAGTGCATGCTCCCTAGTTTTGCTTTTCATGTGCTGTTCATGTGTTCCCCCCCTGCCCCATCTCAGTTCTTTTTGGCTGTGTGTAGTTTGACATTCTAGGAAAGGAGGATGCTGAGGCAAAAGTGTCTGTGTTAAATCTCCACACCTCCAGAAGTGTCTTCCAACTTCAACCATTCTGTGATACTGTGTGAATGTACTAAAATGACCATCCTGGATTCTGTCCTCAGGGCAAAAGTCAGACTGATTTCCTTTTTTGGGTTACTTAGGGTCAGCTTCTACCATATTATGTTACACTGTGTTGTATATGACTGTTGGGATTCTAGAAGACTTTCTGTGAGAGAATGGACATGTGAGCAATCCTCTGTGAGAACAAGACTGATAAGAGCCTCAGCCGAGCAAGAATGCGATAAGGATGTGACCCTGAATGAGGGGGGAGAAACTCGACAAGACAAACAACCCCCGGAAGGGGTTGGGACGGAAGAGGAAGTTACACAAGGCAGGTGCCTGGCAAGGCTGATGTGGCACTTTTCATCCAATCAGAAGAAGGTTTAAACCGCGGGCTAAGTTAACTGTCCAGTCTTGAGGACTTATACTGCGTGTTACTCACGTGTGCGGGAGAACATTATAAAAGGGCTTTCTTGGTTGTAATAAACGGGCATTGCTTGATCACACTGGTTGTGTGCGTGCTCAGCTCCCCCGCATATGATGTGATTTAAAATCGCACAAGTAACCCAGAGTGGAAGAAGGAAATAAAAGGATTTTTTTTTTCTTTCATTCTCCCTACAACAATATTTTAAATTGCAAATTCTTGACTTATTTTTGTACAGCTTTAATTTGTTGAGAGAAGCTGTGAAATCACCTTGGCTTGGAGTGCCAGTTTTGCTATCCATGTAATTAGTGTATTAAGCTTATAGATAACTGATCTGAATCAGATGGTGGGAAATAGGAAATCACCTCTCGATGTGGCACTTCACTAGTCGAAGTGACATAGAGCACAACTTGAAAAATAATCAGGCATACTTTACCATAGAGTAAGGAACTTTAAATTTCTCCAGTCTTATTATACTTTTATAGAGAAATAATTCATAGCTTGAAAAAATATGTCACCCTCACAATTCTGATTTTTCTATGCTTGTGTAATATCATGTCTCGTAGTCTCAGAAGTAACTAATAAGTCATGTATCCTGACAACTGCTACCATTAGCCATGGAACTTCACCAGAATACCTGTACATAGCTCAGACGACACTTCATATGAAATAATCATCAGATTAAGAGCAGATTAAGATGCTTTAAGCTTTATTTAAGCTGCTTTTCCAGTCTATAAGGTGCATTACTGGACTAAAGGTTCTAGAATAAAATATTAAGGATTACAAATTTATAGTTATATTTATATATAACTATATTTATTATATCTATTATTTATAATATATATTTATAATAATTATTTATTATATATTTATTATATTTATATATTTATATTATAAATTATAAATACAAATACTAACATTATAAATTTCATTAACAAGAAATTGAAATTAGTTCAGGAATATGAAGTAAACCCACCTAAATATATTGTGTGTATGAATGTATATACACACATATATACAACTTAAAATTTGTGTTTATTAGGAATAAAACAATTCACTCTTTTCTATGAGCTATATTTTAGATTTCACTATTTTCATTAATCTCTTCTAATATTTGGTGGATGGGGAGGCAGCACTTAATTATTGAAAATCGTAATGTTCAATTCCATCCCAAAATGATGATGGCTCAAAGCCTTATTATATTGTACAAAAAATTAAATTCAGTTAAGCAAACTATGGTTCCTGTATGTTCTCTGCCCGAAATGAAAATGAGGGTTTAGTTTAGAATGGAAGTAATAAAACACTATTAAATACATTTTTCTTTTCATAGTTAGAAATCATGGTGTAAGTTTGCATGATTGCATAGCTAAATACAGGCAATTAAGTTTGCCAGTGAAATATTAATTCTACCTTTTGAAACAAAATAAAGGAACAAAAAATAGGAGGAATGATTAGTGCTATTAAAGAAATGCTATTAAAATAGATTCTGGATTTTAGTCCTTGAGTGCATGTGTAACAAATAAATTTTCATAGTTCAGACAAGACTGTAATAGCCTAGAACAGTTTTTATTTCAACAGTGTACACCAACAATTTTTGTGCCTTTGTTTACCATTTATTTCTGATTAAAGGAGACTTATTTTTTTGGCCTGTGTATCTGCCAGTGTAAAGGAAACTCTCAGGAGAAACAGATATTAAAGAACAAACTAAGCATTAACAATCATGCATTTCAGCACAGTTTTTAAAGGCATTAGACTAAAAGAATTAGAAAATGAACGAAAATAAAGCGCTTTTTTTTTTTTTTTTTTAATTAGGTCCTTAATTCAATCCCGTTGCATGTTTTGAGAGAAAATAAATTCTGTGATCCTTTCCTAAATACAAAGGAGAATATAAATTCACTGAACAAAAATATATGCTTCATTAGCTCTTATCCTCTCATTAATTACCAAGCGTTCGGATGGCAGCATTTTGCAAAGCGGAGTGAGAAGAAACTGTAGAAGTTTGTGGTAATGTTGCACTAGTTACCATTCTAGTCAGGAAGATATTGCTGATTCAGTTTCACGAGTATTGTTGCAGAATACTCCTTTTCCAGTAAATTCACTATTTGAGTTTAAACGGTATAATTTGTTCACATATTTTATTATTTTGCAAGAATGTAAGCCAACACACAGTACAAAATGAACTAAGGTTACATTCTCAGAAGTTTTGTGGTTAAGTGTCCAGGTATTTTAAACCTATATTTTATGATTCCAAATGTTACAGAAAGCTTATACTGAAGTAGTTGATAAACAACAATTAATTTACGCAATGCCAGGGTGATTGTAACTAATGTAGATACTGCCTTTGGTGTGAAAATTAGGGTTGGAAAAATCGAACTGGAGATTACTAACCCCTCCAGTAATTGCAGAACATGATATATTATACCCCTAAAAGGCACAACAATTTTCAGAGTTCAGGTTATTGTGTAGTGACAAGATGTATGAGAACTTAATTTTACTAACATTTATTCCTGAAAAATGAGTAACATATCAATAACAGGCATTTATAAGAGCTTAACTGCAAGGACTGCCTGGCTCACTATGCAAAATCCAGTTCTGTCTTACTGTGAAATCTGAAAAGAAATGCTAGAATTTTTCACAAAATTTAAAGGAAATAGGTTGAACATAAGTTTTTTTCTTGTGCTCATACAAATATGTGGGAAACTGTCAAACCTCTGTAGGACCCTTATTAAGTATAATGACAAGGAACAGAGGAGTAACTTTTCTTAACTTGATTTATTATTGAGTGGTACTTCTGGACGATGTGGGTCTTTGCCTCTATTCTCATGTGTATGTTTCTTTGGGAAGGTTTCCTTCAGTCCCTGTTCCTCTAAATTTATTTCTGTTCTGCTTATTTTTCTTTGTATGAAATACAAAGCTCTGAGAACAAATAATCTGTTTCTATTCTATAACTGTAACAACTCCAGTTTCTTTATTTGTATTTTCTGGAACATGCTGTCTCACATCTTTCTTCAAATTTGTTTTTGCAGGGCATCAGATTCCAGTGTAAGACACTCCATTGACTTGGATGTCTGCTGGCTGATAAATTACAATAAGTGAAATAGGGCTGTTTTCTTAGCTGTGATGTGTTATGGGGAAGGTAAAGAAGCTAGACAAACTCATAGCTGGCCTATTTCAGAGGGAAATCTTACAGGTATTCTGAACCACCAAAGACACAAAACGAGTGAAAAGTACTAAAGCTCTGTGCACATCTTAGCTGGTTTACCTGCAGTAACTATTTAATTTTTTTTTTTTTTTTTTTTAAAGTGCACAAGAAAGGCAGGGCACCGCTCACAGACCCTGATCACACTTGCAAGAGTAACCTGGATTGAGAAACTGCAGTTTTGGTTTCCTGCCACTGATCAAAGACCAGTTGGACAAGATGGCTGTTAGGGAATAAGAAGCTGTGAGGGTTTTGATCAGCAGTCCTTCCTGTTTTGATTAATTTGAATTCCCACAATCTGTGATGATTTAATAGCAAAAATGAAAGGGGGAACTACCGACTATTTATGAAAATTATTTCTGGGAAATCACATATGAATAACAAGGCAGAAAATATGAATTACATAGGAATGAGATGTTTCATTGCTGCTTCATTTTAAGGATTGGGACATTTGGCTCATGCAAGCCACTGGTTCTGATGTGACAGTGCCATATACAGAGACTTAGCAATCTACTAAAATCCTCCATTTCTCACAGTGTGTCATTTATCGGTGGCTTGATCTGCTCGTTGTTCAAAATAACCAGAAGTCACATGACCACAACAGCAATGTCGAATGTGGGCTAACAGGGCTGATAACTTGGGTTCAGAGCCATAATAAGGCAATCACAAAGCTCTCCAATATCAATTAGTATGACACATGCTCTTAGTCTGTGAGTGAGAAAAAAGGATTTTGTAACTTTCCTGTTCCAGGAGAAAGTGATGATTAAATGGGTTAATTTTTATTTCTGATTTAGATATTGAGATCAGAAAGTCCAACCTTTTTGTATCTGGCAAGTCTGCGACAACAGGAACCTATATAACAGCTGAATCTTTGTTGTATTCATAGACTTCACTTTAAATGAGTAGGCTCCTTCTTGTAAAACAAATTTACCATTTACATCATACCTTTGATACAGAATTGCACAGAAAAGTCTTGCAGGGTGTGTACATTCTGAAAATATTGAAAACTTCACGATGGTAATTAAGAGAAATGCTTATCTGATATAGTTACTATAGTTTTTCACACAGGTCACTGTTAGGATATCAACATCTCCTGTGGTTTCCCAAGGGGGAAGTCTCTCTGCATTTTTTTTTTTTTTTAGAACTCTAGTTATTAATTCCTTTATGTCTTTAATTAAATTGCATTTTTAAAAAGAAGTTAGAAATTGTCAGGGTCATTCTGCATGGATAATAATAATAATACTGTACTCTTTGTATTTTCACTGATGGCACTTGGAAAAAAGCATAGGTGGAAAAGTATCAACATCTATTTTTAATGTCTAGTTTTAAGGTTCTGTATTTTTATTATCTTTCTGCCAGTTTGACAGTCTTCATTGTGTATCCAAAATCTATGTCAGTGTTAGGTTCTTTTTATAATTATATAGTATCACACATGGAGGGATTTGGTGAGGTCAACAGGCAGTATAATTTTGCGGATAATACCACTAACTATATCACATCTTTTCAGTTATGACTCGGCATCCTTCTTAAGAGCTTTTCCTCTGTATTTTAGGTGCTAGGTAAATGACATTTAGGTAGATGAATAATTAAAAAACTTGAACCCTCAACTAGAATGACTACATTGATCTTCATGCTGAACTTCTGTTTAGGTTCACAAATGATTTTGTGTTGCTTGTGTGATATCACTTGGTGGTAAGTAAAGGAGAAAACCAGCTTTGAAATACTCTGGATGTTTTTCTCGTCTTCTACTCAGTAGCATATCTGTTGCTCATTCTTGTTTAAAAATAAAGAAAGGAAAAAATTCTTTGGCTGTGGAGTACACAAGAGAAAATTTTGGAGAAAGAAAAGTAAGGATGAAGAGTGACAGGATAGCTAAGGAGGAAAGAAAGTAAGATGATTGGAGAACCTGTCAAGAATAGGAATGAAATACAACATAAAGAGTTGAAAAGCCAGGCTAACATTAAATTCAGGGAACTGAGCTCTCTGTGGAGCTCTGTGTCCACTAAGCATTGATCAGTGCTTATAAAGGATAGAGGACATTGCTAAGGAGCATTCCTGGTTTAGTAAGGAGAGATACACCTGACAGATGAGGAAAAAAATACCTTTTATAGGTGGGGGCTGAAAAGGGTGGCACACTCAACATATGCTGCCTTTGGAAAATCCCGAACTGTGCCTTGCATGTCAGTCTACTTCAGTTTATAGGCATGATTTCAGATTGTGCTCTTGAGCAGCAAATATCCTGTTACTGCTACTGAAACTGGTGTCCTTTAAAACAGATAGTGTTCCCTTAGTTGAAGAGAAAGAAAAATTAAAGTGAGCAACTTGATAGACTGTCATTCTTTTCCGTATTTACATAGTCTTTAATCTGTGGGGACTCCTGAAACCTTAAGAAAAGTATTTGTAAGTAAAATCAGTGTAATATCACTGTATAATATAAAATCAGTGTAATATCCTGTAAAATCAGTAAAAATTATAAATTGTTTGAATACATTTAGAAAATGCAATGAGCAATCAGTGCATGTTTTATTTCTAATTTCTGATTTATAAATTAATGTCTTTTACAAATTACTTTTTGTCTTTAAGATATTAGAAATTTGTCTTATGTCTTGATCTTTTAAAAAATTGTATAAATAGCCTTAAATATAGAAACATGAGTTTTACTTTTGTACCTCTACATTGAAATGTCTTATTTATTCAGCTATCAAATATCACATTTTTTCAATTTTTGTATAGCACCTAAATCCAGTAAAGATCTTCCTACATGAAATTTAATCTTAAATTTATATTGATCCTTGACACATTTATGGCTCTAGTCAGCTTACTTGCCTAGGCCTTTGATAGGAAGTTATTTAAATAGAAGATGCATACAGAAAATATAGAAAGTCTAGTTATGTTTACTAACTTCTATTAAAATGTTCTTGATGTCCAGCAAAGTATGAAGCAATGTTGTGCAAGAAACTTTTATAAATTATGCCATAAAGTTGTGATAATAGCATCTTTGCGGTACTTGCTCTCCTAGTTTCATTGACAGTTGTTTTTCAGAGCTTTCTTTACTTCCCTTGGTAATTTTTTTTTTTTTTTTTTTTCTCTTTGTTTAAAACTGCTGCATAGAGGAAAGGACTGAGAGGAAGTAGGAGACACAATATTCTGCTTTAAAAGTATGTCAGCTCAATGATTTTCATCCACACATTTCTAGATACATTATGCAGTGCAGCTTACAAAGTTTTTGTAGGTTACTAGATATAGTACAGGTCAAAAAGTGGGATTGCTATGCATAAATACTCCCCAGAAAGCCTTTTATGGCATCATTTCAATATTTAAAGAAAGATGTACCGTGATAAAATGTATTATAATTACACAATGAGATTTTATGTGCTTTAATGAATTTTAAGTAAAAATGAAACTTGTGCAACATGAGAGAAATGGAAGGTTAGATGATAAATTCTCCCTGCTAATGCCTGGGCATCCTCAGGCTGAATATTAACGGCAAGATTAGCAGTGCTAGAACTAGCAAAAGAAAGTGCCAAAAATAGTGAAATTTGCATGGGAATTTCAGGAGGCACCCTGGGAGCTGAGGGGCAGGGGGGAGGGCCTAGATAATTTTGCCAAAACTCACTTCTGTTCATACCTCTTGTGTCAACTCTTGAGAGGAGAATGTTTTCCATTTCCCCAATTGCTTGCATTTCATTCTAAGTGGGAAAGTAAGGGCATAGTAGAGGAAAGATTGACAGTGTGAAAAGTCAGAGGGGGAATTGATGTTTGGGAGAAACACCTGCATTTCAGTCTTGCACTCAGTGTAATAGGTTGCTTTTATTTTACTGACCACTCTCCCTTCCTAAATAAATTATGATTCCAAGATAAACAGCAACAGTTTGTTCCTCAGTCCCAGTGGGGGTGGAGGGGAAATGAAAGAGAAACCCTTGTTTTATGTTACATTGTAGTTGTAAAACTATGTTGAAAGTGTGAGGCAAAGCAAGATAGTTTAGTCAAGCCTGTTTTAATATTTGAAAAAAAATATGGTTTGGGAGGATATGGGTTTCAATTATCGAAGAGATTTTTCTCATGTGAAATGTAAGTGGCCATGATACAGAAATGTGTCTATTTTGGAGCTGGCAGTGTCTAAAGTCACTATTATTCATGATTACAGATGTCTTTAAGTACATTTACCACAGAGCAAGCCAGCCTAGTTACTGAGCTGGTGAACAGTGGTTCCCCAAACAGCGTGGCCAGTTGCCAGTTGGTCATGGCACACCGGCGCCATCAACTTCTGCTGATGGGTGTTCAGATTGCTGCCACTGCCTTTAGGTGCAACCATCACCCCTGCGGCACTGGCATTGCCCCATGATGGGTCCAGCCCTGGTGTGAAAGGCAGAGGAAAGGCAGATGCCTCTGCATCAGCAACTGTTGAAAGATGTGTTTTGCTGCAGAGGGGCGGCTGGTCTTGAGCCCTTTGGACCCAGTTCAACATAGTCCTTAAGACCTGAACAGCCTGGAAGAATTAATACTAATGAATTAAGATTAAGGCTATTGAAACTCATGACAAAAGAATTTTCTTGATGTGTTTCCTCTGAATATGCCTGCTCTGAAATGCTACAGTGAAGCATTTCAGCTGAGGTCAGTGGAGACAAACACAAGTGAGACACTCCACCATGGGCCAAATTACATCAGTGAAGTTTTACTGAATTCTCCAAAGGACATGTTCTGGGGGGGGGATCTAAACCTCAGTGATGTTTCTTCAGGTTATAGACTATAAGATGAGGAGGTTTCAAACGGTTTTGTTTCCTCTTCAGCTAATTGTGTCAGTGTTACTGCCGAAACAGATTCAGTTTTCCTATGGAAGGCTAGGAAGAGCCTTCTCCTTAATTAAGTATTTTACTGCAAACCAACATCTTTATTATTATTCTATTTTGTAGATTTTTACTGTTGTTCCTTAAAGATGGCATATTCCGCTAAACTGGGCAATAGCAGCACAGGTAAGAGCATTTTTTTTATGTGGCAAAACTCATTCCTCTATATACTTCTAATTTTTTTTATGATTAATAGCATAAAAAAATTCTTCACCAGAGAAAATCTTTTCAGTTCTTTAAAGTTATTATTCAATGACAGAGTAACTTTTTGGAAGTGATAAATCTGTCACTAACCTAAAAGGATAAGCCAGTTTATCAATAGTCTTCTCTGAGACTAGGTTATTAACAGAAAACAATTAAGATAAATTTTTGCTCTGGTATGACTTGAAGCATTTTCTGATTGCTGTAGATTTCAATGCTTGTGTCATTTACCAGTTAAGTATTTCTAAATAACTTGCCATCTGGTCCCTACTGGAGCATTCAGAAAGGCTATTCCTCTTGAAGTGAGTTAAGATACCTATGAGCTATTGAAAAGTAAACTAAAGAAAGCTTAACCAGAGCCGTGGATGTTAAGACCTTTTGAAAGAGGTTTTCAACTACTTTTTGTTGTTTTATTTCAACCTCATTTGAAAGTATAAACAAGTTAGAACCAAATTCTTCTAATTTCATTGCTGTCTTTACCATGGGATGTAGATATTTAAATTACAGAAGATTAGTTATTATTTAGCAACTGTATAGAAACAGAAAATGTATCTGAATATAAATACGTTTATGGTTGTCAAGTAGAGACAAATATGACTGTTGTTCAGAATTTCAGAAGAATTAATCTGCTGTTTACTTGACTACATCTTGTTTTCTTTAAGACATTGAAGTTCATGATGTTTCTGCTACAGGTTTGTACTCGCATAACTCCTTTTATCTGAGTATATATATATATATATATATATTTTTATTTTTGTCTTGCGTTTGGTGGTTTGGTTTTGTTTTGTTTTGTTTCTTCCATAAACCTTACAAAGGCTTGGGATATAGTGAAGCCCCTGCACTTGTGGGTGGATAAACTGAGGCAAGGAAATCATGCATCTTGCTTAAGATTTTAATGATATATATCTATAAAAAGCAGTAGAAAGTATTCTTTCCTCTGATTTGCAATATACAGGTTTACGTTAAGCTTGTATTTAAAATGTGAAATGTTATCAATTTCTAGGTGATGTTCAAGGGTAAGTATCCATCACGTTCCTATTTCACGATTTAATCTGGCTGTTGTATGTTGATTCTTTAAAAGAAATATAATAATATTTTTTAACAAAGTATTGCTTTTTAAAAAAATTAATTGAATACAGATGGTTTGAGTAAGGGATAAGTTCTTGTGCAAAAGAGCAATGGATTTGGGAACACTGATTGCTGAAGACTTTGTTTATCAAATATGCTGTGAAGTTTGTACATCTGAAAGTTTCTCATAAGATTGTAACAGCTCAGGTGTATCCTTCCATCAAACAGATGTGTAAAGAATATCACTTTCTGAAAGATGGGAAGCAAAAGCAGCTGACTGAAAATCCTTCAAATTGCTTCTGTTGACAACAGATGTAATACAACAGTAATTTTACTGATTTTTGTTTAAAATTAATATAAATGTAATATGTTCATGTTCATTTTGATATTTTATAAATAGTTTTTATCAACTCTCTCTAACTTTCCAAAGAGATTTATTATGTTTTAGCAAGTATCTCAACAAGTTCTTCAGAAACCTTTTAATAACACAACTCATGAGAAACTTCAATATGGCTCTCTAGTGTATTCAGAGAATGATGGAGTACTAAATGGGTAAAAAAGATATGGAATGGCATGATAGACAGAGCTTTGATCCTTTAATATTGTTCAGATATGCACATTAAAAGAAACCCTAGAAATCTTTTCTGTGCTCTAATTTTATTGTATTTATATGCCCACAGCTAACTCTAAGATTTTAGTGTGCCCTTTTCCTTTTAGTGTGCCATTTTAGTCAGAAGGATCTAAGTCCTTTCCTTTTAGTGTGCCATTTCAGTCAGAAGGATCTAAGATTTAAAATTAAAATTTAAAAAAAATGTTGGTAAGCCAATTTGAGGCAGTTGACTGACAAAACTAATTAACTACTCAAAGACAATCTTCAAGGATAAAGACTCTAAAACTTGAGAGAAGGAAAAGAGGACAGAGTTCCTCTGAAGCTTAGCACTGTCACAAGAGCACTAATATTTGTTAGACATAAATTCAGAATATTTTCTATTTAAAATTGTACTTCCATTAGAGTTTAATTGTGAAAACAATATATGTAAATAGCCTTTTATAAAAATCCAATATTTAGAACACACAAAGCTTTAATGAGTTGCCTGTCTCCAAAGATCTAATTAACAAATTGACAAAATGTGTTCTCTCTAAATCCATTAAGAAAAGTCCATTTTGCTTGCTCAGATGACATCAATGACCAATGAAATGAGTATTTTACTAATTTTTGAAGAAATTAATAACTTACACGTTTCTATAGTACAGCCTTTTTAATCCTTATTTCTAATGGAAGAAGAGATCTAACTTGTTCAATATCTGTAAAAGCATTTGTGACAAAAAATGCATACGATTGTGGACTTGCAAGTGAGACAAAGGCCATAGTACAGAACAGAATAAGACTGACTGGTTGTGGTTAGTATTAAATTACACCCTTTCTACCATGTACTCTTTCTGTAATCTATATTTCTATGATATTAAAAAATACTAACATTTAGTAAGTGGGAAAACAGATGTACTCAGCAAGTGACCAGGCATATGTCAGTCTTCTGCCACAGGTATCCCTGTTGCTGTTAGCTCTTAAGTTAGTAGTCAGTGAAATAACATGTTTCAGTATGTGTATATTTACATCCACAAAATGGAAAATATGAGTCATAAACTCACTTTCATCTTCACCAGTGACATGAAACAATCTGCTTATCTTTGCTCTAATATAACACCATTCTGGACAAAGGACATCTTTCAGCTGTAGGATTCTTAATATTAACATTCCTCTAAATGTTTCCTTTGCAAAACCAACTAAAATATTTTTTTCCCTCCTTCTGAAATCTACTGTAACTGATTCTAGTAGAAGAGAATTAGAGTAGTGTAATGCAACAAATATTAACCATTTGGTTCCTAAAGACTTTCTATGAAAATAATGATTAGTTGGACATAAGGCCAGTGGAAAGTATTTGTATTTAAATTAATCCCCAAACTAAAAAAAAAGAAAACACAAAGGCTCATTCAGTGACTTGTTGATATTCATATTTCAGATTCCCAAGACCTGTCAGAAATTTCCAATCTATCCATGAATAAATGCATCCTGAGGTGCATTATAATTTGTTTGTTCACTTAGAGTTTACATTTAAAAGTGATTGGACTCAGTGGTCTTAACGGTCCTTTGATTCTATGTAAAGATCTATACAGTTAAACAACATACATGTCACTCAAAGAATGTCACAGGTGTAACTGATCGTAAGTATACTATAAAATAATGTGGTTTAAAATATTAAATGTGTCTTCTGATATGTGGTAAAACTGATGTTTAGTTTAGGAACGCTGTTCTCACTCTAGAAAATAGTGAAGCAATAAATTACACGTTCTCACATATATTACTTTAGTTTTATCACACATTACCACTGGATGCTTAAGCTATGGAGGAACACAAGACGAGACAGACAACAAGGGAATGAGTAATTGAGTTCTGCAAAAAAGTTATTACTATATATAAATAAAAAATCAAGTGTGAATGAAATAACTCTCTTCAATTATTGGGGAAAAATAAAACCTAAATTTTCTTAAAAGATGGCAAACATTTGTGTCATTGAGATATAGTGCACGTCTATTCTCGCTAATAAAGTAATATTTTGTATTTGTTAAACTGTGATAGGTAATATAAACACTTAAACTGGGAGAGCTCAAATCAGGTTTTCATTATTTGAATGGAAGAACGTGGAGAATGAAAATTAAATACTCAGTGGGCCTATTATATCGTGGTATATCTACTTACTTATAACGCACACACACGGAAATTTATACACTTAGCCACAGTCCGACAGATACTGTAAAAAGAGCCGTGGGTCTAGCTGCATTTCAGAATCTGCACACACACACAAATCTATGTGTGTATACATATTCACACCATCCCTTCAGGAAGCAGTCAGAAGTCAAGGAAGGCATAAGAAAGACATACACCTGATGTTTTGGGATGGAACTGTAAGAAAGTAATGCATATATGTTTATAACCTGATAGCTAATTTTAACAACAGAAGGGAATTTTAGCATCTGATCTCTAGCAGGGTGTGTAGTTTCAAAATTCATGGTGTCCAAGGCAACAAGGTAGGTGGCTAATACGTTGCAGTAATTTTTAGTGTAGAATATTCACTTTACTCTCTATTTTTAACAGGATTAAACATCAGCTATGTAACATAAAATCACAATGTCCTACCAGTCCTATTTATTTACACAGTAAAATAAAGACAAGTTTATTAGGAATGAAATCACTTAATTGTTGCATTTACAATCTACTGTTAACTTTTTCCATAAATGAAAATTACTACTACTACTACTTTAGCTCACCCATTTATTTTATGTTATGATGCTTTCTGAACGGGGGCTTGTTATTTCAAACCCGCTGGGATACAAGGAGAGAAAAGGGGCAGGGGAAATAAGGACAGAGCGTATTAGTTATGAAACTTACTGCTTTAATTACTCAGCATGACCATGTAATGCTGTTTTTAAATAAGTCCCTGGTACAGAAGCATTAAAAAAAAAGTCAGAGAATTGATATTAGCAAATTGTACTGATTCATCGCTCAGAAAAGAGCCAGCTTAAAGTTAGTCAGTTATGAGTAATGACAGAAGGAAGGGTCTACCTTAATGAGAATATTTAGGCAGGTTTTATGGATCAGAAAGGTGTTCAAAGGTTGCAGAATGACCGGGTTTGCTGGTTTGTTTGGTTTTTTTTCCCTTTCAGAGGAATTTTCTTGTGCCCTTTCTAGTAGCTGTGAGGATTCCTGAGGGCTCAGTACCGTGGAGTCCATGGAAGTCTGGACACATTTTTGTTCCTCCTCAGCCACTCTGAAGTGTTGGCAGCTCTTTTCTGCAATAGCAAATTGGAAAAGGGATGTAGCTGGACTTCAGAGCCCCTAAAAGGCCTGTTTTCTCATTTCCCCCTTCCTTTCTGTGAGCAGATTGCTAATCGGCTTCAATATATACAAGTAAAAGGATTTCTGCATTTAAAAAAACTAACTGCATTACACCTTTTGTGAAAATATTTCCATTAGCCTATCATAGAGTACCTTTCCAAGCTAAGTCTAAATAAAAATAATCTACATACACCTATTGATACTCCATCTGAAGATCAAGCAGTTCTTCAGGATTTTGTTGTGGTTTGTTCCTGACAAATTTTTATAATATACAACCTTGAGTATTCTACCATATTCTGGAGTACTTTGTGCTTTTGGAGAATATGTTTATTTTTTAATTAAAATGTTTAATTGGCAAGCCCCTAGAGAAGAGTTGATGTCATTTGCAGTAAAAATACTCTACTGTTTATGTTGTTATGCTAACAAACATTAATCTAATTCCTTTTAGACTACTGATTCATTTTCTGAGCCGTCCAAATGATCAGCATCTTAGAACAGACTTTCCCTGTGGAAGAGAGATGACTGCTAAACACAGGGAGGAAAAAAGATGACTTGACTGTCCTGGGGAATTAGGAAACTAAGATTAGCACAGATATGTAGGAGGACTGGAAATCCACAGATGCCTTTGTGGAAAAGGTACGCTTAAGGACTCATCTAAATGTTCTCTAACAAGAATCTAGCCCTGAAGTGGTGTCTACGTGTTTGTATGTTTCTTAGTCTCACTTTAAACTACCAATTTATACTACGTGGTGATGAGATAATTTTTGTCAGTATTCAGTCATTTTTTTTCTGCTTGCTTCCATATTGTATTTACACATAAATTTGTGATACAAAAATGAGTATCCTGTAGCCACTGTGCCATTGATGCAGTTTTAGGGATCTACTACATGTCAAGGATGATCTTTCACTAATGTATAGTGTTGTTAATTAGGTGGGAGAAAAATCTAGGTGATGGTAGGAGAGAGGAAGGATTAAAACAAACAAAAAAGCCCATTCACTCACACTTACTAGCTCTATGTCAGCATATTCAAGGATAAAGAAGGAAAAATAAAAGGAGCATGGCCCAGCTCTAGCTCCATTCCTCCTTTGGCATGGGATCTATCTGTGCAAATGGCCCCAGCCCAGTTCAAGAACAGGACAAGAGTATAGTATAGAAATAGTAGAGCAGTGTAGGGGTATATAAGCTTTGGCTTGTACTGTGGGTGTAAGAAATACTGCTTTAATTATTGATGCCTAATAATTTTAATATTGGTTGTATTTAAGATTAAAATATAGTTATGTATTTGTATACCACCTGTCACTGAGTCTGGTCTTCTTTTCTCTTAATATTCCTGTTAATAAATGCCATGAAATTATAAACACCAGTTCTTGTATCTTGTAGGTATTTCTAGTATCTACTCACACCAGAAAAGGATATATGTCATCCTTGTTTATGCAGAGGTTTCTTCTAATTCAGTAGTTGAACTAGATGGTAATCAGTAATAAAACTGCTGGAATAAAATATTCAGGTGTCATTTCTTAAAAAAAATATAAATGTAAATTCCCTTTGTTATTGAAGTTGTGCATGCTTGTTTTGCAATGATGATACATTACGGTGTGAACTATGCAAACTTCGATTTTAATGGGGGAAATCCCGACATTACTAAGGTGTACAAAGCTTACTAATTTCCTAAGTGTTCTATAAATCTCAGCTAAATGAAGATTTGTTTTTTATTTTGCATGGATATGATTACTTGGATCGTCATAGTTAACAGTATGTTCAGTAGCTTCTATGAAACGTTTTTTCAAGAAAAAAGTTTATTTTTCTTTTTCCTTGAGAATTCTGCTTTCTTTCTGAAGCTGACCCAAGAAAATCTTGGCAGACTCTTGTATTTGAAATCAGTAAAGATTAGCTTTCTCTCCCAGGTGAGCCTGTGAGAAACTATGAAATACTTCGGGGTTTATATGTGTATGAAATACATATATTTGGGGAATAGAAAATATCTCAAGCAATAATAATCCTGATGAAAATACTTACTCATTTTTGCTCTTGCTTCAACAAAAAGCCAAAGGAGAGCTTAACAAATCATTGTTTTCTCTGTCTCTGGAGCTTGTTTTAACAATAATCCTTAACATTTTTTATTTTCCTATGTACTGTATACAGACAACAGGTATTTAATTTCCATGGAGTTTAGTTTGGTAATTTCACATTGCAGACATATATTTCTGAGTGAATACTATTTTGTAATTTATTTCTTGTATTTGTGGAGGCTTTTTATAAAATCTATCTATAAATAACAAATATCTAAATGTCTCTTTACGCTTATTTGAGAAGTCTTACCTGTTCAGAAAATTATCCTTCTAGCTGAAGATTATTATTTTAAAATGAAGAGTAGAATTTTCTTTTATTGTTAAAGATACTTGAGCCCTTCTTAGGATTCTACCTGTAAGTCAAAGATCATTCTTTTAAACTCATAACTTAGCACATTCAATTTTGAAACAGGCATTTGTACTAGAAATAACAGTTATGAATTTAAAGTTCATTTTCCTGTAATCACACTGACCTAAGCCATTATTTCAACAGCTTTTTATTATTTTTATTTTTTTGTGCTCTAGTTGTTATGTTAGTGTCTACAAGTACAGGCAAGAATCTCATTTTTCTAGACCTTTGTGAGATATATCAGATTATCTACCATTTGAAATATGTTTTTTTTCATTATTTTTTCCAAATTTTTATTGTAGTTTACTTTTTTTTTTTTTTCTTTTTTTTACACTTGCCTGGTGAAATGCTGGGGTTTCAACCCCAAGCCCCAAGTGAAGGTTGACATACAGGTGATTCCCACAGCCCTTCACAAAGGGGGAGTGAGTTTACCTTTAGGCTTCTCTCCAGGGTGGGGCCGGCCATGCAGGGAGAGCCATTGGGTAAATGAGCCTCAGGTGTCCTGCTTTAAGTAAACAAAGGTCAGGTGTCCCACTGAGGGGATAAAAGCTGGGACCACCTGCAGGAAAGGGCAGTGTCTGTTTGTAAGGTGGATGCATTTTGCAGGCTTCTCTATTGGGGCAGGATCTCTTGACTCCCTGGGTTTGGGCTCCAGTCAGGTCTGGCTTTTGTAAGCATGGGCTGTGTAGAGATTCAGTATGTGGCTTCCTTGGTCTTATGTGTTTGTCTTGTTGACTCAGTTGTCTCCTGTCCCTTCTATGGCAGACTGCATTTCACCATTTATTGCACCCATTGTTGGTCATGCAGTGTTGTTGTTGGGGTCAGTGGGATTGATGTTGATTGTGTATAATCTGACTTGTTTGTACACCTAGTGCTCACCCATGTACTGACCCTTTTGTATCAAATACAGTTTGGTTATTGGTTCATCTTTATGCTGCTTGTGTCCTTTATGCCAGGCCTGATAATTGGCAAAACACCTGGCTTCATGAAACTAATAGTGAAAATTAAATCTGGTATAATTATATTGATACTGAAGAACAAAGGCAGACCATATTGTCATAAAACCCTGAGCACTGAAGGAGCAAAAGGTAAGGTCATATCAATGGGAAAGGTGAGTCAACACCTGTAAATAGTCCCCATAACCTTTGCCTGCCAGAACATGAAAAACAGATTCCTAGGGCTCTCTTTGCTCTTTTCTCTCCACTTCAGGGTTATCCTTTTGGTTAACAGTGTCTGCCACACCAGCAATCTGGTTTGGATGGATTTTCATGTTCAATTCCTTCCATTAGCGAGTTGAAAAGGAAGACTGCTATGATCAGATGTATGATGGAGAGGGACTTCAGTGACAGCAGAGATCAGGATTAAAGAGAATCCATCTGCCAGAAATCTCAGAGCCCTCACTGAAGTCAGTGGAAATGTCTGCATAACTGGAAACATGTTTTCCTTTCAAAGAAAGAGGGCGTAATCTTATAAATTGCTCCATTTTGTCCATAATCTTCATATTTTCAGTAAGATGAAAGGGCAGCAGAATGGGTCTACTAGGCTTTTATTACTGTTAGGAACAGAGCAACATAAGCACAAATTTATACTACTACTTTTATTAATAAATATAAAAGGAAAAAGAAGAGATAGGTGTCTCCCGTTATTTCAAAAATGTAAATGCAAGATTTAATTAGCAGTAGAAGAATTGTAAAATAAATCAATCTCCTGCCCTTTCCCTTGTGAACCTTTAAACAAACCCTCACAATTAATTAATTGAAACCTTTTGTCACTTAATTAATGCCCTAAACATCTGAGTTTTCCTGTGATGCAATAGAGTAAAAAGTCATATTATTGATACTCATGGGATGACCCTTCTAATTCACAGTAGTTATACAGAATAATTTAGAACATACTCTCTGCTGCTTATTTTGAAATTTGATTGGACCCCCTCACTGATATGCTTGTTGATGAGGCAGATCGATCTATCTAATTTATACATATTACAATATATATAGTACTTATAGCCATATAATAAGAAGTATAAGGCAATGTATAATACACAAATACAGAGGGTTTTTTCTCTCTTATTCATCTTGCAGCACATGTCCTTTGTACCTCACTATTGCCACTCAGGTTACAAAGGGAGAAACACCTGTGCTGGAAGTGCTTGTAGGAAGGGAACAGGACTGGATCAGGGCAATTCCTTAATTTTGGAATGTGGTAAAAGCTTAGCCATATTTTACCTCATATTTCTTACATATCAAAGCTCCCATAAGTGTTTGAAGTGGAAGACAAGTCTTGTTGTTGCGTATTCAGAAGATAATCTGCTTAAAGAATGAAGTGGGGAGTAAGGAGATGAATATTTGACTGGTGTGCTACAGGGTCCTAGGTGTCCTTCAGCCACTTACCTTTAGTTCAGCCCTTGCTTGTTCAATCAATTACTACATCTATAAAAATAGGTCAATAAATCACCGAAGTTAATTACAATGTGTTGGATATTGTCAGAGAGAAGTAATTGTTATTAATACCTATCTTTTTATATATAACATTTATTCTTGTTTATAGGTTAACATGCTAAACTTGTAATTTCATATAAAACTTAAGGTGCTTTCCACAATTACCATAGCCCTGTCTGAAACCCTGACATGAGAGAACTCCAGCTAGCTTCTCCCCAAAGGTCAGAGGATGTTTGAATTACCTTTTTGCCATTAAGGTGATAGTGATTATACTCTCTCTGCTGCTTGATATGTGTGTGTAGGTTTAAAATACTGTCAAATGTAAAATAAAAATTCAGAAACGAGTAATACATATTTATAAGAAATTCATATTGTTAGCAAAGTTTGTTTTGCTGACGCTGTTTATAAAAGCACAGGTGTGTGATAAAAGCTTTTGGGTTGAAAAAATTATGCTCCTTAGTTTTGATTGGGCTGTTCTTTTCTGCCTTTTATGAAGAATGTTCCATCTTTAACAAATTATCTACTCGAATACTTGTGAGCATCTTGATTATTTTTAAGTTGCCAAAAGCAATCCACAGACTTCTGCTTGTCTTGGTTTTGGTTGTTGTCTTAAAAGCACAGAACAAATTTTCACTTCACTGTAGTAAATGCACTTTGATTAATATTGTATGTTGCATTTTTATATGTGGATTTCAGATTGTGTTCTGAGGTCTGCAGTGAGGAGATGCTGTTTGGAAGGTCTTGGAGGAAAAAGAATGAAGAGTTTTGCTAGCAGGGGGCTAAACTGACAGGTGCCACATTGATGCAAGCAAACACCTGAACTCTCCGGTGCCAGTTCCAAAGCGCTCTCTCCCCTTCTTGTCCATCTTGCTTTTTCTTGTGGGGAATGCTGTAAGAGAGAGGAGAGGAAAACCTGTTTGACAAAGGTCATTTGGCCAATATTGCAGAGCCCCTTCCTTCTGCTGCTTGTCTAAACCGCAGTCATATATTTGCCAAAAGGATTTATGCTTTACCAAGTCCAGAGTGCGTCTTCCAAACTAATCATTACTTGGAAAGAAATTTCTCAAGACAGACAGATGTTGAAAGGGACTAGGTAAATGAGTGTCAGTGTTCATGAAGTAATTGGGTGAGAGAACACCGGCACTGCTGTTGACCTAGTAGCTGGCACATATAGACAGACTCTCTTTGCTTTCACGTGAAAGACAAGTTTTAAACCTAGTTCATCAGGCCATAACAAACATCTTTCCTCCTGGTTGTCAGTGAATCAGAATGATGCAGAGCATCTGTGGTTATTGTATGAGAGATTTCCTAGGAATGCTAAACTAGAATTTACTTGAAAGAGAATGTGTTAAAGCGTTTCTGTCAATCAAATTATGCACACGTTTTTTCAATAATTTATGATAAAAATGTAAACATTTTGATAAATGTTGATCTTCCGTTTGGCAGATGTTTGTGTCCCTTAAAAGAGATATTAAACACAAAATATTTCTTCAGCTTTGCATGCTTACTTAAATATGAATTATAGCAATTCATATTTATACTAAAATGGGCATTTCTCAACCATGAGAACAAGGCAATAAAAATAAAAGGAAATCATTCTAAAATAAAATGGCTTTCAGACTAATTGACTTAAAAGCAATGCATTAATAAAAATACTAAATGACAGTTCAATTACTGAGAAATGATATATATGTAAGTAAGGATAAATAAAGACTTGGTTCTGAAAGGTGACAGCAGTGCTTGCTTTAAATGTTAGGGGTTTTAAATTTTTTTTTTCCCCACAAGAAGGCAATGTTAGAAAATTAAATATGGAGTTGCCTGTTTCCACATGTAAGTTAATAATCTTAAAGCAATATATTAAAGTTTCAATGGTGTTTTCAAAAAAACCTTAAAGCATCCTGCTGGGCATTATCCTTGTCTTAGTGAAAAGGAAGTGCAAAGGACTATTGTGGAGATAACCAAGTCAGAGTAATATAGGGTATCCTTGAGAGCTGAGAATAAATATGAGGCGATGGAACCATTAAGGAATCAGTATTAGCTGATGTAGGTTTTTAAAAATTTTATTATATTTAACAGCAAACTTGTGAGCCTGCTGGTTTTTTATTTGTGTTTTTTTTTCCCTAATTAGCTCTGTTACAATCACTAAAGATATTGAAATAAAAGTGTTGCTAAGCAGATGTTATACTAGAAAATGGGTCCATTTCATTAAATAT
Source organism: Athene cunicularia (assembly GCF_003259725.1). Taxonomy (NCBI): domain Eukaryota; kingdom Metazoa; phylum Chordata; class Aves; order Strigiformes; family Strigidae; genus Athene; species Athene cunicularia. The sequence goes on from NW_020799099.1 coordinate 35,345,328, forward strand.
ATTTTTGTCTCATTTAGATGATTTACTATCCTTTATAAAAAAAGTTCTTAAACCCACAACTACTACAGACATGCAAGTTTATTCATCCTAAAAGCAAATACATTTCGCTTATTAAAATGTAAAGCTAAGATACTGACAGATGATAAATTATAAACTCTGTATGCTTTTTGTTACGTGGTAACAAGACATCTATATGAAAATTCGTGGTTTTTTATGGACTGTATTGGAGAATGTGGGAGACAGAAGTCCTTAATTGCAGGTCCTAGGTGTTTTGCCTGATTTTTTTGCAATAACTTCAAATTAAATACCCCTTTTTCAAATTTGTTTTGAGGCATCTTCTGCCACCTTTGTGAGTCCTTGTTTTCTGTTTTACATGTCTGAAACTAATGATCTGTTTTTCCATTAGATGTTTCACGTTTCTATTTTATATCTTATTTGTTAAGGTTTGTCACAGTGCTTTGAACTATTTTTGAGGTATTCTTGAAGACAAGTCCAATTTGGTGGTCTGTAGTACGATACGGCAACACTGAAAAAAGCTGTGAAATGGAATCCCATGGATTTAACAGAGCCACAGACAAAATCTATAGCTTTCATTATACTGCTTCGATGTCATAACTCAACTCCTGCTGGAAGTAGTCAGCATGAATTTACCAAGTGCAAATAGTGCTTGAACAACCCGATCGACTTCTGTGATGAGATGACTTGCTCTGTGGATAAAGTTAGTGCAGTAGATACAGTTAACTTTGATCAATGTATCTGCTCTTCATTTAAGTCTCTCTTGGAAATTTTATGTTGTCATGATATTCAAACTGCCTTTATTGCAGAAGCCATACTATGAAATATTGCTGGGAAGTCTAAGGAATACTTTTAACATTTTATGTAATTAATCTTTTAGCTATTTTCCTCATTTTTGGTGGTGTAAACCCTGGATTGTCAATATTCATACAATTTTTCTTGAGTTTTGTGATCAAGCTTTTATTATATAAAGGATGCCTCTTGAAACTAATCTCTGAAGTTTCCTCTAAGCACTTTTCTCAATGATAAATATTATTAAAAACTTGCATACAGACAACGATGAGCTATTTGTAATAGGTTGTGTATTAATGTAGACCCCATAGGATGACTAGACAGGAGCTTGCATGAGTCTGAACTCAGAGGATGCTTGTCAATGTGATAATATGAGAAAGCTGGAGAGTGTGTGTTATGTTATATCCTTTTTAACTTTTTTAAACTCAGCTTGCTTCATGCAATGTGTTTCTATTCACAGCATGTGAATACAGAAATATTTCATGGTAATATACTAGGGGAGATTTGCTTTTCTGTACAACCAGTTTTCTTGATATTATTGCTGAGAAGTTCAATGTTCATGTAAAATCTCTGTGAATTTCTTTGCAGTCAGCTGAGATATAAAAGCCCATTCCTGTGAAAATGGAAGTAATTTTGAGAGATATTGCCTCTACACCTTTTTTGTATTTAACTTGATCTTCAAGTAGTCTGTCCACACAGCGGCCTCATAATCATTCCACTACCAGAGTCCTTAATCTCCTTCTCTGAGTGTAAGCAACCACAGGCTAAAGCATATTAGCTTTCATATTTATTTTGTCCTTCAGTCTTGACCATTTTGGTGAGTCCTTGGCCTAGAAATCATCCCATTGCCCATATTTCAAGGCAGTTTTGGTTGGACCCTGCTCATGATACGAGACAGATGACCTGAAGTTAACCAGAAGTGGATATCAGTGTTTGATATTGAGAAATAGATAGCTGAATAGGTCTTAGATTAACCATTGATGTAACAGTTTAGGAGAAGTAACTGATTAATGACTTGGTGTTCTCTCATGAATGGAAAGGTATTGGTTTTTCAAAGGAGCAGGGAGGATCGTAAAAGAGGATGTTTGTTTCACCCTATCTTTCCAAATGTTGCTGTCATGAAGCAGAACATGTTTTGAGGATGTGTTTGTGTTCCTTTTGTCTCATGCTCCATTAAAAAAAGCAAAGTAACCAGCTTTCACAGTGATTTGAAGACTCTGGTCGGTCTTATAGGCAGAGATGTAGATTTTACATGAAAGGAGAGGGTGGCTGTAACATCTTCCTCTGCTCTGAATTATCATCCAGATACTCAGGGGAGCAAGCCAAGCTGTTTTCAGAAGTATTTTGGTATATATGCTTTATTTATGTGGGAGATAAGATCTTCAGAAGTAATTTATTCTTTGTCTCAATGCCTGTGTTATTACTGTTATATTGTTGGATAGAAAGTGGCTCTTAGTAAAAAAAAAAAAAAAATAAAAAAAGGTAAGTTACTGTACTGTGTATGCTCTAGAGCTAGCTCTCAGATCCTGGGTTTCTTGCACTCAATCTCTCTTGCCCCAAACTGGGAATAAATTTCCAACTTTCCTCCCCCTTTTCCCAGTCTCTGCCAGTATGTGTATGTAGATCTTTAGAAAAGTTCTTAAATGGTTGCATTTGCACTTTACTGTGCAAGACAAATGTGTATTATTACCAAAGGGAGTGACATCCACTTCAGCTGCTGCTGTTCAGTTTGACAGCGACCATGAATCAAAGCCATCAGCTGTCACAAATGAGACTGGTGTATTAAGTTAAATCAGTGGCAATTTACATTAGTACCTTGGGCCTTGAACGGCAGCCACTAAAGAGGTCAAATTGTCTTTATTTTAGTGAGTTGCTCTGCCTTTTGCTGGTAAACTCTGTCTGCAAACCTCTATATCCAGCCTAGCTTACATTGCTAGGGTTTGCAGGAGCCATTCTGATCTGCCATTCCCAAGGGCAGAAGATGATTTTATTTTTAACAATAGCAGTAAGAATACTAGAAAACTAGTCTGGGGCTACCATGGGACACATGACATGGTTTAGAATACTTTTCAAATAAGAAAGTTGTTTCTGTAAAATCTAGAGGGCAGATGGTTCCTAAGGGGAAACAAAAAAAGTTGATTATCAATCCATCTTTTCTAATAATAAGGCCAGTGGAACCTTGTATGATAGTGATTGTAATCACTGTAAAATACCACACCAGAAATTAGAGTTTAGAGTTCAGTGCTGAGCATGGTAAGAGACGCAGTAATTTTTGTCAGTGCTTTTAACTTTCTAAATATGGAAGGAACATTATTTGACATAAACATCATGGTATAGCATTAAGAATCTGTGTTTCTTTTCATCGCTTCTGTAATATCCCATCTTGATACTTTTTTTTCTGAACAGTACCATTTCCTCATCTCAATGTCCAACCAATCAATCCAGTGATCATGACATGTATATGGATTAAACATCTGTCCAAATTCTAGTAACTGATAAAATTGATGGAATCAATCAGTGGAAGGAGATGAAAAGACACAATGTGATTTCAATGGTATTAGTTTAACTGCATATTTTCAACTACACTATTACTGAAAACTGTCACAGCTCTAAGCAAGCTAGACAAATATGAAACTAGTTAGACTATTAGCAAAAGAGCTTTATTACATAAAATATTTATGGAGTTTATTGTTGGATTTACTTGAGGTGCAGTGATTTCTCATTTTTTAAATTCCAAATTAAAACTCCCAGTTAATATTAAATTTTGCTGTTTAGTTGCATGTGTATAAATTTTTGATTTTGTCTATTTTTGACATATCAAATATTTTTTCTCAAGTTTTCTGAGGTCTGTTTTGAAATTTGGGACTATTTGTCCATATGCAAAGAATAATCATACATTTATAAACATATGCAATATCTATATTCATTTAGATTAAAACAAATTCAATAGGTAGAAAGTAAGTATATTCCTTGTGAAAAATCATCATGTTGTGCTGTCAATTTACCATTGGAAACCTCATTCTGGACAGAAGAGGTTTTATGTGGCCAGAAAACAAAAACCCCCTATTACATTATTATTGTTGTTGTAAAGAATTTGTTCCCTTCAGATTTTAATTTTAAAAATTCTGTCTCCACATCTGCCCTGGATCAAATCTGATTTCTTTTTTGATACCTTACTGAAGCTCGATTTCTGTTCAGATTTCATTTAACAGTCTTTTTTTTTTTTTTTTTTTTTTTTTCATGCTTTTCCTCTATTCCCAGTAGCAACCTTATTTGTTTTATATATTGGCTTTGGTTCAGTTGATTCTCGAGCAGTTCATGTTCATGTTTGTTTCGTATGTATCCACCTGCAGATTGCAATCTAAAGCCTTGAAACTTAATTTACAGAAGAAATTCCTGCTGCTTGTCTATGAGTAAGTCGTCTTTATTAGTCAATCTTACCAAAGTTATTGTTCACTGTAGTATTTAACTAACGTTACATGTGTATTTTGTAAGTAGCGTACCGAATGCTTCATATTCTTTTTGTAAATACTATAACTCAAATGTTCTGTTAGATAAATCATTAAAAATAGTGTGAAAGATGTGTTAAAGGGTTTTACTATGTGATAATCATAATACAATGCAGCAAAATATCAAATTAGGAGAGCAGTTGCTTTAGCAAAACTTGTGTCCAGCAGAACTGGACAAAATTAGTGAATGGAGTGAATGTCAGTTATGTATGCTTAAATTATGAAATATTGCTACACAAAATACATGTTGAGTGAGGTGTCTTCTGAACCTGATTGCGTCATGTAACTAAATATTCATTGGACTCTTGTTAGTGACTAGCAGAACACAGCCATTAGTAAGTCAATTTTTTTTTTTTTTTTTCTTCAGGGAGACTTTATACTGAAGTAAAGATTAAACACAACTTCAACCTGCCCTAGCCTAACCTAATTATATCTGACCAAAACAAGAGTCATTGTGAATATCTGCACCTGTTCACATAAGCACAGATTCTGGCCCAATGTATTTACTCCTACTGTGGCATTCCCTAACTTTTTTAGGATGTCAATCTTTACTGGAAAAAATTCTTTGGAATTATGAAAGTTGTAAGTCACTTTCCTATTTAGTTCAACTTCTCTTTAGATTAATGAGAAACAAATAACATTCCTTCTCCTGGATTGACTTAATTTCTTCCCAGAGCTTTGTTGTGTGATAGGTTGGAAAGGCTTGTACAATTGCTTGTGAAACATGCCCTGAATGGGTTTAAAACCTCCATCCTTCCGAAGTTTGCAACTGCCAGTGCATCTGCAATCTTTATTTGGTTTAATCTCTGAATTGAAGTGTTTCTACTGCTAGTCTCTTAATACCTGACAGATAAAACCAAATTCTAAATTGTGTTGGGTCATGTGAAGTTTGATGCCACAAGGCAGTTCCTTATCATGTAGTTGTTCAGGATGATAGCCCAGGCAGCCTCAAGGCATATCATGCTGTTATGTTTCATGATGCCTTTGGCCTGAAGACTGAGTAACACTGTTAGCTTCCTTGTTCTGATCTTTTTACAGAGTGAAACAATTTCAGACTCTATCACATTACCTTGATCAACATTTTTGGATGTTAATCCAAAGGTAATGTGATAGTCTGAAATCTTTTCATTTTTTAAAAAAGTGTGGTAATACACTAAGTTTTAAGAAACAAAGTATATCCTTCACAAAAAGTCACAATAGGAAAAGTCTATTGTTCAATGTGAGCAGAGATAACCAACCACTGACTTAGTCCCCATTATATCCTGTCATGTTATCCTGTCATTTTTTGTGTTTTTATTTCATGTACTGTGTAATTATAAATTGTTCTCAAATATTTAACCTATTTTATTCTATTTATGCTTTTATAACTCAATATCTCAAATATTCTTCCCTCTGGTTTGCTACTCTATAACTAGCTGCCATTGAAAAATGCAATTTCTTCTCTCATTGATATGTATGATAGTAGCAATGACAACATTCACATGCAAAGTCATGATACCTTCTAAAAAGTCATGTCCCCTTCTGCCTGCCCCTTCCTGATAATGCTTTGGTGTTTTATATAGCTTTTGGTGGGTTAATAAAGCCTGTTTTATTTTTCAGCAGTGAACATCTCTGAATACTTGAGATGAGAAGGTTTAGGATGGTAACCATCTATGATGGGAATATTTGTCCTGTGAAGGAAAATAAGCTGCCTAGTTATCATTGGGTGATGCAGAAAGTTGCGTGAGGAAATTCTGTATCCTTTTTCACATTGCTGTTCCATAGAGTCTGGCATCTCACATGTACAAGAGTCAGTTTCTCACATCTTCAAAGGGAAAGGTCAGAGTCCGGAGTCTGCATTTATGCTTTCCTGGGGGTAACATTATCCTGAATTAAGATTTTTAAGATTATCAGCAAGGTAGTCACCAGCTAGATGCTACTAAATTAGTTGGGACTGATTAAAGATTTTTTTTTTAAATAATTCTAAGATGATGTGGAAACTGCAAGATGTTACTTTTTGTTTGAATATCATGCACCAGAGAAAGAGCAGTCACTGTATGTTTTAAAACCCATGAAAGTTATGTAGAGATCTGGTACTGTCAGTTTTTCTCAATCAAGCTTCTATATATATTACATACAATTTCTTGCGGCTGCAAATGAGATTAATCCACCCTTCCTTTGTTGCATCAGGGAAGGATATTATAAATTTTGAGGGCAGTGGAAACTGAGGGGGAAGCAGGAACTTCAGTGAGAATTAAAATTAGAGGGAGGGACCAAATGTAGAGACTGAAAGGAGGCAGTTTGTATTGTTCCTGGAAAGTTTTAATCTTCATATTAATTTAGTAATTTGTAGGAAATGGTATGCTAGATCAAATAAGTGACCTAGCTTGCCTGGTACCCTTTCTTTGACAGTTTTCAGTTGAGATGACTCCTACAGACAAACCTGGAAACCAAACCAATTATAAGCTGATGGATGCACTGAGTCTTCACATCCCTTAAATAAAATTGCACTTGCAGTTATCCATTTGGAATTTATATAAATATATTTCATTTATATGTTTGTGTATGTATAACTATATAAGTCTGTATATATATATATATACACACATAAAAAGAATGAACTCTTCACATAATCCTTACACCAAAAAAAAAAAAAATTCAGGACCAGTCTGCACTTCTTATCTCTCAGACAGCTAAAGCAATGATCAATGATCAGACTAAGCTGACTATTGCACATTTTTGCATTTCTAAATTATGATCTAAGTTTTTACTTTATTATATTTGTATCTTCCTGACTTTGTTCATTCATATACCTAGTATGCATTTCATACATTCTAAATGAAGATTGCCATTACCTTCAGTTGTATTTACTTCTTCAGCCTTTCTTTGTGAATTGCTCTTGTAGATACTCCTATTTAAAGATGAAACTGCAGGAAGGCTAGAAAAGTGCATACCAGATGGTACCTAAATCAGAATGAGTAGACTACTATGTCAAGCTTTTGCAACCTCTGTATTTTCACAAGTTTACTACTGCTGACAGAGACACTTGAGAAAAAAAAATTTGCATCACAAACATGTAAAAGTATCAGTGGAATGGTTTTACTGAACAGCCACACCATGTCCCTGGAGTTTTCTCATATAAGATTTTACCTTAAAATGGTAGTTCCAAAGATAACAATGCTACAGTAATTAGATGTAAAATAACTTTATGTCTTTTCACCTACATGAAGCACAATATTAAAATAGAACTGAAAAAGGCAAAATTATAGATTTTTTAAAAAAAACCCTCTGCATTGTGTTCACTTGTATTTAGACTGTTTTTTTCTTACTCCTTATTATAATTCACCCAGAAAATTAGCTCTTTGCAAACCAAAGCATGTATTGTTTGTGGGATTTGGATGAGTACATATTTAAATAAGGAAACATAGTATGGGGATGGGAAAACATTCTTTGTTTGCCAGTAAAGGACGTGGGCAATCACTGGAACATATGTAAATCCTTGTTTGATTAAAAAGCAATAGCTGTGTTTTATTAGACTGAAACAAGAAAAACTGGTGCTTGGAAAGATTTTGGTGTGGGTCTAGCTTCCATTGCTTCTTTCATCTGTAAAGTTCCTGGGTTTGTGTTCTGAAAGAGGTGGTCCCTGTGCAAAGCGGGGAAACTTAGGATAGAGGTCAGTAGTAAAAGAGGCATAGTAATTATGTTAAATGTAACTTGGTAAAACCCAATTACTGGATAAATTCCATCTCTGTAGCTCTTCCAGGACTGTTGGAATAGACTCAGTACATCCTACTGCTGTGGGACTTGCTGCCTTCAACGAGACAAGAGTTGTATGTTCTGGGTTTGGCATGAATCTACTCTCTTTATATGTGTATTTTCTAGTTTAAAAGACAGTTCCCTGACAATAACATGCAGAATATGATCCCTCTCATAAGAAACAGAAAAATAGAGATAGGATTGCTTTTTCTCAGTCTATGAAAATGTAGTAAGGAAAAAACTAGACTGGTTGTCAACTGAACTTAAAAACATGTAATAATAATGAATAATAGTAATATAATAAAATGGACATATTGCGATTTGTATCATTATTTTGATGAGATGACTGATGCGTTGCAATGACTTCCTCTGCTGTCTGGTATTTCCTATCAGTGATGTGACCTTTGCAAGGCAGGCTGACAGCTTTATTGAAAGTGAATGTCTAACCACATATGTAATTTTTTTCTTCCATATGGTTAGTAAATACACAATTATTCAACATATTAAAATTAAAAGAATCATGATCATCTTACCATGCAGATTCTTAACCATTGAGAAACTGAGAAAAAGAAACTCGTGTGAAGAAAAAAAAAGAAAGGAGAAAAGAAAAAATGTAGTTTACGTATACAGATTTGTAAAATACCATCCAGTTCACGGGTTGGGTGGGGAAATCTGGCAATGCACACAGAAAAATGGTCCTTTATGAGTGTAGTTGAGAACTGTCAATGTTAGGTTAAGGGTTGGACTAGGTGATCTTTAAGGTCTTTTCCAGCCTAGATGATTCTGTGATTCTCTGAAGCTTATCATCAAAATAGTAAGGAGTCAGGCAGGACATGAATTATATTTTTTTTCCTTGATAGTTGGTCAGGTACTAAGATGGAGCTCTGTTCATGACCTCTGTAACATACAGTTCCTTTCTAGCTAATTATAATTACTGTTGTTTTGAGATAGCTTAGTAAAATAGTGTAAAAGGGGTTTTATTCAATGTCCACTATAACCTACTGATAATAGACACATGAATAACTCTGGGTGAACCAAAAGCTGTATTTTTAATCCCTAAATTTCCTAAGTCTTTCTCTTTCAGTCCTATCATCATGCCAGAGTGTATCTGTAGTTTTCTGCAAGCTGCAAATTTTCTTTATAGGAAGAATCTACACTAAGTCATGCATAAAAATAAGTGAATAAATTAGGGCAAAATGTGATTTTGTCCCAATTACTTGGTTTTATTTGTTTATTAGTTATAACCCACAGTAATAAATATTTCAAATGTTAATAAGAATATTTGTAGGTACTGCACAGTGACCTATTAACTTGAAATACAGAAGAGGCAGAAAAAGGGCTAGAACACCTGAATTTACAATTCCTATCTTGACTGTAATCAAGGTATGAATAAGTGGCTGCCCATATAAAATTTAACTATATATGTCTACTGAAAATAATTAATAGAATAGGTTAAGAAGTTTGAAATCTAAATCTGAAAACATATTTTTAACTGTTGGGAGATCATTTTGTTCAAAGTTCAGGCACCCTTATGCGAGAGCCTGAGATGTCAAATGGCTGTCTCAAAGCTTGCTTGTGTCTGTGCAAACCTCAAGGACAAGCTGTGGCCTTTGGACTGGTCTAAGGAATGTCACCCAAGGAAGCAGGAGTGTATTGAAGGATGCACCCCCATCTCCTTTGCAGTTGTATTGTTAAACTTCTTAGACAAGACTGAAAGGGGGAGACATGGACTGAGTGAAACCAAGTGTTTATCAGTGGCTCCATCCTGTAGCCATTTGTGAGTCCTGTGTAGGCCAGACACCACACATGCATTGCTAATGGACTGATAAGGTCTGAGCGTTTCTGCCCCGGTAGCCGGATGCAGCAAAAACCTGGGGGACCAGAGAAAAGAAACCCTAAAGGTGAACAGATATACTAACCATCTGATATGATTAATTTAAAAGGTGTCTCATGCATAGACATGTACTTTAGTACATATCAATTAATTACTGTATTTTTGTCTTTCCCTTTAGAAAAATATTCTTTCCATCACTGCCTTTGAGTCAGCCTGTGTCAGTTTTATTTGTACTGAACAGTGATAATATATTTGGAACTACTTTGGTTGACTCTAAGTATTGTTTACACACTAATTACTTCGCATATTATGAATGATGATGTATTGGTATTTACTGCTTTTGACTCAATTTTTAGATGAATAAGGCCTAAAATAAGAAAAATCTAGAGATACCAATCACAGATTTTGTACAATTTTATTTATGTTTCTGTTTTCTTTTTTCAATTCATTGTTTAATAGTTTAAGAGTTGGTAATACAAACTGTGCTAATGATGTTTGGGTCCAAACACCTTATTTTAAGTCTTAAAACTTTCCTCTTAGCCCATTTACAATTGTAGATTGTTTGCTATATTTTCCTTTATATTTTTCAATAATGTCAGTCTGGGGGCTCTTTAAATAAATCTGATGTCAAAAGAGGCACAGAATATTTCCTTGGTTCTTCGGTACTGTGATAAAGTGTTTTTGTCAGCAGAGTATAACTTAAGAACTCGCATTCTGAACAAAGGAATACAGGTTTCTAAGTGTTTTGGGGTTTTGTGATTTTTTTTTTTTTTTAATTATCTAAATTAATCTATATACATGCTTTTATTGCTGCTTATGTAACTAGTTTTCAAATTATGACGAAGCCACCTGTGTCTGACTGTGTGCATTGCTGTGATGCTGAGGGTTGCTACAGATGCTTCAATGTTATATGTAGGGAGGGGCAAAATTTCTTTTGTCATTGTCACATGTCTTTTGTTTAGAAGCAGATTGCTTTCCTGAACAGACAGCACTTCTGTGTCACTCTCACCTGGCCTTTCGGTTGTTTGGGGATGTTAACTCTCATTAAAGTAATGTGAATAAAGAGTAGCCACTACTACACCTTATAGACTATAGATCAACGTGTAGCAGAAAATGTTGTGTGTATTTTAATTCCATGATTTAGCTAAGAGCTGGGAAGGAATTGTCACAGGACCCCTGCACTCCACCCACATGGGGAAACTTTGCTATTTAAATTGTGTTGTTGAATGTTGGTGAGATTTAATATTTTTATTAGAAAATTCTAGACTAATGCTTTTGATTTCAAACAGCTGTCTTCCTCAACTTTTCTGATATCTGTTCCTTTGCCAGAGTGTTGCTTCGCTGAATAATATAAATGCAAAATGTTTTGGTAAAATTTAAATTCCATAATAATTGATTCGTAAAGCAATTTAGGTGGCAAACTTGTAGATTTGATTTGAGTTGCTTGAATATTTGATGAATTTCTGTACCAGTGATAAGAGATGCTCTCTTTTCCTAAAAATTTGTGTCAGAAGTAGAGCATGGCAAGTTTGAAAATATGCAACTAGTAGCTTGAGTAAAAGCTGGACTATGTTGATAACTTGCTGCCTGGTGCTTCAACTGATTCTCTATGTAGAGGATTTAGCTTTTATTATTCCAAATTTCCAGAATATTTCATATTCTTTGGATGAATTAAGTAGAATAACATATTTTTGTAACTAATTTTTGATAGATATTGCATGTCTCCTCTCAATTTCTTTATAACATTTTTATACTGCATAAATACATGTATACTTATAATGTATAATGTCTTTTTTATCATGTATACAGACGTATACTATGTGACATTTAATGTCCATAATTCTCAGAAATGCTGTTCTGGATAAGAATTTACTTCCTTTTGTTAGCATAAAGCAATATAATGTTCAAATACATTTGGAGAACAGGTTGGTTTTAGGACCTTGTAAAGCAGGTTAAATTGTTTTAATTGATAAATCTTGCTGGATAGATGAATTGTTGTTTCTTATCAGGTCTGCAGCTAATTTCCTTTTCAATTTGTGACTGCTTGGAGTTGCACATTGTCACTGATCACATGATATTTTCCCTGATTTCCTTTGTTATTGTCATTTCATGTATATATTCATGCATGCAGATGGCTGTCAGTTGCGTCTCTGACATTTAGGTATTTTTGTCTCCTGGAACTTATCTTGAATTTGTAAACTTTGGCTGGTGCACAGCATTTTATGAGATTTGTTATGATTTGTGCATGTTTTAATGTCTGACAATTTAATAACTACACAGTACTTCTACTACATAATACTGAACAATAACTACACTTGAAGGTTTGTATTTTCTGTATGCTATTAAAAGGAAAGGTATGCCTCAAGGCAGTTTGTAATAATTCTGCAGTCAAAGGCAGAAATCGGAAGGGGCAAAACAGATCTGACACTTCTTTTGGCCCACGTGAACCAGTAAACGGATTAACTTTGGTTCATTTGCAAAGCAGACATAATTTGGGATTAAATATTACAGGGTATGTAATCAGGGTTTACTTGCTTAACCAGAGGAGTACAGTTGAAAATACTGAACCATAAGGATGCTGAAAAAGTACCGGGGTTTTGTTTGTTTGTTTTCTTCTTGTTCAGGGATTCAGTGCAAGTTGTTAGAAACAGTCTCATTCACAAAATGAAAAGGTTTTTTATCCGATTTAAGATATATCATTAGTTATTCATATATATTTGTCCTATCAGAAGCTAATCCTGTTAAAATTTTAAGTGAAATAATCCTGTCAGATATCCTTGAAGTAGAAAAATTCCTATACACTTCCTTACTTTGAAGGAGGCTCTTGAGTTTACATGTCTACACTGTAGGAATGTTCTGACCACTGGGTCTTACTACTCAGGAAAGAGTCTGTGTCTTTCTTCCTTTCTTTTCCATTTATATCTTCTTTTCTTTGGAGAGAAACACCCCTATGTGTGCTGGTCCTTTTGTAAGAAAAAGATGTTAGGATTTTACTTGTTTGTAGCATCCCATTTTACTCTCTCCTCCCCTTTCTCTAGGGCACTTCAAAAGTTTGTATTTCCAGTACATAGCTTGGGGGCTCTTGCAGACTTTTTTTTTTCTTTCTCGTAATATCCAGGCTTAGTTTCAATGACATGGCCTTTTCTAGTGGAGTAATATTCCTCTTGAGAGTTTCCTACTAGATCTACTGCTGAACTCAATATATGATCTTTCTTAATAGCAAAATGGGAGCTGACTACCTTTGAATCTAGCCAAGAATTTAGGTAAATCTAGCTTTTAAGTAACTGTTTGCCTAACAAACTACCTTTGGCTTTAAGCTCCATACGTGATTAAGTGCATTTTTGGTCTTGTTCCAGGAGCCTCAACACCATGCACAATCATATCATTGATTTGCTAGTGTGCCATTATTTCTCATAAGGCTAATGCCATATATCTCTTCATACTTTACTGCACATAACAGGTAGCAGACTCCCTTGACTCTTCTCTTAAAATGGTCAGCAAAAAGTTGCAGAGTTCCCAGAGATCATTTGAGTTCCCCCAGTGACATCTAGGCTTTTTACAGGAAAAATGATACATCTTAATATCTCCAGGATCTTGTAAATATAAAAGAAAATATATAACATGCGAGATGCTGTTATTTAAGGGAGTTTCATCTATTTTATGTACTTAAATGCTTGAGCAGTCATTTGATTGTGCAATTTGACCTCCTGCATATTTAAAGGCCATAAGACCATTAAATTGCTGTGTTACTCATGCATTAAACTCAATAACTTGTGTCCTCTTGCCTTGAGGAGTCTTTAGAACACTTATTTATTTTTCAGAAGTTAATTTTCTAAACTCTAGAGTTAGCTGTGAGTTGCACACCTAAATTATATGATCCTCCGAAAAGGCTAGCAATTCAGCAACATCCACTGAGGGACAAAGAATATCTACTTTAGCAAGTACCGGAGAGCCAAGGCTATTGCAGATATTTGCACTATATTTTTAGATTAAAAATAGGATCACACTATAGAAATAAAAAGTAGAAATTTCAGAAGTTGCACCTAGCAATGAAAAAGCCCTCCATTTCCATCTTGCATAGGCTATTACTGTCTTATGGCTGTCATTACAGCTAGTCTAGATATAAAAATCACACAATTATTTGACAGAATATTTCTCACTTGGCATTCATTCTATCTTTGTTCCAATAACTGAAGAACAATAGTATAAGGTTAGTCAAAAAACACCCTCAAAATCTTTGTACCTACTTATTTAATATGACAAATTGCTGATTTTTGTTCTCTTAAAGATACCAGTATGTGAAAGCACTTTTAAACTCTTCTAGAAATCCAGTCATGTTCACAGTAACATCAGGTGATTATTCTCTGATATTAACAGAATGTGAAGCAGGGTTTTGCATTTAGTTTGGCTGTGAATCATTTTTGCCAATGAACTACTTGTACCTTTTTAAAAATTAGTAAATCAGATTTCCATTTTAAAGTACTAATAACTAAAAGGAAATATTAAGAATCAAGACAGTAATGCCCAAAGCATTTAGTGGACAATCGCACTACTGAGTGGTGATTTGCTTGCTTGCTGTCTTACTAGTTGGTGATGTTGATTCATGACGGACATTTTTCTGATTACACTGAGCATACAGATGTGTGACAAGTTATACTGTCTATGCATGATTGTTAAAGCCAGAATAGTGACCAGTAACGTTGCCTTGATTTGTTTCAGATTTACTAACAGCATTTTTATCATGCAAAATTAACAATATACCAAAAACCATAAAGTGCAAGTTTCATAGCTGTTGACATCTATTTTGTAGCTTTATTTAATTTAATTTTGGAATATAATGCAAGGATACATTAAGAATGTTGATGGTTTTGGTGGTATTTTATAATGGCACATGACAGTGTGGCCAGAGTTTCTATTTATCGGTAGTTGTTTTCCTTCTGTTTTCCTTCTTTCTGTCATCCCTTTTCTTTAAATCGCACTGCATTACGCAGGTCACTTATAATTTTTTGCAAAAGGCTTGACTTGTATGCATTTTGGACATCTTTCAGGTGTACTTAATAGTTCTGAGTAGTTTTGTGAGATTGTCGGTTTCACCTATGATCCTGGATGAAATCTTTTAGGCCTTATCTTGAAAATAGTAAAAAAACTAAATCAAAGCTAAAAAAAACCCAGTAAAAATAAGTCTTGTTATGGGTGTACCTTATGACCATTTTGTTATAAAAACAGTTATTTTTCCCTTTCTCTTGTTTTGATTATGGATTTTATAATTGCTGCTGTTTTAATAGCAAAGATACTAGATAAATGTCACGAATCTTCTGATCTCTTGTTGTATGTTTCTAGCTGAGAACTCAAATGTTTGACAATTGAACTTTGTTCGCTATTGATAAATTTTTAAATGTAAGTAATGGGGGGAAAAAAACACAGAAAACTCGTAACTAACTGGATTTTTCCACTCCATAAAATATTTAGAGTTCAACACGGTCAGAATACTCCCATGTTGAAATTATTCAGAAAAATGAGACAGATGCAGTTTAGATAATTTTCCTGATAATCCAGGCAGTCACATATTATGTGGAGGAATCAAATGGTAACTTTGTATTCTGCATTACCATAGGTGGTCCATGCAAGGCATTGCTTCTTCCACAACCTAAATGAATAGTCTAACCCCACCATGTTTATGAACTCAGCCTTTTTCTTGTTGGTCCAAGGAATATTGACCTATGTGTATAGTTCTCCTGCAAGACTTGAGAGACTAACTCAATACTGAGATGGTTCAGACTAAGAACTGGAATATCTGCATTTTTTCCAGGGTTCAGATTGTGTTATATTGTTGTTTTACAACAACAACAACAAAAAAAAAATCCACAAACCTCATGGAATTTTTGCATTAAAATATTTTGAAACTAGTGGAATGTTCCCATGAGAACTTTGTATATCAACAGATCATGTTTTCTGATTAAAACAAAAAAAAACACCACCCAATTTTCTGCTTTATTAAAGAAAAAAAATATTACTGTTCTAAACCAGCTCAGGAATTTATGAAGGCACAAAACCATGACTGTTCATCTTCTTTTTTCCACCTAATTTTTTAAATGAAAATAAGTGGTACAGATTTAACAGGTTATTGGAGCTATCTATAGGGAAATTCTTTATTGCTATAATATTCTACTATCTTGGTAAGTTTTTATACATTATTAACCTTCTTTAGCATCCATCTGTCTTTGCGAAGGATGCCTAATTGCAGAAATTTTACACTTTCTAAAAGCTCAAAGTGCAAAATGGGAAAAAAAAAAAATAAAATCCAGCAACCCAGCTGGAAATTTTAGGCTTGATCTTATGTAAAAGTGAAACAATCTTTTGTTTCTGAGAAGTATAAACAAACATGCTAATATTTCCAACACAAAATCCATGAATACTTCTGCTCGCAGGCTGGAAAACAGTGAATTATTTCTTGAAAAAGTCTGCACTGTATTTAATGCTCTGTGACCATGTATCTATTAAGGGTCTGTTGGCTCTGATCCCCAAACCAAATTTTAAATACACACAAAAAATAGTTTTTAAAAAGAAGAATAGCTTTCTGTTGTATTAAATTACATTAATGTCACTCCATAGGGCTTTAAGTTCCATTCCTTTAAATTGCTGTGTGAAAAGGCACATGAGCATTGGGCCATTGAGACTTGTTTCTGCTGATGTCAGAAGAATTTATATGAAGGGGAAACTGAAAAAAAATTGCTGCAATATAGTAATATATAAAATACAAATATGCAAAATAGGTACATTAAATTCTATAAATCATCATTAATTTGACTGGGGCTTGCTTTAATTTAATTAGATGTGGTTCTCTGGCACTAATGCCTAGAAAATGTTCTGGTCTTAAGGTCATTGTTTCTATAAAATGTTAATGATCCAAAGGATTTGTCCCATTCCAATTGTCAGTTGAACCATTAATTCCTGTAGTTTATAGGGTTAAATACTAGGAACTAGAAAACAGTTTGGGGTTCCTCTTATTGTAAGCTTTGGCTAGTAATAATAATAAAGTTGGGTACGAGTAACTCCCATTGTCTCCCTTGGAGAACACAGCTCCATGTCATCCAGATGCTCTTTACCCCAGAAATATGTTTCAATAGAAAGAAACACCATACTGGTTAATATATATTTAAACTTCTCTTTCAATTTCTCATTGTCTCTAATCAGATTTTAAATGCTCTGAGACAGAAGACACCTTTGTAAACAAAACCCTAGTAAGAATTACACCTATAAAGAAAATTATATTTGAGAGTATGACAAGAGCTCAAACATTTTTTTTCTTTTTTTCTCATTTTCTTTACATGAAGTATCACTTTCATTTAGGGTACATTAAAAATATTTTTCTGCTAGCTATATCTGGTGTCATATGTACACATCCCATAAATATAGTAGGATGAAGTTCCCTCAGTATTAGTGAGTTGACTCATCTAGTTAAGTTAACGAATGAATTAGAAAGAACCTCTCAGATTTCAAATAACTGGTTCTTAATACTGAAGATGATGAAAGTGGAAACATCAAAAATAAGCACAGATACATTAGAGTGTAACATTTCAAGATAAAAACTAAACCTCAGGGTTCAATTTTGTGCATTATTGTTTTTAAAATACTTTGGTATGTTGCAAGCAGAATTGGAAAATTAGCTTTAGAGAAAAAAAAGTAAACCTTACTGAAACCTGGCAAAAAAAAAAAAAAAAAGGAAACAATTACATGCTAAGGTATATAAACAAGTTTTTTCAGAACTTTTGTTTTTCTGCTATGAAAAGGCAGGGCTGAATTGCTGAAGGAAATCATATAATTAAAAATGTAAAAAAACCCCAACAAACAACCCTCAAAGCAAAGAACAACAGAGGACATTGTATAATTATTAAGATCCTAATTTCTCAGTTAAAAATTTGAAATATTATTTAGAAATTTCTAATCCTGCACACTGTCCTAGGACCTAACCTAGGGGTATAAAGGGCTATAAGGGGTATAAATGTAGTCAATAAGCCTAGTTGAATGTCTCTTTTAATGATTGGAGACACAATAAGATCCAGAACACCTACCAATAAATACTCCTGTGATTCTAAGAGCTATGGTCCAGTTCAAAATGATTAACAGATTGAAAGTGATCTGAATTGAATGATTCCATAGTATTGTTCTAAGGTTTTTTTCTTCACTTCCAGTTTGTAATTTCACTCTCCTCATGCTCTTTTTGGATGATTTTGGTGTGAATGTAAATAAAGGCAGAGCTGTTTACACTTGACCTTTCAAATAATCCTTCTGTGTTGGGCACAGGTGAAGAAATACATGATGCAAGACACTGCCACAACTGCAAAATTCAGCTATGAATTCTGGGAACTGCCAATAATTTGTTTGGGGGGGGGGTTGTCATAATTCTTTCTTACGCCTGACAACTGTTTCTAGAACTGTTGTGGGAGCCCTATTGCCTTGCTTTTTCTTAAAAGAATAAAGGAAATATTTATGTATTCATTTAGAAATGATACCTCATATTGGAGTTTCCTTCCTCCCAGATATTTTTCTGTGGATCTTTTTCTTAAGTCCAGTACAATTCTACTATCTCTGAGAACCAGACCATCTTTAAGGAGAGCTTCACTGGACTAAAGAAAGTGCCAACACCAGGACTTTCCTCTATGCCTAGGTTTCTAGAGAACTTGACATTTTCTAGGCAAGCTTTTTTCCATATAGTGTGACACATATATATATATATAGAGTTTCTGAGGGATCTGTTTACAAAGTGTGGGTTTTTTTGTTGGGTAAAGGCTGACATTCTTTTTCTTTCAGCCATTTGTCATTTTGTTTTGCTTCTGAATAAAACAGTGCTTCATTGTATTGTATAGCATTAATTTGACATGGGAAAACTAATACAAAGCAAAAGAAAAATCTTTTTAATAGTACTTCTTCCAAGTTGACTAGTGCTGCTTTGTGCCCAGTCTCACCTGACTGATGTGTCAGAGCTCTGTCTCACCTGCAGCAGTCAGGCACACACCTTGGTGGAGGTGAGAAGTCAAGAACTTGGAAGTCTGATTTCTGGAGAGCAGACCCTTGTTGTGTTAGCTCACATAATGACATGACATCAGTGTCAACTGAACAATTCTCCATGACATCAGTGTCAACTGAAATCACGCTGGAGATAAAGGGTTTTGAAAAAGCAGGACTCTCTAAGAATGCACTAACTTAACTTTCTTTAATAGCTCTGTCAGTGGTGGAACTGTAGTGGTGAAGCATCACAGTATAGGAATATGAAAATCCTATCACAAATATAGACATTCAGATCAAAATCTGCCTGCCTATGTAGTGGAATTTTTTTCTGTGGTAACTATCAATGTTGATGGCAGTTACCTTATGAAACATGAATGCATATTTAAGCATAAAGATATACTTGGAGAATTAAAAAATAATATCTAAAATACTTAATTGTAATATGTTTATTTACTTTCCTCTAAGTTCTGAAACTGAACACAAGGGCACTATAAAAAAAAAAGGTATTAATATCATTAGTTCACTATGGATGAAAAATTATTTTCTAATTAGACTGAACAACAAATAATGTTTATTTTCATCACATAATGGGTGTTTGTCTTCATATATAACAGAGCAAAAAGTAATTATGGTCATTATAGCAAATAGTTGTAAAGTTTTGATTTTGTGCGTTTGCACACACCTATATAATTTCAAACTAGCTCTGATGTTAAAGTGAATGGTTTGCATGATAGGCTGTTCCAGTAAATCTCTTTAGATAGTAGGAGCAAGTCTCTAGACTGTCACAGTCATTGTTTCATTTCATCATGACACTCAAGCACATTGTCTCCACAGACACTTCCTGTCAACATGATGAGACTGTTGTGACGTCTGCGAGGCCCTAAAGTTTATGGGAAATTGGCATTCATAACATCCTGTAGAGGGACACACTTAGTGATTCTTTTTAACTCACTGGAAATACTTTGGCCACCGTACTTCAAAGGCACTTAAAATTGTACATAAAAAGTACTTCAGCTGTTTGAAAACTTCATTCAACCTATCAATATGACTAACATGGCACTCTGTGCAGATCTGTGATGCTGGTCCCGACTTCAGGATTTTTTGTCTTAACTTAAAAATGAATGTGCTATTTAGAGGAAAGAGGTGTAACACCTTGGAAATGGGTGCAGAGGGCATCGATATAAGAAATGAGTAGTGTAAATTGAATTACAGATTATGTTCCTTGGTTTGCTTTTCTAGGACAAGATCTGAAGAGAAGCAAGATGTTTTTCACTTTTTGCCAAATGAAGCTTAGTTGAAGAAATTCCAGAAAGACTCAGGAAAGCCAGTAGAACAAAGCAGAAGATAACCTTTTATGCAGCTCTGGAAAAAAGCTTGTTGAAAATAGTAGTAAGTAAATCTTATTATAGCAATGCTGACTTTCCTGGTGGACCCAAAATTTCATGATTATTCTCATTCTATAATTTAAAACCTTTCTAGGTTGCAATTAACTCCATTCTGGCTTTTTGGATCCTTCCTGGACTTGATTTTCACACTCTGTGAAGACTGATTGTCCCTTGCTCTTCTCATATGGCTTTTGGTCCCTGGTTTATCTTTAGACACCTTTCCTGTTTGTCTCTACCTTTCCTCCTTTTCCCGTTTTATATCCTTGGATCTGTGGCATATGGGAGTAGATGCTTGGTTGCCCTCAGGGAAGAAGCCATGGCTATGTGTTTCCAGGTGGTACCCAGCGAAAAGCAGCTTCTGTGCAGCTGTAGTCTTTAAGGCAACACAAGAAACAGTCTCATCTTGTTACTGTGTACGGCCAAATACACTAACTACTATGCAGCTCATATAAGTAAAATCTTTAATGTTGATATGAGCATTGCTCTAAGTTTGTGAGTTCAGGTTTAATTTTAACCATTTAAAAAGATTTCTCTTTTCACTAAAAGCACCTTCCAAAAATGAAGATTTTTACAAAACTTTGAGAATTGTTCTGGACTGATTGTCTGCTACTGAAACTTTATTGATTTCTCTAAAAATCGGTTGTCTTCTACTTAAGGAGAAACTACTTTTCTTAATGTATGTGTGGAACAACTGAAAACAGGTCTCCATCTGTAAGAAAATGCTGATGATTTGAAACAGTTGCTATGCTTAGTCTGAGGCCTAACAGCAGTATGTTTAGAGGCTATGACAGAGTTGGTAAATTGATTTCTTGTAGAAATCGGGCTCAGTCCCTGAGTCATCTGTTTGTTGGACCGAGGGCAGATGAATATGATGTTAGTCTGTTGTACAAGACTGGTTATAGACACTGATGTATGTTTAGCATGCTGTTCTTCCAGTCCCTGTAAACTATGAGAGACATATGGCTTTAATTTCCATCTTGAATTTGTCCAGTCCTGTTGCAAGAGAGAATTCTTTACTATTAACTCTATGAGGAGAAGGATTTTGTATTTACATTTTCATTCAGCAACATTACCTTCTCGTAGATGACTGCATTAGAAAAAAAGTAATTTACAGATATTATTTGGCTGTGGATTATTTTAGTACAATACTGGCTCCCAACCTTATGAAAGGTCAAAGCTATTAAAGATCCATTTCATCTCCTACTGAAATCAATGGAAAGACTTCAGTGACTTCACAGGGAGCTTAGCTAGCATAACAAAGTCTTTCAGAGAAGTACTACATGGCCTAATTGAAGCCCACCAGTTATACTATATTTTACGGCAATGTCTGGATAATGTTGCAGTTATACAAGTTCTCTATTTAAGAGCATGGTCCTAAAATTCAGATTGTGTGAAGTTAGCACCATTTTCACTAACCCTAAATTACGTAACTATGGTAATTATTTTATCTTGTTTAAAAAATACAAGGGGCATATTTTGATTTAACTTCTCATTCCACAGTAGTTGTGATTTGTGTTAAACTGTGGTCTTTGTCCCACAAGTATACAATTGTCTCGGTTAAGCAAGAGTATTTTTTCTTTTTCAGTAGGGTCTAAATGCAGCCTCTAGGACAGTCCCTCTTACAAATACACTTATGTCCTAACTTTTTCATTATTCTGCAAGCATCTTGAAGTGATGATCGTCTGTAAATATTAATCTACTATGATTTTTCTATTTCGAACTACTGCTTTTCTTGATTCAAGGGCCATGGGAAATTTGTCATTCCATTGTCTCTTCCTCTTTCCAAAGACTGTGTGAGATATTTTTGATTTACTTCTCTCTGAGGGGAGTCCCTGCCTCATAATAAATAAATCTTTCTGTTTTAATGGTATTTCTCCCCTTGGGTGTCTTTCAAATGCTTTTAACTAGAAGGGATTTTGTTGGAATAATCCATCAATGCTAGTAAGACTTCGTTCAAATTGTGGAGGCCAGTAGTAGCAACATGATTGTTCTGAAGGAGGTTAAAAGAACGTTAACCTTGCATAAAACCATGGCTATTTCCCATAGGGATGCTAATCTAGGTTTGACAAGTTTAATTAAGGAAGCTGAGCAGAATTTGGATATGTTCCCTGAGTTTCCTAAAAGTTGTGAAATATTTTGGATCTGGATAAGAGCATGTGCTTTAGCTACAGATGATGAAAATGGAAACAAGGAAAGAAAAAAAAACCCAACAAAAAGAAACTAAATCCTTTCCTGACGTTATCTGCAAAAGAATCAGTTATTAATGTTACTATAAAATTTTAAGATTTTTTTCTTTCTCTTCTAGTGATGTGAAGGTAGAATGGAAAGCACCAGTATCAGGCAGTGAAATTCATGGTTTTCTCCAGCTACCAGAACTCTGATTATTCTGGTGTAGAATCAGATAGTAAACTCTTGTAGAAACAGACAACGAATTACTATATATTATATATAATATATTGCTATATATAATTATATATAATATATAATAGAAAATAATATATATTTATATTACTAATACTAATATAATATATTACTATTATATTTAACAAAATAATAATTAAAAAAATGATGCTGAAGGGTCAGTTCAGAAATAGTTCTTAGTTTTCTGTATGGTTCTGAAAGGATCAAGTATTGTATCCCTAGATTTTAGCTATAAAACTAACATGGAAATCTGAAAATGATAAATATTATTTTGCATGTTCTTCTTGTTTTATATGTAGCATGTGTTTTATTTTCTTTATTTTATTCCTGTAGTATAATGGCCATTGTGCCCTGGATATTTCTGTGCAGATTGATATATATGTATATTACTACTATTATCTATTATCCAGGAATTCTTTTCAGCTGTTTTTCAGCGATAACAGGACTGAACAGCTGTATACACTGATAGGTCTTCCAAGGAAATAAAGTATTTGATTACAAGTAACTTTTAGGTATATAAATACTTGGAGTTCAGTATCTACTGTTTCTGGAGAGACTCAGGTGGATATCCACTGCACCTTGCAACTCAGTGCCAGCATAGAGATACCTGAGCTAAGTCTGAAGTAGTTGATATCTTAAGATGCTTTACTGCAGCAACGTACAAGGAGATTACCTTTTGTCCAAGAAGTAGGACTTAGTTATTCCTGTGTCTGAACATGTGAACTGTTCCTCATCTTTGTACCAAAAGAAAATGAATACAACCACCTAACCTATTAGTGTGGTCACTTGGCTGACACAGCAGAAATGTCCCACTCAATCTGTGTCAGCCCATTACTGTCTGTATATTTCATAATGAGGTGTTTCTTCATGAAGCAGATAGAAAGTGGGGAGCAAAGGTTTGAAACTCCTTGAACAGAAATTCCAGGTGAGATGCTGTTCTAACCATGGTCTTAAGGGGAACATTGTTTCAGGTGTGACTGCTTGCCCTGGTGCTGCAGGTGGGGTAGGTGGAAGAATATTCAGCCCATGGCCTTTTATGCCTTGCAGGACAGGTGATGGGTACTGAGTTACTCAGGCTGCAGTGGTTCTGAGCATCTTCTGACACAGATTTGAGGCAACTAGGAACTCTAAATTAAAACTGTTGGTGCGTACAGATTCCTAAATCTCCTCAGTAACAGAGACAATTCTCTGGACAAGATTTGATGCCTGGACCCCAGGACGTGCTGTGGTGGTAGCATATCCAGATCAGTGCTGCTTGGCAAAGACAGCTTGCAGAAACCAGAGAGTGGTCACTAGAAATATTGCTTCATCATTGATTCTGTTGGACAGTTGGGAAAAGGGGGAGGAAACTGACTGGCAAGCGAAACCATCCTTCGAGTTGATGAATTCCCCTTTTTGCATCTGATATTGTGATCTAAGGCTGAAATTATAGCCACTATAGTAAATCAATCCCATTGGAATTAATTTGGGGAATTTTTGGCATTAATTACCTTGTTCCTTGTTAGGATCAAAATAGATCACAACTAATTCTAGTAATAATTAGAGACTATTCAGATGAACAGAAACCTTGACATATGGAGATGTACTGCTGCAATCCAATATTTATAAAGTGCTGGTTTTACATAAATAATTAAATGTGGTTATTCCCATGAGAGCTATTTTATTTTTTCTGCTTTAATGTTTTAATTAATAGACTTGAAATTGCAATTTGTTAAAATGCCAACAAATGAAAAATCTTTTTCTGATGAATTTCACCTGTTAGTAGACAGCAAAGAGGGACCTAATTTAACTGGTTTTCTGTAAAAAACTTGTCCACACTTTAAAAACACTCTAATATCCACACAGCCCATGCCACCATATTCCTCCGTCCATTTTTTTTTAAAGGCAGTTCTAGGGATGGAGACTGAAAATCACCCTTTGAAAATATCTGTGTTTATGTGGAAAGAATAAGAGAGGAATAATAATACTGCTTAAAAATACCATTCTCATTTCAACTCCTGTGTTCTTCTGCAATTGCTTGGGAAACTTAATTGGACTTTGGGGAACAAAGACTATGTTTATACTATGCATTGCAAGCTGATGTGAGCTGACTTCTGAACCAAAATAATTCTGAGTGACTGTATTAGTGTAGCACTGAACTAAGGGATAGTAAGACCTGCTCAGAGGTTATTGAAAGTTTTGTAATGGTAGCCAGAGTTAGGTCACTCATATACTAACTGCCTATTCTTCCCTCCCTCTTCTTTGGTTAATCTTTTGAATCTGGTGGAATACCATGGATTTGATGCTGTATGTTCTGACAAAGAATGCATAAATGAGTAATTCTTATTGCCAGAAGGTGCCAGATTTGGAGTCATCCTAGGAAATATTTATCCTACTTCTTAGATTAGTTAGTCCTTCTATTTGCAGTGCCTCTAACATGCAAGGACGTTTAGATACCTACAGTCATGCAAAATATTGACATGAGCTGCATTTTTAAAGGTATTTAGCTGCCTGAAGAGGTTCAAAGGATTCTAAATAACTGCATGAAAAGATATCCAAGACATGCATCATTTGTTTCTCCTATTGCCTGAGATAAGAAAAAGCAAAAGTTTTGCTTCTGTTTTGGTTTTAAGCTGTGCATGACTGCAGATTTATGCCTGTGCCTCCTCACTGTGGTGTTTTTTGTTTTTGTTTTGTTTTTTTCTTGTGTGTGTGTGCTTTTTGTTTGTTTGTTTTCATGCTGAATGAAAGCCTGCAGACCAGGTTACCCTATAATTCTGGATAATTGGGTTACTCATTTTAAAACCCTTAGATGGTAGGAGGAAATAATCGCTGTGTGTGTATGAATTAGAAAGTTGCCATTCCATTGAAACCAAGGTGAGACCGTTTGTTTCTGGAATACCAGTGAGAATTGAGCTGCTGGAAAATGAATGTTTTGAGATAAAACTAGACTAAACAGCTTTAAGCTTCCCTTTACTTTTTGGTGCCTGCAGTTCTGAATATTTCTGTTGAAGTTTTTATTTTGTTCCACATAAAAGAAAGCTTTGTCCATCTGTGCAAAATGAATCGTTATTTTGTTTAAAAGAACACATTTTGACAGTTGAACTGTAACACATTATTTTGAAAACATTTGGTCATATCCTGAGTTGGTGTAAAATCGGTACTGAAGTTAGCGAGAAGTATAGACCACAAAATCCATTTACCTCTTCCATTACACTTAATTTATGAGAGGGCCAGCATTTAATAATATCCTCAGGTAAGGCATCACTATTTTTTTTTATTGTACAAGTGATTGTATCTGGTTTTTTTTGATCTGT
Source organism: Athene cunicularia (assembly GCF_003259725.1). Classification (NCBI taxonomy): domain Eukaryota; kingdom Metazoa; phylum Chordata; class Aves; order Strigiformes; family Strigidae; genus Athene; species Athene cunicularia. The sequence continues at coordinate 35,371,324 of NW_020799099.1, forward strand.
GAGATGTGGAGCCTTAGACACGAATTAAAAAGTCTGCCCTTGAAGATGATGTTTCTGCTTTACTATTTCTGCCTTCAAATTAATAATGTATTCAAGTTTAAAAAAAATTAGATATTACGTAATGGAATCCATGTCTAAATATCAGATATTGTTAAAATATATCTACTCACATTTCTTCAAATTCGAGCATCTCTAAACTTCACTGCATGTGGAATAATGCAGTACATGGATGACAACACTAATATTTAAAGCTGAGCATCTAAAGATTGGCTTTATTAATAAAACATTCTATCACCAAACAACGGAATGCGTTTTAACATCCTTTATCGGATGTCCATGGAAAGTGATGAATTCTGAAGAAATAAGATGATGTTGTCGCTGTTTTTAATAAAAGACAAATACTTCAGGGGATATGTTTCTATTTCCTTTCTGATAATGACTAAGTTCTTGCACAACTGTACAGAATATAATGAGCTATTGAAGGGTATACAAAGTTATAGCTGCAGTCATTGAGGACATTTCCTTAAAAGTGAGCTCTCTGATATTACACATATACGATCACAGTCTATAAAATCTTAGGCTAAGTGACTTTTTCTTTGGAGTTGGTCAATATCATTGTTACTGTTGTATAGAACTGACTATAAGTAGCTTAAGAAATATGGAAAAAACAAATCTTTAGTACATGTAAGGACAAAACCAAGAATAAGAAAAAAATTATGCAAGTTTCATTAATTCAAGGAATAATCACTAGATGATCAGTGAATTGAAAGAGGTTTACATTACTGCATAACATTTATTTTGTTAAAGTGAATGCCTAGAATATATACTGTATATAATTATTAATATTTAATAATATGAGTACACTGAATGACAGTACCTGTGGGCTGATGATAATAGAGGGCACTTAATTAACCCATCATCAATCATGAAAGAATGATAAATGGAGGCATTTTAAATAAGTGTTAGGCAAATCTCAGGTAAAATATGTCTATCTGAGAAAATAAAAATGGAGTATAAAAATACAGTAAGGTTAAGGACTTCGAAGCTGCATCCTCTATTCATGAAAAATACACTGAATTCCAAAAATTCCAAAAAGTCTAAATTAATAAATTAAGAATTCTAACTATTCTAAATAAGATCAGTAGGGAAAGCAAGCAAAGTCTTTCTAACACCTCATGGCAATTACCTGTAGTGTTGCTCAAAGACATAGCGTATGTGCATTTAATTTTCTATTGTTTTGCACAAACTGCTTTCCATGAGCTTTACCTTGTCTCATCCTGGCCCATTTGTCTTGACCTTGATGGACCAGTATTAACTATCAGATTAATTTTTGCTAATTCTTACTTTTGCAGTTAGTGACAGTTGACTTTAGCAGCAGCCAGACCTTCGGTTCCAAAGTCTGTCTTGAGAGAAGAAACCTGTATGGATACATCACTGTGCATTATGAAAACTGACTGGCCTTTGGCGGAGAGCATAAAACCAAAATTTCTCTCCCATCTGAAAAAATGGATGTCCATGTTTTTCTGAAGGTAAGTTTTTTTTCTTATTTTAGGTTATTTAGCAATTGTACAGGAATATTTCAACAATAAGAGGAACTGCAGAAAGAGATATTAAAGAGTGCTAAAAAGTAAGAGTGGTGTTATACATATATTAATGTGTGTGTGGGTGCAATCAAAGTTATCGTCTAGCTGAATGGTTCAAAATACCTGTGGATCAAAGGACACTCTCTCCTGCTCACAGATTCTCTCCTTCCCCCAGAATACCGTGTGCTGGTAGAAGTGGTGGGGAAGCTGATCCAACTCTATTTGGTGTGCGGTATTCCAGAGCTGGGGAGGATCAGGAGTGTTTCACGGCAGCTGGGAAATGTGTGCCTAGTATCACGGAACTTTATTTAACACAACTTTCTTCCTTGCCTCAGCCTCTCTTCTGTTCTTTCTGTCATAAGAGCCAAGGGACTCTCTGATCCTATACTAAGAGTATCTTAATCTCACACCTCCAAAATGCATGTCTTCCCATCACGTGGTCTGATGCAGTGGTGTGCCTCTTCACAGCCACTTGATCCAAGTTATCACAGTGCTGGGAAAATTTAGAGCATCTCTCACCTATGAAAAATGTTACCCTTTTAATGTTTGCAGAACAAATATAATAAATACCAAGGACTGGTTTTATTTTTATGTAAATAATGGTCAAGACAACTATGGAACCTGTTTCATTTGTATTTAAAGATAATAGTCTCTATGGGTTATGCTGATAGAATGCCTGTGGAATTGATCAGAGGATTAGCTTTTGCACCAGCTGCTGCTAGTGAGTAAGAGGAAAAAAACATTTTAATTCAACATATTTCTCCAGAACTTAGAGCATCTGTATCATTCAACCTGGCATGCCATAAGCCAGTTTGTTTTCACTGAAATTTAAGGAAACTTTGAATAATAGTTTTCACAATGTCTGTATTAATAGAGCTGTCTGATGAATCTCTTCCTGAAATGATGTGTACTTATTTATCACTTCATTCTAAACTATTATAGAACAAAAACTCCTAAAGATTTAATATCTTTTGGAAAGAGATGTTTAAAAATTATTTATTTTAGAAAAACGAATTGTCTTCCTTCCTGGCTCTTCAGCTGGAAAACTTGTGTTGAAAATCAGAGTTAAGGGTCAAAAGTAATTTATTTTGCATCAGATAAAACCTTAAAATACATTTCCACTATAATTTCTTCTTTAATTGTTTTAAGTAGCAAAAAATACTGAAGTAATATCTTAATTAAGTTTTAAAATTAGTATATATTTTCAAGGTATATGTATGTTGTTCTCATATTGTAGGGAGTAGATTAGTCTGAATTCTTGTACTGTGTAGTAAGTCCAAATGAATTCATTACTGAAGATTCATGGACACAATGTGAGACACTGATTATTAATCTGAGAAAGGGAAAAAATGCTAGAGACCTTGGTAGAGTGACAGAAGAGCCAAAGGTGGGCAAAGAGATTTGGTGGCTGACAAAGAGGTTGGGAAAGGCAGCCTGTCTGTCTCCTCTTTGAAAATAGGCAATGGAGAATGAAGAGTGCCAAGCTCACATACTATCTGCATATTATTGCTTTATAACACCAAATACCTTACAAAATTGAATTACCTATTATTTATTTGTTGAAATGGCAAGATTTCATATAAAGTAAAACATCAGAATGACACCAGTTTGAGAAATATTGCTATGATACCTAAAATTTCAAAATCAATATTAGGAAAAATTAGTTGAAAAAAAAAATTAATAAAACATATTAGTTTGATTTCAACATCTGTGCAAATACTAAAAAAAGGAGGTAACAGTAATGGAGCTGGGATATTGAATTATAGACATATTTTTGCTTGTAACATTCTTCTGCATTTTCAATATAAGTAATGACGGTGATCTAATTTCTGCCATAAATATTAGTCTGTGTAGGGATGTACCTACAAGCTCCAGAAACCAATCAAGGGAAAATCACACAAAAAATTCCTACTATCCTTTTACTTGATGGCTTCCATATTGAAATAATTCCATGAGCAAGCAATCTGGTGTGAAATCTTAGTTTCTGTGGATTTTTACCTCATGACTGAGCCCTACGGTGCTTGGTATGCTGTGAGCTGCAAGTGAAATTTTCCCTCCTCTGTTACAAAATGTATAGCTCCACTTAGTATCTCAACTCATTTGAAAATGAGAAAATACTTCTGCATGTTTCGCAAGTATGTAGAAATTTAGATCTCTTGAACACTAAGATTGTTCTCAGATTTGACTTAAGTGTAGCAATGATTTCATAACTGCTAGGGAAGGAGGGGATGGACTGGTTTACTTCTGAGGAGTGTGATCAAATGCTTTATATTCTGGCCTACTCTTTAATTTCATGTGTGTGCAAAAGTCCTGCTGATTCCAAAGCCTGGAAAATGGCCTAGGGAGTTAGCTTCCTTATCTCCAAATTTAAATTTATTGCAGGAGATGAAAAATGGCATTTCAATGCAAACACTCAGCAAAACATGGGAAAGTAACTTTAATTTAATAAGCCAATTATTTTCCTATTAATTAAATGTGTATTGATTGTTGCAAGAACAATTATTGAGTTTAGCAAGTATGAAAGAGATTAATCTAGTTGCGATCTAATTAGTTTAGAATTGCACGGGCAATACAAATATATAATTAGAAGAAACTGCACTTGTAGGGAAGTTAAGGATTTATTAATGAAATATGCTCTAATTGTATGAGTACAAATTGTAGAATTTACATAAGAATTCAGGGAAGTAACAGTTTTAGAAAACTGCTAGTTTGCCATTTCTCCAGTTGCCTAAAGATTACACTTACATGTGAGAAGACAGTGATGGGGCAGGTACCGGTCATTGCTTTATTGCCTAAGTCTGTATTAAAAATGTTTTTATTAACTGATTAAAAAAAGCAGTTTCCTTACCACCAAAGGACTGAAAACCTGATATAAAGAGTAAAAATGCTGTGCTTCTAGTAAATAATTAGAAGAGAAAATAATTAAAAGACTGCTTGTCATTAAAACACTGTGTTCCCTCTTGCAGAGTAGAGGCCATGTAGCAGAGAAAAGCACGAGACAGCTGGGATCTGTTCTGCCAGGCAATATATGCCTGTGAAAAGTCTGAATAAAACAGCCCACTGAGAATGTGTGTGGAACAGAGGGATGAGCGGTGCAGGCTGAGCAAGGCTGAATGGCCCCTTTTCCCTCTACACATGGACAGAGAGCACTCATGAAAAAGCTTACACTGTAATTCCTAAATGTTATTAAATTGAAATGGTTTCACTGACAGGGCTGAATGATCTTTATACAGGGATTTTTAAGGAGATGGACCATAAAGTTTAGCAATGTTGGGCAGTATTTTATAGTTCTATAGGCCAAATGAGGTTTGCGGGTCATTTTGAAGCTCTTGCTAGCTAAACAAGCAAGCAATGTGTTTAACTCTGTTGTCATTAATGGAAAGGAACTGTTGAGATGTGTCTCATAAAATGCTTAGAGAAATTTGGTGAAGCATTATGTTTAGAGCAAAACAAAAACATTCAATCAAGGAGAAAGGATGAATTAATATTGTTGCTGCAAGATCACGCAGAAGGGAGTTAAAATGTCAGGTAGTTCGGATAGCCATAGTTAAGTATTTAAACTTTTCCAGGTATACTCAGACAAGAGCTAGTATTATAAGATTCTTTTTTTTTCCTTTTCTTTTAATGAGAGAATTAATCTAGGTGTCTGGTGATCAGATGCAGTAGGAACAGAAATGTAGGAGTAAAAAAAAGTAGAAAAGGATTCTGAGAAATTTTGACCATATTAATGAAAGAAAAGGTCTTTTCTCAGATACATGGTACAGAAAACCAGTGTGCTTGTGAAAGATAAAATATAATATATAATAATGGGAAAAGAATTTGCTTGTGCCTGAACCCTGAGGAAATTTTCTTTATGATTACATTTATATTAATGTTTTAAAAAAGTATTGGTTCATAAAGCTGTCCAAAACGTGTCACAAAAAATTGTTAGGCCTACTAGTAACTGTCTTTCAGAGCACACAATAAAATGACTTGTCCCAAGGTCAGAGTGGATCAATAGTGTCAGTGGGGATCAAATCCCATGAACTCCTGTTTAGTCCTTTGCTTTTGTTACTAAGCTGTTTCCCATCAATTTCTTCGGATATGACAATTCAAAGCCAGTCAAATAACTGTGCATATTTCATCCTTGCTTCTCCTTTGTACTCTCTTCAAACATATTTATTTTGTGAAATAGAATGAAACTCCATCTGTCTCAATTTGTTTGAGTTCTCTCTCCTTCACACTCTTCTCTGATTAAATATTCTAGGTCACAGGCTCGCTGCAGATTACCAGCTCCTTGCCCACGTCTTTCTCCCCATTCACAGTTTCAGCGCTGGGAGAGCAGGGGGAAATTAGCAGTCCTCTGCAGCGGCTCTTTCAGCCACTGGAAGACACAGACTGTGCATTACTGGCTTTTAGAGTGAGAAACCCAGTAATGCCCCTTGACCTATTGCTCATGTGTCAGTGAAAGAAACTGAAACAGCTGTTTCTCAGAGGACAGCAAATGTATCAACAAAACACTTTGTTGAGATAGCTACCTCACACAAATCTAGCCTCTGTACCTAGATGTAGCAAACAAAGGTTATTTTGGGTTGACAAATATATAATAACTCATGTGTAGAGATTTGTAAAAAGCAAAGTTTGTTCTGCACAACTTCAATCCTTTCAGTGTGTAGGGCCTAGGAAAGGTTGGTGTTCTTTTAGGTCAAGGAGATGCGATTTGCAATGTTTTCTCTTAGGGCAAACTTTGTGAAAGAAGGTAGGATCTCTCTGCTCTGGCACTGTGTGCCCCGACACAGTTGCTGCACTCTCTCCTGTTTCCTTTCACTTTTTCCCCCTCTGTTTCTCTTTTTTCTACTTGTGTATTTTATTTATTAAACTAACCTAACTTTTTAAAGTTTTCCTCATTGCATATTTCTGCAAGTCTTATGTTATACTTGAAGTTTATATGTTTCTCCAGGCATGGGCACAGAGTGTGGTGGGCTTGCAACAAAACATTGCACATGTGGATTCTTGCATTTGTGCGCTTGCTTTAGGAGGCATACCAAGAGGAGGAGCAGAGAGTACTACCTTTGAAATAGATGTATTCTTATATTCCTACCAATTACTGGGATATTCCTGGTGTAAATTAGACCTCGATGCCATTATCTTCCTTTCTTATTTGATTGCATTCCCTTTTAGCTATCTCTGGTCTAGGCTAACACCTACACCAGAAAAGAGCAATATTCGAAGGATGAGAAACCCTAAAGCAAGATACTCAGCATTCAAAATGTACGTATTTGTAGGAAAATAGATGAGTAAGAGGGAATAGCTAGGCAAACTATTGCATCCTAAATATACATGGTGTTAACCCTAGCTAAGGCAGTAACTATTAACAACCCAATACTACGTATTCAGAGTATATTTCAGTGAAAACCAAGAAAGGGATCTTGCATCTGTTTTCAGGACAAATATTGCAATGAAGAAAAGAATATTTGATTTTTTTTTGGCATGTGTTTGAATAACTGGTTTAAAGAAATCACCTCTCAAATTTGATTGATGCGGCATTTGTTAAGGAGGAAATCCAAAACTGGAGACTGAAGGGTGTGCATTTCGCAGTGAGAGTATCTAGTAAAAAGGTAAGAAGCTGGTTTTTAAGCATCTAGGTCGTCGACATTTAGCTGATAGTAACAAGGGAATATATTTCCATTTACAGTTTCCCATAGGCACAGCAGAATGCTGTAAACCAAGGTCATTATATTCTATAGTAGACTATAGATTACATGAATTCAGTATGTTGCAGCTGGGAGTTGTTATACATCAGCTATTGTTAAATGTGATAGTTTAACCTTTTGGAAAACCTTATTTGTACTCCCTAGAGCCCATGGTGCCAATTTAGACTAACTGTTGAGCAACAACCATGCATATTTTTAAGCAAATTATATTCAAGCTGTAAAGACTGAAACAAAATTCTTTATAAGGTAGCTGGACAATAGAAATTTTTATTTTACCATATAATTTTTTACACTGCAATAGAACATCGTATTGTATGCGATTGAAGGCATAAGTGAGTTTGCTGTATCCCATCACATTTCAAGACGTCTTTGGGTAAAGTGCTTAAAGATTAGTAACAGAGCCTGTTTTTTACTGAAGACTTTCTCTGGTTGGGAGAACAGCTAAATATATAGAAATGTTAAGAACATGTGGAAGACAGAATAAAGCCCAAAGAGTATGTCATGCTGAACAGTACATAGCAGAGCTATGCTAATCTGATCAGCACCACACCCTGGGAGCTATAAGAGCTGTATAGCTGCGAAGGAGTATCAAAGAGGCACATGTCTTGGGTAATGATTTTTGGGTCTCCCAATTTAGATATAGACAGTGTTGCCTATCATTTTGTCTGATATGGGAAGTATTTGTAGGAGCCAATCCATATCTCAAAATTTGAATATTGATAAATTTATTTGATCGTTTTTTCTCCCTGCTATATATTCTAATATCATAAGGCTACTGTATGTGCAGTTTAAGTGCATTATGACTCATGGGGACAAAGCTAAGTCCTCTCTCTTGACCATCAGAAGTCAGTGTGCTGCTCTAGCACTGGAACTGCTCAGTGCTATGGGGCAGGAATGCTGATGAACTGATAAATAAAATGAGCAAAGAGAGGATAATCCTTAGAAGTGTGGAAGGAAGACAGAACATATTTTTTGAAATATGTTTGGCTAAAGAAATCCTCACAGAATTTTATTTTGGCCCTAAAGTTCCAAGATATATTTGTTGGGGTTGTTTTGTTTGGTTTGGTATTTTAGCAATGTGTTCAGCTGTACGGAAGAATTTTGGGGTGTATTCCCCAGAAAACAGTTTAGGTAAGAAACAGAAAGCATCAACATTGGATGTGTAGCTGCTACTGCATATTAGTGCTGTTTATCTAAAAGGTACAAAACAGTGAATTTAGGATGAAAATATCTAGAAAGATGCCATGGTAAGCAATGCAAAATATGCTATTTAAAATCAGGAAAATAGATCAAGCAGAATAAAGCATACGGAAAGAACATTGTATTTGTGACTTAACTGATGGTGAATACATCTGCAGTTCAAATGGCAATATTAGTGTTTTAGAAATAAATGAGTAAAAGTTAGACCATTAGTTAAATATGTAAGAATATGGAGTATATCTCCTTGTATTATGTTTGGACTAATATTGTCATACAGGTTCAGTAAAAGACATTATCTGTCACTGGATTTTAGAGTGTAGTTTTAACTATTAGAAAAGGAGAGTAGTTTTAAGACATTCTTCAGAATGATCTGATGAAAATACAGCAGCTAGGTAATTTTTTTTCAAACTATCCCTCAATTTAAAATTAAGATGTAAGACTTGATTTCTATAGTCACTGCCCTCAGTCCTACAGAAGAAAAAAAAAATATTTTTTCTTCAGATGCTATATTAGAAATTGTTACTACGTTACATGTCATTTTAGATGAAAATGTTAATTTTTTCAGATTACTTTTTTACACTCTGAATGTGAGCTGTAGTCTCTTTAGCTGACTTTAGTTGACACCAGAAGACCAACGCACGTCATAGTGTGGTACACCCTGCCTGAGAATCCATCACTACTTAAAGCTCCCATTTAAGATGGTGAGATTATGGATGATATCTTTTGAATGTTGTGTGTCTGGTTCATCACAAATGTTCAGAGTTGTATTTTTTTATGTTTGGTTGTGGTCTTGAGCAGAACTATCTGCCTCCTTCATCTTTGCTTTTGATGTGAAACATTAACAAGGAGAGTATTTGTGATATCTATTGCCAAGCAAGTAGTTTTGAAAATAGATGCTGACTGAATAGTCAATGCAGCTAACAGATGGTCTTGTAACACATTCTTTTGAATCACTAAAAAAGAAAAATAGATTCACTTTGAGCTTCTTTTTCTCAGCAGATGAGCTCTATGACAAACAATAGAACCCTGCTGCTTCCTTAGTCAATTGAAAAAATACACTGTCTGCCTCTAGAAGACAAGGAGAAAGACAAATTTACTAGGAAAAAGAGCCCGTAGGTGATATCTGCTCTCTTAGTCTAACCCAGTGTTCCTGAGAAGAGAAATTGAAGAGCATAGCCTTCAGTACACCTATGCTATTGCAATGATATGTTGGTAATGGTTTGTTGTTTTTTTAATTTGTTGTTTTGAAAACACTGATTATTCCTAATCACAGTCTGCACACAATTAATCATTGTCAGCTGACAGATGGCAGATGAGCTTGAAAAATATTCTCTTTATAAACATTTTCTTTGGATACATTCACATTTTCTATACTTTATTGCTTTTTCAGCCTTCAAAAAGAGAATTAATACAAAACCAGGATCTTTTCTTTTTAAAACCTCAATCTCATACGCTGTTCGTAGCCTGTGGCATGAACAGCTAGTTATTGTGTTACAAACAGGATGGTAACAAATCTGGATAAGCAAAAAGAGTGAAAACATGAAAATTCCCTGCACCTTATTTTCCTGTACTAAACCCCATGAAATGACCACTAGGCAGTAGCCTTCTACGATGGAGTGTCTGATACATCGTGCTTTGGGAACACTTTCTACTCACTTTGCATAAGTGCCAGCAAGCCCTTCAGTGACAGAACAGATTTGTCATCTGGTTTGCTGCTTTGTAAAATCTTTCCAGAATAAGCCTGTCCAATTATTTAAGTGTGCTCAGTCCTGAGGTCATGTTTGCCAAGTCTCAATTTCTCAGTTCCATAGTTACTAATTTAACTATGGCTTAAGGAATGCAGCATTTAGGCTTTTACTTTTGTATGCTTCTATTTTTTAATAGGAGAAATAGAAGTTTTTAAAACTTTTTGACTCTGAAGATGACATCTAGACTTTAGCGAGTAGCATCTTCAATAAACTTCAAACTGATCCTAGGGAGATGGATGACTTTCAGTTGATTAAAGCATCCATTTGTTACTAGGTTATTAAAGATGTCATTTGCTAAGGTGAAAGGGCTTTTAAAAAGCATTATTTTAACAAGTCCACCATGTTTCTTTTTACAGACTTGGTCAGTGAGCTTCATCCGTGTATCAGCATAAATTGACAGAGTCAAGTGAAATGCACGGCAAGATGTCTGTATTGATTGGCAGACTTGGCCTGTGAAGCTATTATGGGCACACAGTGAATTTCCCTTTCAGAAACTGATTGGCATCTTTGCAGCCATAAGCAGCTTGATGAGGGATAATGTGAGGAGGGAAGAGGTTCCAGCACATGTCCTTGATGATATAGGTACATATCTATTGATTTCAAAATGGGAATGACAATGTCAGTGTGTTGTACGTGTGCTCTGTATAGCAGATAAGGTAGCCACATTCTCTAGGGACAGATGCATGTCTCTTGTTTTGTCAGTTATTTTCTGCAGGTTTCTCATTCACTTCTGGGAACAAATTTTGATGGTGAAATTCTTAGAGATGTAAATTCAGGAAACAAAATTTCAACTTGCTGTGGTAGCAGCTTCAGAAGATATTGGAGACATGGTCAGAACATAATACTCATAGTAGAGATATAAACACGTATAGTTTTCTGTTAAATGATGCAGACGCTACAAAAATGGAACCTGCATCTCAGTATCAATTAGTTTTGTTTTGAGAAGAAAAAAGTGTATTTAGTTAAGCCTCTAGTTCTGAAATTTTAAATTTATCTTTTTTGTGTTCTGAGATTGCTTCTTCTTATGAAAGTATTTGGCATCTGCTAGAGACCTCATAAAAAGATCAAATTGCAACAAAGCATCCATTTTTTTTCAAAATAGTTTTTTCAAATAATATTGTAGAATAATTTCTTGTTTCCTTTATTCCAAACAAAAAATAAATCTGTAGAAATCCTTAAATTCCAAGTAAACCAAAAATTAAATTGGGCTGTTTTGTTTTGTTTTCTTTACAGTAATAACACATATTAGTTTCTGTAATAGCAAAAACAATTATTGAAATTCATGATGAAATAAAAGAATGCAGTCAGTATGGCTAACACATTCATACTTCCTGTGGCAGCCAAATGTGGAAAGCAGGAGAAAGACGTGGGTAGTGACACAACATAAAACACATCTGTACTGATCACCAGGTCAAATCTGTAATGCTAAGACAAAGAATTACCATTTAGAAAGTAGCTAAACTTTGAAAGACCTTGGTAAAGAGGCTACTATATGAGTACATGTAACATATCTACATAATGATACAAGTGTTTTACCTATCCCAAATTAGAAATACAAACTCTTTTTTTTTTTTTTATTTTATTTTATTTTTTTTCTTTTTTTCCCTGTTTCTGTAATAATTGTTTTAAAGAAGCAAAACTGTTCTACTCTATACCAATTTAGGGTCCACAAAACAAATCCTCCATAACTGCAATAGATTCAGCTCCCTAGTTTTTATCTGAAGTTCTTTCATTTCTCTTTAAGGTTAAAAATTTGCCTTGAGGAGAAGAAACCAAAGCACAACACCACCTATATATAAAGAGAATAAACCCATTAATTACTAATCATGGAGAGGAGACTCTTCAAGGAGATATCGGTGAAGAATAAATACTGTGCAATAATAAACGCACTCAAAATAACATTGCATAAGTGATGCAAGGAGAAAAGAAAAACATTAAGAGATTAATCAAGGAGATGCATGATTGCCGTTTTTTTTTTTTTCCTTCTAAATATGAAGAGAATAATGTTAACATTTATCCAAAACATTTTCTTTTAGTGCCACTTTGAACTGAGTGCAGTACTTCATACTTTGTACAAAATATATCCCATTAACCTTTCTCCCTTTGTAGAAAATCGAAATGATCCTTACTCCTCTCAACCTCTGCCAAATAATAGTTCTGCCACAGAAGTTTGCATTTGATAAGCTTGGCCCCATTTCAGATGATTGACCCTAAAGAACTTTGATCGGAGTATCTAATTTATCTAAGAACTTTCTACCATAGGTTTTATGAAAAACTGTAAGGTCAATACTCAGATGACTCATTTTTCCAGAATCTTAGAATATTGTAACCTTTAAAAAAGCAGAGAATTTAAGGTTTTTTTCATTTAAAAAAAAAAAAAAAAGCAGCTGCTAATGATACAGATCTTTGATTCTTATAATAAAGAGGAGTGCTTTAAACTCTTAGGAGACATATTGACGTGTAATGTGAGAAAACTATGAGGAAAAAGAATGTATCCAAGAAGCATCTCACTATTTGCTGGAAGTTATTCATGGGATGAATGAGACAGTTCAGAGTATCTTATTCTATTCTAGATACATCTCAGTTATCTGAATGTCATAATAGTGTCAAACTAACGTATTTTCCTCATTTTATGGAGCTCAAATTTGACTTATGCTGTTGTGTGATATTACAAGTTGGAATTCAAAAAGGCATCTAGTCCTGCAATAACTGGGTTTGGAGGAGTTGTTTTGGTCTGTTTTTTACATTACCCATGAAATCCACTTTACCGCTTCCAGCTCTACCATCCTATACTGTGCACACCATCACAATGGAGTAAAGAAGGGAGTGTTAGGCAGTTGAGATGGCTACTGTCATATCTCTTAGATAAATTAGTGTTAAGATTGCGCAGTAGTCTGGGAGACCCTGCAGTATCCTAGTTTCTTATTACTCATAAGATAAGATGTCATAAATGATTTCTGACTTTAACTATTGTCTCTGTTGTCAGTCTGGAAAATTGATATTAGTTCTTCCCATTTTGTCTTCCACCCACATGTAGAAAGTTCTACCTCTGTCTTTATGGCACATTGGTTAGGTGCTGGCTTTTGAAATGGGAAAGTATTATAATCCCATTGCCCCTAGACTTTCCATCGGTTTTGTAAAATGAAGTTCACAGACATTGTTATATGCTGAACTTTTTGAGGTTCTCCCACAGCGTCAAGATTAATTCAGCTGGTAAATGTTTCATCTGAACCTTTGCAAAGGTTAAGATTCTGATTTCAGAATACAAGTTACAGTAATTGGAATTTACCCTCTGAGTTATTGCTGTTCTCTTCTATGAAGGTGTAGACTTGTTTTCAGAATTCAAAATGTTTTTAAAATATCTTATTTTACTCCAAACCCACTCCTCAAAAAAAACCTCACCAACATTCCAAAGCTTATGGCAAACTTGAACAAAGCAGTGCTAGAAAATTGTACTTTTATTTACTTACAGAAAAAAAATAAAATCATTACTATCTGCATGTAGACAAGCATTATAAGACTCTGACAATGATTATTGCTCTTTATTGCTTAACATCTGTCTACATCTTACTGTTTCTCCTTACTTCATCTTAATCCATTTATCTCATTTTCATGTTACATCTTTCTTATTTAGAAGATGAGGGATTGCAATGAGACTATTGCAACTTCTATGTTCTGCAGGTCAGTATAATGATCAACATTTTAGTACTCAGCCTGGCTGAATGCTAAATTACTTATCAAACCTGTGCTCCTAGTGAATGACTGAATATATATTCAGTTACTACGTTCCAATTTTTGTATCAGCTAAGGCAAAAGTCCCATGGATGACAGCCTCATTCACTATGCAGCCCTAATTCATCCCTCGAGCACTGTCCATCCTACACAAAATGTAATTAAGTAATTAAAACCAGTATCAAAATGCATACATGCAGGGGGGTACAGGGAATTAAAAATGCACAGTCAGTGTTAATTCTAGCATTTCTTCATTTTTCAGTGCTTGACTTTGCAGACTTAATGATCTTTTAACAGCGTTTTTGCACGTAACTTGCTATGTTTGTTAAAAAGTAAATTGAAAGAAACTCAGAATGGCTGTCATGGGGGGACAGTACAGAGGCCCATGCAGCTACCATTTAGAGGGGTCAAGTCAACAGTTCAGACCTCTTTCTATTCAACCAATAAGACTTCTAAGCAGTAGAATTTGTAAATTGTCACACTTTACGAAGATCAGCTGCAAGAGGAAGATATGACATGTATTTTGGGAGAGGTTTCTATATCGCATTTCCTGATAGGAAATTGAACTAAGAACTGTGGTTTTTATTCCAGATTTTCTGTATATCCAGTCACCTCTTTCTTTTGTGCCAAGTCCAAGAACTCTAAGCTCCACGAGTCTTCTGTCTATCTCCTGAACTCTTGAGTTCCTGTTCTGCTCCCTAACATTTAGAAATATTAATCATAAGGTTAGTAATTTTAATATGATTTTCCTCTGCCTTCTATTATTTTAATCTGACCATGACTCTGTATGCCATGTGAGCAGTCTGCCTCTGACTTCAAAGGTATGTTTCAGGGACTAAGGCCAGTCTCAAAATTAATGGTATAGGTGACAATCAGTATATGAATATATAGTAGTGGGCAGGAAGGTACTTAGTCCTGGCTTTATTTACAAAAGAGTTATGGTAAAGTGGAATGTGGTGAACATTTATCACTACGAAATCTATAATAAATTTTAATATTGTTGACTATGGTGAGACTGCCGAGACTTTAGAGGAATTTATAATCCAAACAAGAGACATACACATATTGTAGTGGCAATGTAACGAGCATCAGAATACAACATGTCAGAGAGATTTGAACATAAGGTGAAATAATTTTCACCTTTTTCAAAATAATTACATAATTGTATTCATTGTAATACATGTGAAGCTTACATGCTTTAAAAAGAGAACATTTATATTCCATGTCCTTCTGAATGCATTTAAATTATTTTCCTGCTTTTTAATTCTGCCTTTGAAGCACAAGATCTGACCTTGCTGTCCAGTAGAATTATAGTTTAAACGAAACCCCTGGTAATTTTTCATGGATCCCTGCAGGCTTTCAGTTAGAACTGTATGCCGGTGCACAATGCAAGTTGCAACTGCTGTGTAGCCCATCAGCACAGTGACATTGGAAAGTGGTTTTATTTTAAGCTCTTTTTTAAACTAATGCTTACACATGATTTAGAATATATTGAATCAATGATTGTAAACAATACCAGAATTTTCTCTGAAAATGGTGTCTAACTTATCAAGGAGCACAATAAATGTCTTCCCGAGTATGCAGCAGTCTGAAACTCCCGAGGAAGAGATGTGGCTCGACAGAATAGCATTAAAAGAAAATTAAATCTAATTGCGATAATTATGATGTCAACAAAATATTTGTAGATGTAACCTTTCACCTAAGTAATCTAAAATGTTAGACAGAAGAAAAAGGCTTTTTTTTAATAAAAGTATTGTTTTCCTGACCTAGGTCTCACTTTGAGGGTTTTGAAGTGTGTAATAGCCCTCAGGGGAGACAGCACTGTTCTTGAAATGTGTGAGTCTAAGGCCTGTACTGATGTTGAAAGGAATGACAGACAGATGCCTCTTTGTACATTTGAGTGTAATGCTGTTTAAAAGAAAATGCAATGTTTAAGTCGTCCCTGGTCGTCTTCTTGACATATTCAGATTGTAGTCAGCTCTGCAGGGAGATTTAGCTGTCTATTCTGTCAGACAGAAGACTGGGATCTATACAGAAGTTAACAGAAGCCACAGATGAAATTTGCTTCTTCAATTACATGATAAGTTATGTTCAAAAGAAAATATTGCAATCCATTTTCAATTTTTAAATGTGAAGTTTCCTTTCTGTTTCCATCCTGCCAGACTCTTATGATAACCTCCCAGCTGGAGCCTGTTATCAATGGAAAGGAGGTCAAAAACACTGATCCCAGAAATGGGCAAAAGTTTGGGACACTAAATGCATGAAATTAATTAAAGAAAGGTGTTTACAATGTAATGAGTCCTGCAGGTTAAACCTGTGTACAAAGTACTTACATTTCTTATATGAGTATGTTTGAATAAGGAAATGTTCCTAATAATGTTATTCTGCACTGTTTCTACACCAGCTCTAGTGAGGAACCGGAACACTTGCACCTTACACAAGAGTACAAAGTCAGAACAGAATTACCATCTCTGCATGTTGTAATGATGATGCAGCACTTCAAAGGCATTGTAATAGCAAAAGCCTTGTCTACATTTCCTTTATGTACGTGGTATGTTAGTTGTGTGTTAATTGGCTGAAGAATTTACATGTATTTTGACTCTGGAGTTGTGAACATGATGGTTCCTTAAACATTCATCACTTCTATGAAAATACAGAAATAACTTGCTCCAAATAGCTTTTTGCCTTTCAGGAAAGCTGAATTTAAGAGGTGTATATCTTGGGGTAAATCCTGATATGGCAACAGTGAATAGAATGTAGGAAAGTTCTTGTCTGGTTTTAATTTTATATGCTTATTTTAAGACTAAAAAAGAGTGAATGAGACATGCATCTCAAAGTCCCTAAGATGCCTGCCATTGTGGTCTGGATAGTTCTACGTGGGGAATTATCACTAAAACCTTGTTCTCTTGTATTCTTACTCCAAGCAGCTGCTGTCTAGTTAGGTGCATAAATACCTATTGTTCGTTTGTTTCTCAAGGTCACAGTAGATGTGTATGTGCACAATATGTACTTGCTCATGTAGTTAAAAGAAGAAAAATTTGGTTTGTGGAGCTAAAAATATTTTTATCTTTCATCTTTTAACAAAATATTTCTTAACAATTTTCCACATCATCATTCATTGATGACAACAGTTAATATTCCTAACAGAACTGTAGATAGGTGTTTTTCTCTCTCAGATATGCCAAAATCACTAATGTAGTTTAAAGGTTTATTTATGCTCAAGTTTTATAGAGAATTTCTTTACTTCAGAGATTGAGTTTTACATAGTGACCACAATGACAGCATTGTCTGCAGGGACAAAGAGAAAATACTCCACTAATGAAGAAAACATTGAGTTATCAGAACAGCTAAGGGCAGAATAGAAGAAAAACCATTAGTAAAATAAAAAAGAAATTTGGGTTATGTGTATCACCATTCAGTAGAATTGCATCAGCCACCATTCACATCCCTGTTACCTAATACTTCATGACTGATTCACCCCGTTTAACCTATAATCTTCAACATTTGACTCAACTGATTTTTTCATTCTTTATACAGCAGAGTGAGTAAAATCAAAGTGAAAAAAAATCTTTTAAAGTGGTTTCTGTTAGCCAAGATTGTCAGCTGAGCAGGTTTTTTAATGCATAGAGGCTAAGCTGACTGTGAGGTAGGATTTTTCTATTAATTATAAGGCAGGTTAAATAGTGTCTGTTCTAGAATGGGTACAGTCTTTAGCTTGTTGGCAAGCAGAGTGGTTCCAATTCTGCCTGTAAATGAAAGGAACTAGTGTTTGCCAATTAAATCAAGCAGCTGTTTCACAGACAGTATTGCTAATAGCTACCAACTAAACTCCAAGCCGTTACTCTGGATTGTTTAATGAACTGCTTTTAATACATAGTAAATGCTAACCTTTGTATCTCAATTTACTAAGCAAGAAGGGAGGGATGCTTAAAGGTACCTCTCCCTTCAAACTTCTATAAGCATCACAAGGATCTATCTGTGCCAGTGAAGCACAGGAATCTTTCTTACACTATGTAAATTATAAGAATCCCAGAGAGAATAGTGCTAGTTAAATTGTTTTTGACAGCACATGATAAAAATCATCATGATCTGATGCTATACAGTGACTGTATTTTTGTCTCTTTAGGAGATGTTGTAGGCATGTTATGTAAATTTGCAGCTTGTTTTGTGGAGTTAACACTGAAGAATACAGGATAAAATGCATCTCTCATTGGACATACCAATGTATGTAGCAGCTTTGGGTGGTAAAATTAATAAAGGTATTGAAAACAATATATGGTTTTCTGCTAGAAGCATTTAAAACTTATGAATTCTATCCTGAGGATATATAATTTTCCTGCAAGGCCTAATCTCTGGTGTTGGTTCTCTGTTGCTCAGAAGGCCTTATCTACATCAGCTCCTCTCTATCAATAAGCATAAGGAAATGAGGGATCAAAGCTATCTCTGCTTCAACCACTAGATGCAACTGAATCAGAGCTCTGCAAAACAGTTTCCTGTGTAGACACATTATTTAAAATCTAACTCAATACTGATATTCCTAATAATAATGCCTTTGCTTCTTAGTTGATGGCTATTTAAGATTTCAGTGTATCAGGTTACTATGAGTCACCATCTTCCAACCCTAAATTTTGGTAGTATGCTCGGTTGCCTGTACGCTTGCAAATATTTTTCTAGAGGTAAGTGTAGAGCTTCTGAAGTGCCTTTGAATGGGACTATTCTATCTTGCTAAACTTCAGTTGTCTGGAAAATAACAAAAATTTCTTGAGTCAAATTGATAAAAATTAATGTATAATCTGAATCATAAATGTCCAGGGAAATAGGAGACTGAACTTCAGCAGAAAAAAGAAGTACACAGACGGTGAAGGGAGGGGGTGGTTACCCAGGATGAGTATAGAGGCACTGGGCTGGGCATGAAAGGATGGAGTTAGGAAAGCCAGAATTCTACTAGTCATGAAACTAGGAGGGGGTGTGAAGTGAGACACAAATTTCCTCTGTTAAATAAATTAGTTGCAAGAAAAAGGTGGAGGAATATGTGGGTTTGTTGTTCAGTGATGGCAGATGACCTGGTGATGAAGGACAGGGAAAAAGGTTGATCCATTGCCTTATGGGAAGAGACTGTAAGGACAAGGCTTGTTCAGCCTGCGGAAGATTTGGCCTGAGAGGTGATCTTGGCTTTGCTTACAGCTTTCTGATGGGACTGTGTGGAGAAGACAGACAGACCCTTCTTAAAGATGCACAGGAGGCAAGACACATAAACTGAAACACAAGAACTTTAGAGAAGATACAGGAACTGATGGTGGTTGGTGTGGTTAGTGTGTTTGTACTGGTTTTACTGGTTTTGCCAAGACAGCTGTCAAACAAAGGAACAGGTTGCTCAAGTTGTTGAATCTCCATCCTTTGAAATACTCAGAACTTGTGGAGATATTGCCTTGAGCAACCTTGGAGCAAGGGGAGGACTTAAATGACACCTCTAGAGGTCCCGTCAAGATAAATTATGAATTTGTGATTACCCAGTTACTAATTCCTTTTAAAACTATGGAGATGCTTCCTTAGAGCATCCTATCTTATCAAAGTTGTCCTCTAAACTGATTAAAGAACACCAGTGGGAATGATCTGGTTATAGAAGCTGGTGCTAGAGCATTCAGACTTAGTTTCAGGTGGTTTTGTCATACCAATGTCTATTACACCTTCAGATACATGTTGATTTGGTTTCTTTCCTAAATTTCTTGAGAAATTTTCTGAGTTGGTGAAAGTGCATATACAGAGAGCATACCTAGCCCACACCTTAATTCTAATGCTGTGTTAAAAAGGTCTAAATTTTTATTGATCCTGCCTGCATTTTACAGACACTGTTATATCAACTTAAACTGCAGTAAGACTCACTTGCTACATTTCTGTGGCTAAGCTTTGCCTTAACAATACAGAAACTAGAAGTAAATGGTATTTTTTTCCTTAATTTTGAAACTCAAACAATCAAGCAACGGTGAAAAATATAAGCAGCTTTAATTTTTTTCTTGTTGTTATCTAGATCTTGTACATCCCTTAAGTGTCGCAGAGGATGAAAAATATGAATATTTCTTAGAAGGTGCTTTATTTTTTTTTCCTTATTTCCAGAAAGCATCTGTCTTTAAAAGCAGAGGAAAACAAAAAAGACAAGGAAGGAAAAAATTAAGGAAATTTCTACAGACCTGTTGCAATCAGCATTCTCTGTGCTTCTTCTGTTACTGTTTTATGAGTAAATCAGACTAGAGAAATTGCATTTGTAATGGGGGGGGGACGGGACAACTACAAACCAAATATACAAAAAACAGAGATTCAAACTTCTGACTTTACAGATGGCTGTTTTTCTTAATTATATGGATAACAGTTTAGAAATACCTAATTGGTCATGCTTGACAAGTAATAGCAGTTTTTCCAAGATAAACAAATGTTCACATTTTTCATACTTAATCAGGGAGTTTATGTGCAAAAATGACCAAATGTATCATCTATTCTAAGCCTCCTATGTTATTTTGTAATAAACCACCATCTGTACTTTGATTTTACAGAATCTGTGTGTGATGACCACAGAATCTGATTATATGGCAGATGGGTCTGTGGAAGAAACTAGATTTTTTTAAATTATTATTATTTTATGTTTTTAAAGTAAACTACAAAAGCTCACTTGATTAATTTAAAGATGTCCCCAAAGAAGGGTTTTTTATCTTTTATCTGTCAGGTAGTGCTCTGAATACTCAATAACTGTCTTGCTCTTCCTTTCCCTTGTCTTCCAAACTCATAGACGTTACTTGATGAGTGTATTCAGCTTGTGTTATTGTGTATTTGTTTCTGCGGTGCATGCCTGTATATTGGTTATTTTCTGAGTTATTTAAGTTTTAGTGAATGCACTTGTCCATTATGGTTAAGGTATTAATTTTAAAGTGTGCTGGGAGCTTGGAAATTTTTTTTCTGGTTACTTGTTTTATAACTCTGCAGGTTTTGTCCTAGTGAGTAAATATAGGTGACAAAAAATATTCTTTACTAACTTTTTTTGGTGAGAAGTTCTTCATTCACACCAACGGTGTTTCTGGCTTTTGTTATTTGGAACATTTTTGCAACTTGGTACTGGATGGGGCTGTTCCCAGATGAAGACTTGCAGCAGAGAGGGATGCAGTATAGCTGTGTCCTGGCTCCCCAGAGGTCAAAGTGTGATCCTTCTCCCTTCTTCCTCAGAAGTGTTCCTTCTGAGTCTCCAAGCCAGGCTGGGCACACACCATGCAATGCATCTGATTCTAACTATGTGCAATTTAAGAGCATTTAGATAGGAAGGTAGTGAGGAATACTTGATGCAATCAAAAATCACACCTTTACCCTATTTCTCAATAACCTCCATTTAGAAAAAGTCTTAGATCTCTCAAAGAAATTAACCTGAAAGACTACCTCCTCTCTGCCTCCCTCCCTCACCCTGCCTCCACCTTCTGCTGATACCTGTCCCAAATCCTGGAAAAAATGGGATATTATCAGTGAAACTGGGAAGGTTTTTCAGCAGCAAGCTCTCAGTTACTGTGAAAAAAAAAAAAAAATAGTGACCTGAAAGTCACTTACACTATCTTTCTACACTTTTTTTTTTCTAGTCTTTCTTCCTGAACATTCTCAGTTTAGCCTTTAAGGGTTGCTCTGTCTAAATTATGCTCCTTAGGATGCTTTGAGCATGCTCCACCCCAGACCACTTGTACTATCTACTCTTCATGTTCTCAGGGAGGACAGCTGACACTGGGATAGATGTTAACAAGATTCCATGTGATTAAACATTGTGGTCAGCAGAGGGTCCCAAATGAGCATAATCTTGACCTGAATGATCATGAGAATGAAATTTTTCTCCACTGTCACAAGCTAATTTAAGATGATGCATAGTGTGAAATGACAAGATCGGAGTGGAAAAGTATTTTACCATGTTACCACATTTAGAGTAACTTCCAGTTTGGCTGAGTTTTGAGAAGCAGTCTATTCCAGGCTATTGCAAGAGCATCTGCTCTTGCATCTCGTGCCTTACAGATTTGCTATTTTAGTAATAGTGGATATGAAGAAGAGAGGAAAACTGTCATTGAAGATATTCCCAAAATACTTATGATGAAAGCTGGAGATGCTTCATTCTGTACTAATTGTAGATTTTTTTAAAAAATTTATTTTTTATTTTGTTTTTTCTTCCTTTGGCTGGTTGCTAGTTTGTTGTTAGAATTAGGTTGGGCTAGCTGAATGTTCACAGCTCCAAATAATTAGTAGGGTAATACCTGTTATTATGGAACAGAAGGAGAAAGATTAATTGCACTTCCTAATTATTCCTCCTCATGAGGGTTGCATGCCCTGTCTGAGCTACAGGTGGGAATGCCACCTTCTGAGGGACTGAAGATAGGAGAGGAAAAGTTCCTAATTAATATCTTTGTCCATTCACATACTTCTTTCTGATTATCCTGGGGCCAGGCGGCCTCTAAATCCCGGGAATATAAAATTTTGAAAAGATTTGCTTCAGACACACACGCAGAAAAATAAAACCACATTTTATGAACTTTATGAGCTTTCTAAGTGCTGAGAACTGGCTTGAACTTATTTCACGAGGATAGGCTGTCTCCCAGAATCACTGTTAGCTACCATTCCGTTTCATGCTGGAACTGCTACAGGCATAAGCTTTGTTGTGGTATTTCGGCACTTTTACTTTCAACCTCAGTTTGAATCAGGGAGTATAAATATGCAAAATGGAAAATGGCTGTTAGTGTCTTAATTTACTTGTTAGTTTGAAAGCATTTAAAGTTCAGTCTGGACTTGTTAGAGTTGATGGCTAGAATTTGTTACCTTTTATTACATAAAAATATTTTTTTCCTTAACATATAGAACAAAAATAAAATATAGAATGAAATATTATAAGAAAAAATGTAACAATATAAACACAGTCTATATAAAAATAAAATATAAACCAAAAATTAAAACCACTTTATTCCTTATACTAAGCAAAAACATTATAGAATTTCAATATATGTATGTTTGTTGAAATTTCAAGGTGAAATTCAGTATTTCCCAAATTAAAAAAAAAACAAACAAAAAAAAACCAACCCAAGAAATAAATACTAGCATAGCAGGAAAATAAAAGTAAGATGGAAAGGGAAAAATCCTGTACAGAATGATATGCAGTGAGCATATCATAGCCTGATTCATATGCTGGCTGAAGCTCATTAAGAACGTGGGCTTTTTCTTCACATAGGACTACTTACAAAGAACTGTTGATTGAAAATACAACTTCTGTATTCCTTTTATTCCATTAGTAACTTGAAAGGAGTTTAAACAATTTAATCTTTTAATTTTAAATCTTTGAGATTAGGCAAACTCTTCCCAAGTGGATTAAAACCATTGAACATCATTTAGATATTTATCAAAGCTTGAAACACTGAGGAAGATGCCAGAGGACTGAACAAGAGCATTGTTCTGCTAATATACACTATAGAAAACCTTGAACATGATCAACTTGACAAAGATGGAACAGTTAGCTTGAACTGTTGGCTAGCGTTATGGAAATGCTCTTTTTAGATGTAGTAAGTAAAGGAAATTAATGCGATTAGTATCTATTGCAGTTTCAAGAGGTGATTTCAGTTTAACACATTTGTTAGTAGTTTTTTTATGAGATTGTAAATTGACGAATGCAAATGTTGATGCTGACTTCTGCAAATCATTTGAGATTTTAGTTACTCTTTTATGACATTTTGATTTAAAAATTACCACTATAGTATATCAGAATACCTACATTAAATAGATTTTTCATAGGTACTATAACAGAAAATCTTTCTCCAAAGTTGTGTTTCCAGTTAGATCCTTCGTCTATTCTTAGCTCCATTAAATCCAGTATCCTCTGTACTGAATTATAAAATATATAAAAATAATTTGTAATGTTTATTCGTTACATCAAAATCGGTGGGACAATGAACAAAAATAAGTACGTACCATCTGAACTATATTATTTGGTTATATAGACTCAATTAATATGGCCAAACAGGAAGTCATATATTGTAAAAAAAATAAATAAATATTTTTGTGTGATAGGGACAGTTATAAAATGGAAGTGATTTAGGGCATTATGTATTTATGTGTATATATATGTATGTGTATAATCATTCTACATACATTTTATGAAATAAGACGTAACTAACTGATAATTATCTTTAGGACTACAAACAAATGTATGTCAAATGGAAGATAACAGACAAAGATACTTCATTGTACATGACAGTTAAGACAATTACTAAAGAGTTCATGAATGTCCAACATCTACAATTTTGAAATAAGATTCTAAAATTAAAGAGAATTATTAAAAAAAACCTTTAAAGCCTGAGATGGGGGAAGCCTTAGTGTCTGTCTGAAGTGTTTAGGTCTGTTTAATATTGCAAAGAATTAAGTTTAGCTTTGATCAGCAAATACACATGTTAACATCCTTATGGTCCAGATATTTCTGAGAGTTAGGGGTATGGAGGACAAGGTAAGAAAAGTCTTAATAAGATCTGTAGATGATCCACTTTCTGGGAGATGGCACTAGTCAAATTAAAACCAGAAATCAACAATTATTTTCCCGTAGTGAGGAAGAGTAGTCTGGAATAAAACAGGGAATGCATTGGAACA
Organism: Athene cunicularia; assembly: GCF_003259725.1. NCBI lineage: Eukaryota > Metazoa > Chordata > Aves > Strigiformes > Strigidae > Athene > Athene cunicularia. The sequence continues at coordinate 35,395,921 of NW_020799099.1, forward strand.
TTTTTGAAGCCTTCAAAACCTTGGTTATGTCTAAAATATAATCTCAAGGTAAAATATAATTTGTCAAATATATAGAAAATGTTGTGTGATGCACCTGAGCAATATTAAGATTTTCAGGTCCCGACTGTTGTATATTCTGAGGCGGTAAAAAACCACCATAAAAACTCATAATGCAATTTTGTGAAAATATTAAATAAGAAAGAAGCACAGATATACTCAGAAGGTAAAGAATGCATAATAGGTTTCTGTTTTTCTCAGGAACTTTTAAAAAATATTAACAAAGTATCTTAGAATCACAAATTGAAAATAGAAGTACAGATCAGGATAAAAATTGTGCCTAGCATAAAAATCCCCTCATATTTCTGGAAAGGAAGTAGTCCTGGCCAAAAATACTCTAGGTTAGTAGTTGGAATCAATTATATTCTGCAATGAGTAAGTATTTATGAACTTGAAATGCATTTGTGTGTCCTTGAAGGGGACTCTTCCAGTTTGTTGCTTGATAAAGCTGTTTTTATAAAAGTTCCTTTGTACTTATTTAGCCTGGTATTTTTGTTTGACAGAAACAAAGAAGAGCTAGAATTCTTTAATGGCAAATCACTTGAGACAAGTAGTATTACACCTAGGGGAAAATTTAAAAAAATACATTCACAGACTCTTCCTCTCTTACCATTTGACTCTAGCAGCCTTAAAGAATGAAGGATGGGATCCTGAGCTGAGCCTCTCAGAGGTGCAGTATAAGTTCCACAGCACAGGGAGATGATGCAAGCCAAGGGTGTTAGCTGTACTGCAGGAGACCAGAACCCCACATACCTGTCTGAGACACTCATGAAGTAATTTGAGCTGACAATAAATCCAGCAAGGTTGCATCTCCCTCATTTCATCAGTAACATTCAATTAGGTCAACACAATCCTCTTTCTTATTTTTAAAATAAATAAATAAATAAATAAATAAATAAAACCCCAAATTATTTTCTACAGAAAAGTTATACTACTTGTGTTAGCTATACCCTGGAACTGGGTGAAGTCCACATAAGATGAAGGTAAGTGAGATTTTCCTCATGAAGCATCCTTGTCCTTCAGTAAAATATGTTGACTTTTCAAGTGTCACTATAAGAACTCTGGGTCTGTAGTCCATGGCAGTTAAGCAGTCTTTGACAGCTGCTCATCATTTCATGAATTTCATCGAAGTGAAGAGCAGCAGTGCTGCCTTTTTTTTAATTATTATTATTTTTTTCTAGTCATACTTTTCACAGTATTATTGATTTTACTATCCATAACTTTGTTTTATTTTTCAATATTTTATCTTCAGAATTAGAAACTTCAAAGATGATAATGACTACCAAACTAAACTGTTGTTCAACGTGACACAGATTTACAAAAAGACATCTCTGATCCAAGCCTCATATAGCTGTGTGCTAAACCTGTTAAACCCCGCCTTAAGCAGCAGAGGTTTCTTAGCAGTGTTCTTCATCATGCTTTGCAGTGAATAAGGATCTTTGTGGAAGATCTCAACACAATCTTCTCTCAATGATTTATCCCTTGTGTTTTCATGCTAGAGGATATAACATGCATTTCAGGTATGTATTAATTATATGATTGAAACATGGATCTTCACAGTAGCTGATGCTTATGTTTATGAAGAGTTACTGGTACAGGCTTTGTAGGTTACCTCTATTTTCAGGTTCCTGATTTTCCCCACTCTGACAAAAATTGTTCTAGATTGAGATGTCTTTACATGTCAACATATCCTAAATACTGGCCTCTCCTGCTCTTAGTGTTCATCTGACAGTGTCCCAACTCTTGTTTTCATGTTAACAGATATTTTAGTGCCTCTTAAAGCCCTGCCACATAGTGTACCATGAAATTATTCCTAGAAGTATCTCTCTCTTTGAATGTTAGAATCATACAAGCTGAGAGACACCATTATTTCCTAATTCTTATTTCTGCAGAGAGTAAATAATAAATCTGTAGACATCCTTGGCAGATCTTTAGTGATACATATATATTACCATCAAAGTTTCACTGAGTTCACTGGAGCAATAATATCCTACCCAGATGATGATCTGTTCCCGCTAATGGAAACATGACGGGCTACTGCAACTGATATGTTCATTTTTCTATTGCGGTTCTGTCTAAGCAAATATGACTTAGCAGAACTTGGGGAGAAAAGGTTCCTAAGGTCAAATACAGCTATTTGTTAGGGTGGGATTCAGTTGCCTAAGCATAGATGTGTATTGAGTGATGTTGTAGGTGCCCTGGGGTGTTCCATGTCAGATTGGCCAAAGTGTCACAGAGATGACAGGGAACCTGCATCATTCTAGCAGAGTAGACAGGGCCCAAGCAGAATACACTCTTAGATATATAAAACAACAATAAATATTTCCCAGATTCAAATAAAATATATAAGTTGGTATAAAAATTCTATTTTTTTTTTCTAAGCGCTCTATTCCTCTGTGCACAAAATCAAAGCCATAAGCTTAACAATTGTAACACCAAAGCCCTCAGACCTTGGCCTCTCCCACTCCTATATAGGATGTCAATATTCTAGAAATTTAGGAATAAAAATAATTCATGAAAGATACTTCTTCTTTATAAACATCAGAAATCTATGCTATTATAAATCTGAATTTTTAGCAATTACTAACTCATAGGATTTGTCTTTGACAAGTCAACAGATGGCTACCAATGTTTTATTCTTTTCCAAAAATCTGAATATAGTTTCCTTGTTCACTATTCTTATTACTATGTTCAGGTTTTACTGCTGTGAGCATTATTTTTTGTAAAAACATAGTGGCTGTTACTATATACAAATCACAGATTATTTTTAAGCTAATTTTTTCATCCTGTTTGGTTTGTTTGTTTTGTTTTGTTATTTGGTTTTTTTTGTTGTTGTTGTTGGGTTTTTTTTAACTAATATTTTAAAGATAAGTTGTCTAGGACCAGAAGCTTGCCTTCTGTAAACTTTCAAATCTTGTTAAAAATTTAGTTCTGAATCCTCCTAATCGGAAAGTATGTTCTGTCCTATATATTTGTTACTTAATATAAAGAAAAATGAATGTTTCTGTTGTCTGAACCAGACATAGTCTGAACCAGACGTTGTCTTGATGATATTTTCATAAATCATTTTGTACTTTCATATATCACTTTGTACTTTCCAATATTATTTGTACCTTCAAACATATTTTGTGTGCTTTGGCAGCTAAAGGTTCAAGGTCATTCTGAAATTTTGGTTTTTTGTTCTGCATAGCACAGAATTTATGTAGTGAATAGCTTCCTCTTATTAATTACAGTCATTTATTTTCAGCATTTCTGTCTCATAAAGTTTAGGGTGTTGTTTGGGTTTTTTTTAAGAGAAACAGAGTGTTACAAATACATTTTGATGCTATGTATCTGTATGAGATAGGAGCTGTATGTGTGCCTGGATTTTAAATCTATGAACGCTCTACTAATAAGGTAATTTGGACAAGGATTGTCTCGTTAATGGTTTGTGCTAGCCTAGCACAATATGTCCTGGTCTTTGGCTTGGCTATGAAGGTGTTACTGCAGTACAAATAAGTGATAATAACGGCTTTTAAAAGCTACTCGTCTTGCTGAACTTAACCTATAACATCCCATTTCGTTAGACACAAGGCCAAATTCTTCTGCACTAAATCAATTCTTCCTCTCATTTGAACCTTCTTAAAATTCTGTGTGCAGATTGCCAGTTAAGTCATTGCAAGGACATATCCCAGAGTTTTAGGCACTTGAAGGAACACAAGGGAATAAGGGGAAGTTTGGTACTTGACTTGATATATATTTATTTACTGATCTTCTGTTTAGTGCACTTAATTTATGTCAGATAAATCACTTGAATTCTTTTCAAAGATCAAGTGGGGAAAATGTCATAGCATTAAGCATAAGTATCCATTTTTTCCTAAAGGTCTTGTTGTCCCTAGGTACATGCATGTAGAAAGTTCTTGGAGACAAGTACATACCCTTTAGTTTGAACTCTTGTTGTCTGATTTTTACAATATTCCAACCTTGTTTATATTTGGAATCAATTTACAGAAGTGAAGATTAGCTACTTCAGTTAAGATAAAGATCGGTGAGATTAGCAGTTGGAAAAGAGGTATCTGTATGCATGCAGCTGAAAATGCAGATTATTTTCTCCCTATCATCAAGATTGAAGTCACCAGGTGGTGCTATTACATAGTATTGCAAGACCTGCTGTAATTTGTTTAACTTTTTTTTTTTTTTTTAATTAGGAAATGCTCTGTAATCCCTTTTCCTTACAGTTGAGAGAAGCTACAGCAGCACATTGACCAGTGGTGTTTAGTTTAGGAGTGGGAGGTGAGCAGTGTGGCTATGTTTATCTTCCTCTAAAAGTATGGTTTGCATTCTGTTTGTGGTTGCCTTTGCTCCTGGTCTGGAATAATACATAACTTGATATGACATACAGTACTTTTTTTGGGCCACTTGAACCACAAGGAAAACAAAATAAAACTTGGCAGTAGGTCAACAATTGTGTTAGGAAAAGAAGACAGATTATCAGAAGGATAACTATGCTTTTGTTTTCATGGACAATAATATGACTTTGGAGGGGTGGGGTGGGGGAGTTTATCCCTTTAAGAAAAAGTCTACATGATTAGTTCCCTTCTTCTATTGGATTACATTAGAGAGAGTAACCATTAGAGTACTATTAATTCAGGTGACATTGATTTAGATTTTTATCAGCAAAACCAGTTGAAATTATACAAATGTAAGTTGGAAGAAAAAAAAAAAAAAAAAAAAAGCTGCAGCATAATAGAGTGATAAAGAAAAATACCTTAATGGGAAGGTAGCCATCTGGAGTTTAAGAGAATAATGATTCACACTGCTTCAAAAGATTCAACAATTTTAACATAGAGAGTCTTGTTAGTGACTGAGATGAATCTTTTATCACCCTATACATGCAGTGTGGATGGTGCTATTACCTCACCTCATTAGCATTTTAAGTAATAGCAAAGACAATTATGTAAAGAGAATCTGATTTAGGGGAAAGGGAAGTTTTCCTGGCAACTATTGATATTTATTTATGTAGTTCACACAGGCACGTGCATTTCTTTTTTTTTTTTCCAGGATGCCTTTACTTTTGAAACATTGTGGTGATGCTTTTTTTTTTAAATTTGGTGAGATTCAACTGCCACATTATGTCTCTACAAAGTTGTCTACAGTCTCTTTTAAGAATATCCGAAATTAATGGTGTAGCTGCATGATGATCAATATGAATAATGTCCCTCTTTGCTGCAAGGTTTTAAGTAATTTTTGTAATGGTTAATGCCTTTATGCTTGGCGACTGGTAGAAGTGAGAAAAGTAGCTTACTTATACCAAAGTCTTTTCCTGGAGGATATCTGAACTAGATTTGAAATATCATTCAGCTAATATTTGGACACTTATTTATGCTATAAATATAGTTTCCAAATGTCTTAAAATTATTCTAGTTATGTAACAATTGCCTATGTCAGAAAGAATAAGGACTTACATCTTCCATTTTCCAGGGTTGTTCTGTTGTGCTCTTTTTACTAACTAGATATGATACAGCTTGACAGTTAATGCAATTTAAGACATGGATATGCTGGATGGACTGGAATACTGGTCCAATGCCAAATCACTTTATTTTTTTTAAATTCACCTGACTTATTAAACAGTTTCTCATATGGGTAATAATAAATAAAAAAAATTACTACCATTTTTAACAGTCTATTGTTGTCTTCATGTATGTAGTGTTTAAGAAAGTAATTAATTGTATTTCTGTGTTACACTAGATTACTCTCACTAAAATGTACTTTTAATAGTTCACATCATTTTCATTAACCTCTTGCTACTTTATTCATCTCCATCAGAGCAATATCATACAATCAAAACAACAGAAAAGCATAAACACATTATTCTAGAGGCAGAAATTTGTAGGAAGTCATATAAGAAAAGACAGATTTTGCTGAGATCAAATCTGCATCTTTTTTTTTACTTTACCTGAGCATTTCTTGCTATTAATTGAATCTCTATATTGCCTTCCATTCTGCTTTAATTCATTAATATGAAGAACTTGAAAACAAACTGGTCATAATGCTAAAAGCTTATAAGAAGATATGAAAAGAAGCGTAGTTTTGAGTAACATTTTGATGTAACATTGATTTTATGTTACTGTTATTCTGCTGACATCATTAGACTTTCCCATTTCCAGTCCCACATTTACATCATGAGAATTGAATGAAGTTCTCTGAATCCTAAGAATGTTTCCCTTTCAATAAGTCATTGCTTTTCTTCATAAAACTAACACATCATTAGTTTTCAAAATGTCAAGCTTTATTTTGAACCATATTCCTGAGTTTTAAGCTACAACACTTTGTTCTGAACCTTGATGATGTGTGACTCAGAAATCATATCCTACGAGGATTTTAATAAGGAGGAGGTTGGCAAAGTGAAAGTGTATCACAGAAAAAAGGAATGGTTGCTGAATAGCGGAACAGTTATTTTTACACATGCTCTTTAGCTGTCTGAACACAGGAAATGCGGCTAAGATTATAAACACCCTTTTCACAGATTTATTTCTTAATTCTAATCTCCAGATAAATACACACTTCAAGATGTCAAAAATATGTTTTTCATCCTAAGAACCTATGGGATAATTGTCCTGTTGGGAGACATTCCAAATCTTTTGGGTTTAAAGAAAAAAAGGTTAAAAGTAATAGTATTTTTTATATATAATAACTTGTAGGTCACTTGAAATCTCTCTCTTTCCTAAGAGCAAAAGAGATCTTAAAATGAAGGACTTGAAATGACATCTTGAAGATATCCCTTCTAGACACATCTAGAAGGAAGGAGGTAAAACCACTGGAACAGGGATCTGGAAGAACTATTCTTCCATTATTGATATGCAAGATTTCCTCCTGAAGTGAATGAAAATTTGAAGTGTGACAGAATGTGAGACTAATGACAAGGTTAAAAGAAGATCCAACTGAAAGCTCTGAAAGTTTTAGAAGCAGTGGTGAAGTTTATTATCTCTAGTATATTAATTCTGTTCTCATGTTAAAGAATTTCTGCTCTTTACTTAGTCACAAAACAGCTTGTGCTTTGTTCTTGAGATTTGCCATCTCAATATTTTATTTCTTTAGAACAGATTCTTCTCCATCTTCCTCACCAACTTGTTATGAAAATTGTTCTAAACTCAGTTGTTAGTTTGCATGAATCTAGTCCCAAAAAGGTTATCCAAATATGTATAACAAAATAAGATAAATACCACCTATGATTATTTCTACCTATAAAGAATATAATTTCCCTAATGGTATTACAGTTACTATAAAAAAAAAATAAAATTCAGGGAGTCAGAAATAGGCCAGCAGGGCATGTGGAGTGTCTAGATGAAGAATAAAGAGAATAACTTCAGATTAATATTATTAGTGAAGTCAACAAATATATCAAAATGTATGTGGAAAATAAATGGCTTTCCAAATATCTAACCAGACTAATTTAAATCCATGTTCCCTGGACTAACCTGACTCTCCTATAATTTCTATTCTTCCCTTCAATTTATGAGTAGGGTCGATTTAGCACTGAGGGATCTGGTATAGTTGAGAACTGTTAATGTTGGGTTGAGGGTTGGATTGGATGATCAAGTTTTTTTTCAGCCTAGACGATTCTGTGATTCTGTGATCCCAGACGAATCTCCCAGTTCCTGAACTTTTTGCTTATAATTGATTCTCACTTCCAGAATGAGCTCAGGATTTTTTCAGCCCACTTTCCTCAGACATCTCACGTGCTGTCATTCACATTTACAAAGTGAGGATCTCAGACAGTAGTTGAATCCAGAATTCTCCAAATTACTCCTTCCTGTTTAGTGTTTTGGATATCCTTTCTCACAGTGCTGCAGAGATGACCAAAATCCTCTTTTGTAAGAGGAATGGGGGAAAAAAAAAGACTTTAACCACAGTTTCTTAACATATGAATGAGAACTAGAGTGCATATGCACAATTGTACTTAACAATGCATTTTATAATAATCTATCATGCTAATAATGTAATTTATATCTGAAAAAGTTCTAATATAATCTTAATTTATCAGGCCTCTGAATACATCTCTGCACCTTTAATTTTAATTTGTGTCTTTAATCTCCTCTGTAGGTTTAAAACCAGCACTTCGCTGATTAATCCATAACATAGGCTTGTTGTAGTTCATAAGTAAAATGACGGGTGTTTTTGGTTTTTTGTTTTTTTTTTTTTAAGTAGGAATGAGCTATTTTCTAAAAGAATAAAATAACTTTATCTGAGAATTATAAAATAAGGTAGGTTCTCTTCTTGTAGTAATAAAGGACATCAATTCTGTGTGCATTCATTTGTATTGGTGATTGTTTATCAAGAACAGATTTAATTGAGACTACAAGGCTATGGGAATATAATCTATGAGGTTAATCTCTGCTGAGATAATAAAATAATTTAATTAGTCATATGAATAAATAAACTTTAAACCATATTCAATATTTATTTTATGTCATTATTTAGGTAGAAAAATGCAGTATTACTTGCTTATTGAATGACTATTTTAATCAGTATGAACTTCAGTTATGTGGGAGAATTAAGATCTTAAACAGGAGAGAAAATTTTCCCAAATATTTAGCCTGTAGTGCTAAGTAGTAGGAACTAAGGAATACAATTTAAGAAAGTTAATTGATGATGGCTCATGATTATCAGAAGATAAAATGTGAAGAAATTCATAAACTTAGTATGTGTATCACTAGAGATACAAAGTTCTTTATTATAATGTTTCTGAACTGGAGAAAGAATAACTAAAGAAATTAAACTGAAAGAAAGCTTACCATAAAAAAAAAAAAAAAAAAAAAAAAAAAAAAGGGACACTTATGATAACAAAACAGATGACAAATGACAATATGCATGTTAATGAACACCAATATTTGTTCTTGAATCTACTTTGAAGGACATCACATCAAGAATGTCTCACAGAACAAATGACAATCACCTGACAGTAGCCCTTTTCCTGGAGGGAATTCATATCTAAAACAGCAGAAGTATTTGTGAAAAACAAAAGAATTTACCATATGAATCAAAATTAGGCAAGGAGAAAAACTCAGATGTGATGAGATTACTTTCTGTGAAAACAGGATAAATAGAAAGCTAACAATTTAGCTGGGAATGCAAAACAGATCTTGAAATTCACAAAGGAAGAACAGTCTGAGTTTTCCTGAAATTCAGTTTATACTTTTACTTTTTCAAGGCTGAAGATAGATCTAGATAGTTTATGTTGGTCCCGTGATATTAAAGAAAGATGAAAATATATATTTTCTTTTTTCATTTTTTTTTCCAAAGTCCTAAAGAGGTATTTTTTAACATAATAAAAAGATCCGTACTTGTCAATACTTAGGTTCATTTTGTTATGTACACACAGTCCCATGGACTGCAAAGGAAATACCTGTGCTTTAAATCAAACACTCATGTAGATAACTGCAGTATCTGAGATTTAATCTTGTCCGTGTAGTTCACTAATGGAAGATTCACTCAGAATACAGATTTATTTTTAAAAAATTAGTAAATGAAGTACTACTATTACTCTTCAGTCTTACATTGACATCTGCAATGAATGTATGACTACTGACAGCAGCTAGGAATGAATTGTTCTTGTATAGTACTGTACTGTATCTGACACTCTACAGTTCCTGCAGTCTGAAGCCATGCTGGAAAGCCCTGGCATCCAGCTTTAATTGTTCCTTTCCTCCGATGAAGTAGGTGCCATTAATCTTTTAATCAGCTGCCTCAGATAAGTAGCCAGATCGCATAGTCTTAAACCAAAAAGGAATTTAATGGGCTGCTTCAGCCTACTTAGAAGGGTAATTGGGAATTCAGGACCAAATCTAAAATATCTGCAGAAAAATTATTTAGGGATGTTGAGTAGGATTGTATACTCCTATGATTGTGGATATAATACATTCTTAAATAGCTGCAATATATTTTTCCGTTTGAAATGGTTTACTAGAACAAATATCCAGCTGTTGCTTTGTGTTGTTTTCACACATGAAATGTGAAGATCTTCAGAGAAATTACCTTTTTTTTTTTTTCCCTCCCATATAGGGGCAGTCTGTGTACTGAAGCATACGAGCTCTTTTCATGTTCAAGTAAATCATAATATGATGGGTGAAACAACAGGTCTTCAATTCATAATTGCCCTAGTGTAAATAATTTATAATCTGACCACAAATCCCACTAGGGAGCTCAGAACATTTGCTGTATTTCTTACCATATTGGAAGAAAAACCTTACAAACTATATAGATATTGCTGTTACATTCAGGTTTGCCTGGATACAGTCTGTCTTTTCAGCATTTCATTTGTTATTTATATGGTGTTAAATACATAGGTCACATTTTTCAGAATGACTTAGGAGTCTTAAGACGAAGTTTCAGCTGACTTCTATGATTTGAGGAGGGATTAAGCTTTAACTCCTTCAGACCTGCTCTGATTTATGTTCTACAGTAGAGAAACCAAGATTTTTGAGGTATCATTTGATCTTAGAAATTGGATAATTAATTGAAATATAATATGTTTATAGCTTTCTGTAAAGATGGTAGAGCTTAAATAAGGAAAGAGAGCGCAAAGGACTGCATTTCTGCCTTCAACCGAAGAATTCATCTGGACTGACAAAACCAGATTGAGATGTTTTCCCTTGAATTACTGGAAGCTAACGAGCAGGACCAACTTTTAAATTTAGGAATCTCGATCCAAATTATTTTCTCCAAATAAATGGTAAGAGGAAGACTGGGAATAGGGACAGCTTACAGAAAAAGCTTCCCACTAAAATGTTCAAAATTTATACCTACCTTGAAGTTTCAATTTATTAGTTCAATGTCATGCTAACTGAGCCTAATTTTTTTTTGGTTTCAAGAAGGCTGGCATGTGGCTTACTCAGAACATAGGCAGCATGTGCTTATGTCTGTCTGCCAGAATCTATATATCCGTATTAGATATCTTGAAATCAGTATCCTATATAATTTTTGGCAAGTGTAGCTTTTCTGCATCATTAGTGAGCTTGTTGAGTCGGTACTGCAGAAGCACTTTCAGTATCAGTAGTTATGCATTAATCCTTTGCAGAGCCCAGTACCTGGACTGGAGAGCACTTAGGTATCTTGTTGAAATCTTTATTTTGAATCACTAAGCAAGATTTACCTTACAGAACTTATGCTGGCATCCTGAATGTGTGTGAACTTCACAGCATATATTTGATTTTGGCACTAAATGTGAAGATATAAGCCAGATGAACTGACTTCTATTTTATAGTTTCTCAGGGATGCTAAGCATTAACACTTTTGACTAGCTTCATGAGGCTTCAAAGTGCTCAATAACTTCAGTATTATGTTGTTAATGTGAATTCTACAGGGATAGATTAGTCATTCATAACCAGTTAAGATTTTGTGTGCTATGTGTTTGTTTCTTTTTACTTATACTTTGCTATCAAATATAAATATCTAAGAAAAAGTGAAAAAACCCACCTGATAAAACATTAAGGTCCTGTGGTCATAAACACACTCTTTGTAAAATTATAGAGGATTTATTCTCTGTTAATTCTAATTTATATTGGTTGGGTTCTCCAGATAATTTGCATGTTATATTGCAATTATTCCCCTAGGAATTGCTTTGATGGTAAAATTTGAAATTAATGTATTTATTCAGGTCAGAAACAGAATCAGCAAACTCCAAAATGCATACTGATAAAAATTGTTCTTAATTTAATTAGAGCTGTATAAGCTAAAAATATCTATATTGATATGTGCATACATTGAGATATGCTTTGGTATATTTATAGATGATTGTCTTTTAACTTGTTCTGTCTTTTAACTCTCTTAAAGTCCCATTGAGATATGAATGCTAAGAAACTAGATTGACCGTAAGAAAGTAGAGATTTAGAAAGAATACATTTGGTGGGTTTTTTTTCATTTACTTTTATTTATATATCTAGTTTCCAAGATGGCATTAATATATTGCTTCATTGTATAGCAATGTGATCTTAATCAAGGGGCAGCTGAAGAAGTAAAAATGACCTTACCTCACAGGATAACAAGGTACCGTAACTGAGAGATACTTTGAAATATCAAAAAAATTGCTACATTCACAAAACCTGAGGAACACATTAATATTTTGTGTGGTTTATTTTTATTATGTTTTATTTCACAGGAGGAAAAAAATAAAACAAAACCAGACAAAATTATTGCAAGACTGCAGAACTGAACAGTCTCCAGAAGTTAAAGTTGTTTTGCTAATGAAAATTGATTCTCATACCTGTACCAACTTTCTATTTCTCTTCCTGGAACTAAACTAGTGTTGAAACTACATAACCAGTATACTTATAACCAATCACATGTATATGATCTCTCTCTGATTTAAAAAGGTGCTGCTAGAATTCACTGTCTGGATTGTTGGATTGTTGCTCGCTTTCATCATCTATTGGTCCTTCCCTTTCAACTGCTTGCATATAAATGTCTTGTCAAGTATTCATAGCCCTACAAATTTACTTTTGCTTGATCTCTGTTGAGACATTTAACCTTTCTGTTACAAGGTGAGCAGATTTCCATAAGCAGTGCTCCACATTATGACCAATTCTCTATGTTCTGAAAAGCATATTTGAGGTTTTTCTGACTTGACACAAAAGCGTGGTGATCCATCCATCATGCCATCAGTTTATTTATGCTATTTCTGTCATCATGCTACCACATGTAAGCTAATAATGACTAGGCAGAAGATAAGGTCGATTCACCATTCTAGCAGTCTTTTCTGCCTCTGTACCTACAAACGACCCTCAAATCCCATTCAGCTATCATACCATTAAAGCAGGATCATTTAGTGTATTTTATACAGTTCCCTGTAAACATAGCTTGAGATACTTGGCTACCATTCTCATCGCAGGTTTTTTTTTGTGGAACTGCATTTGAGCACTTTGTAGAAATCTCCATTTGGGATGCAGTATCCATAAACAGTCTCAAAGTACATTTCTTAAAGGTGGGATACTAACTATGATTATCTTTTTTTTTTTTTTTAATATAGCAAAGTGAAACACAACCGTTGTGTGGGGCCAAACAAAGAAAATTTAAAAATAAAATTGTTTTGTCAAAATCAGTAAGTATTTCAGGAACATTTCAAATTCAAGATATTCTGATATTTAATTTCAAAGAGGTGGAAACATTTTCTTTCACTGCTGCTCTTTCAGACTTTGTTTTTTAATTGACTTTATGCTAATACATGCGTGATATCTTACTGCCCCAATTTATATATTTAATATATTCATTTATGTATCTGAATATAACACTTTTATTATACTATAGAAAGTACAAGGGAATATATTTTTATGTTAATACAGTGATGAATTATATTTACTTCATCCCACCTCTCAAAATTCTCATTTTTTAAGAATATTACACTTTTACTTTTGCAACTGTTTGTTTTTAACACCAGAATTTTCTGGACAGCAGAAATTCCTACTGCTATTCCAGTCCTGCTGGCTTATAATTTATTTTCTTTGTTTATGGTGAATTTTTGTTTCTGAAAAGAATTGTATTTTATTCCATGAGGGTTGTTTGTTTTTTCTTTTTGTCATTGCTCAACGCTACACAAACATTGGCATATAAGCAACATTCATGTGTATCATCTTTAAATTCCAAGAACTCAGAGTTCTGAGAAGTTTCTGTATAACGATATTCAAGGATGTGAACACAAAAAGGGCAGAAATTGCTTATAAGTGACAAATGTATAGTGGTATTTTTCTTTCTGATAGAATTAAGCACAAGGTTGGAAGTAATGATTAAAAAGCACTGAGTAAGTACTACTGGGGAAAAAAAAATATCTTTTTCTAACATATTGTACAATTTTAATTTAAGAAATTCCTGAAAGAATGTGAAGTCCATAATAAAACATGTTGGAATGTAGTATCTGTTTAAAAATTCCATAGCTGCATGCAGGAACCTGCTCGTTGTAATACTATTTGTCAACAGTTCCCATAAAAAAGAATAGGGGTGCCAAGGTAGATGGTATCAGCCTGCACCCAGGTCAACGCAGCATCGTTTTCTCATACTGGATGGATGATTTATTCACAGAAATCAACTTGCAATACATGTGCATAATGTTTTCCTTCAGTGTGTGAGTCTTCACTTTGTCAATAGTGTTTGGAATTATTATCTCTGACAGAACAATAACGGATGATTGGCAAGAAAAAAAGCCAGTGTACTATTTCTTGTAGAGAGGAAATGGCTCCTATTGAATGTAAGTGTTCTTATTTGATGCACTATTCACCAGATGCAAAATAAATATTTTAAAAGTTTGTATTGCATTCTCACTCTCTGGGTAGTTATGCCTTATAGAAGGTGATGGAGTTTTTTTCCAGTGTTTTGTTGTTGTTGGTTGGGGTTTTTTTTCTCTCATCAGTTCTGTTACTATTGAATTACTTGGTCTCTGCTTAAAGCCTGCTGCTTTACCTGCAATTTTTTACTTTTTTTGCGTTCTTGTAAACAAGATCTGTTCTGGTAGATTTTTGGTTTGCTGCTTTACTCCATTTCACTATGAAAAGCACAGCTATGTATAGTTTTACTAACCTAGAGCAAACTTTGAAGTGTTTAAGTATATGAAGTTGAAAAGAGAAAATAATGTGAAGAATGTCTGATTTTATAAAAGTTAAGAGACTTCCTTGCCTTATCCCAGATGCTCAATGAATAACTAATTAGAGATGTATATTTACATAAATCTGAGAGGCAATTAGGAAAAAAAAAAAAACCCAAACACAACAACAACCAACCCTCGTATTTTTATTGCATTCTCTTACTTTCATGAGTAAAACATTAGAAATGTAAATCCTAGGTGCATTAAGCCATCTGGGGAGGAGGCAAAAATTCCTGTGTTTAAATAAATAAGAGGAATCATCTTTTGGAGCCACACTAAGTACCCCATGAAGGGAATGCAAATCTATAGAAAGACATTTGACATGTTAAACTATTGAAGAGTTCTAGGGTCAAGACAGGGAGTATGGAAACTGTTTAGAGAAAATTAAACTTGTGACTCTGAGTTATTACAATAAAGTCCTTCATTAATATTTCTAGGTAATTTTAAAAAACAATTTTCCCTTTTTCAGCAGTTTTATATGTGAAAGAAAGAATTGCCTTAACACAAGCATTTCTTTTTTATTCTCTTATAAACTAAATACAGTTAAAAAATGCTTATGATATGCTTCACAGATGCTCTTATGACAATGCTGACACTGGGAGTTTAGAGAAGCCAGGAAAATGTCTAAACATGTTTGGCTTTAAAATGTAAAATTACAGGGGTAAATAAATAAATAAACCCCACAAAAACTCCACCCTCAAAACAAAGTGAAGTCAGCCAATATGTATTCTTTTACTAGTCTTTGACAGGCAATTTGTTTTATTTGTAGTTCCAAAATATACACACTGCTCTCTTATAGAAACAAAGAAAAAAAATGTTCTGTTACCTCTGCAAGTTATCTAGAAGTGTTTATTTGTGGTATGTTTGTTAATATTAGTTTTAATACATTTATTTTTCCTCTAAAGACCAAAGGAGCAAGATCTCTCTTAATAAAAGGAAGAAGCTGACACAAGATTAGAGCCTACTGGTAGTTTCTTCTCCCATTTGACAATAAATATAGGCACTAAAAGAAATTTTATTCTGTTTTAAGCACTGTTAAAAATAGATTTATTAACACCCTATGGAAGTTTGTTTTCATTATCTTTATGATTGACACTGACAACAACAAACACTTGCAACAAATGCGATAATGAGGGAGTCTGCCATTTGCAGTACAATGAAATTAAAACCGGAATTAGGACTCTCTTCACCTTTCATACTAGAATACTTTGTAATTTATTCAGTGACTTTCACAATAACTTCTGCTGACTTAGTTTAAATAAGAACCTACTGATGTCTTCAAGTTCTTAAGTTCATACTCGGGAAGTTATCTGTGCATATAATTAGCTGATTTCTAACAAGAAAAATCAACTTTTTTTTTTTTTTTTTTTTTTTCCCCTTGAAGTCATGTAGTTGATCTGTAGGCCTATTCTCAAAAAGTTATACAGTCAAGGAATAGATAACTCTCTGCCATCATGGCTCCTTTCCTCTTCTGCTTACTGAATCACAGAGGCTCAGTCATTTTACCACAGCTGGCTTCAGGAAAATAATAAACAAGTTGTAATGGAATTGATGCCCGATCTTGTAGGATTTTTAGTTCTTGAAGTCCTGAACGTTCATTTGAACAAGTTCTTAAATCTGTTCTACAACAGATTTCTTAGTCACCAGTACTAATAATACTCTGAGCAGATATACAGAAAGTTCTCAAAAAAAAAAAAAATTGCTCTACATTCAATCAGGTTCAAATATTGGAGGGGGGAAAAGCCAAACAAAAAAACGTCACCAAAACCCAAATAAATCTGTTTAGTAAAAGATGTGGGGCTAATTCTCATTCTTAAACTCACAGAACACTGCTCTTGAATTAGCAGTATGACAACTCTCTTACTTTGTTGGCTTAGATCCATTCTTTCTGTAGAGTGAACCACAACAATTTTATTACATAAGTGATGCCTTGCATTTTCCCCTTAGAAGTGAAAGCTAATTCTGACAGGTCTTTAAGTTATGATTTGTCATTTCAGATGAAGCATCCTTTTAGATTATAAATAAAAATCATTGAAGTTCAAAGGTACTTACGAAGGAACAGAATTTTAAAATACTTGAGTCCTCTAGGTACTTTATAACTTGGGCTTTCATACTGTAGGAGACAATGCAGCATGTCTTTACCTCAGTTGAAATATCACCTTTTAGAACAAGAAAGTGTCATTAGAGAAGTAGTGGAGGCAGACAACATACTATATGTCTTTTTTATCAGTGAAGATTTAATTAAATTTATTCGTCAGTCTCTGAGGCTGTTGACTGCAATGCTGATTCTGATAGAGTTAAAAACTCCCAGTGAGGACAAGAATTTAACCTGAATAAGAAATATACAGACAAGTTCCCAGCTGGATTAACTTCTCCCAAGTCACATGATGTGCTTTTAAATTATTTTATTTATTTTTTTTTTGTTTTATGAGATCTAGAGGGCAACATTGTTTCAAAAGACACCACAAAGCACATCACAAGCTGCAAGAATTATTGAGCTAATAAAAGTATCTGTATCTGTACATAATCTTTAATATTTAATACTTATTTAAGACATCATTCTATGGGTTCTACTTAATAGGGCATTTTAAAACTGATATTTTCATGTCTGGTGACTGGTATGGATTTATGATGTTTGTAGATTGGATAATACATAGGATATTCAGGATGGAAGAGAGATTCTCTGGCCAGTGATAAGGAGAAAGTTAATTTACAGGATAGTATTCTTTATTGAACAGGTTTTTACAGTGCAAGTATAGGATGAACAAACATCCAACTAAGATTAAAGACATCTACAGATTAGAAGTAACTATAATTAGATGAGACCTACATTTTCTTTTATACAAATGAATCTTATCTGAAAATGCAGTAGCATCACAGTTCCTGCAAACTAGTGTCACATTGTTTACTCCCTGACCTGATTATGTTTACTGCCATTTTGAATCTGGTCAATGTTTTCTGGACAAAATTATCTAATGGATAATAATTCATTAATTTGTCCATTTGATGGATTCACACAGGTACTGTGGAAATTTGTTCTATCAATATGTTGGTAAATCTGTCTTGATTTATTTCAAATAATTATTGTCTTTTATGATCATCATTAAAAATAATATTTGATGGAGATTGTGAAGCTGGCAAAATGTCCCATCTCCAAATAACCAAGAAATTCAGAAAGATTAAATAAAATTTTGAAATAAAAAATAATCTTAGCATCTAGCAATAAATTTTACTGTTGTGCATTTAGCATCCAAATGTACAGTGGATGTTCAGTTAAATCACTACTCCACGGAAACAATGAGCTAAGAAGTTGTATGGCTGGATCATCATGTTTCACTTGGAAAGGAAATAAATGTTTAAAAATCTATCCTCAATTCTGAGTGGAATAAAACCTGGTGTCATAGAAATTATCGACATCAAATTGATTTTCAAACATATTGTTTTGAAAATATTGACTTGGGGTCCAACAAATATGCCTATATCTTCATATTTTATTTTATTTTTTCCTTGGGAAATTGGATTCAAAATGAAATTATTTGATTATATGCAACATTCTGATTTCAGCATAATGATTTATTGTAGTGAAATACAGTCCGAGCAAAAAATGTTATGACCATGGTAACTTGGTTATAGCTGCTTATGGTTAATACATTTTTAATTTTTGGTTAAAATAAGTTTTTGAGGTTTTGTTACAAGTTACTGCCGAAATATGTAGACCAGCATATTAGAACAATGTCTTGCTTACCGGGATAAATTAAGAGAATAAATAAAAATGTCGAGCTGCAATTTCAGATTTTTTTATCTCAGTGTTTTTTACTATTTAAGTATCTTATTCTGTATGCATCTTCAGTGAATTTTGAGAGCATTAGAAAGCTTAGTATGTTCTTATTATTTGTTAATCAAGACCTGATAGAATATATAGTAATATTAAACTATTTCATGCTCTATAGATATTCAATTTTTTTAAAAAAATAAAGATATTATTTATCCTTTATTGATAAATGTGGATATATTCATGTTAGCTTTGCAGAAAAGTATCACTGAATTCAAAAAAATGTTGCCTATGTGCACATTTGTGTCTTAACTCTATAAATATGTGGGTATGAATATCTACATAGCATCTATTCACTCTAAAGCTGTAAATTTTTATTTTGACAGTTGTCACATAACTTCAGTCAGTTTCAGTTTCTTCACTTGTCTGATCTGTAAACTGTGAGATAAAACTTAGAGGCTCCGTCATCCCATTTTCTTTATGTCATCTCCTGCACACTTTAAGTGTCCCTGCCTAGTTTACTCTAGAAGTTATGTTGCAAGGACTATTGCTTTCATGATCACCCAGAGTTCTATTTATCCCTCATTAAATTATAAAGTTTAATGACTATATTAATTTCCTTGTATCTGTCACATGCTGGAAAACACATTGGTGTTTAATATTTTTATGTTAAATAATTATATTTTCAAATAGGAAAAAAAAAAATCAGAATAGCCATGACCCCATACATAACTGTATTCCAAAATTGATGACATAAAAATTAAACAAGAATGGAATTTGGCCCACAGATCTGAATGATTTTTTAGAAGAAAAAGAAGAAGCAGCAAAAAAAAAGTAGTACTGAGTGTGTATTAACTGTGGCTGCCTTTACAAACCTGGAGGGAAATCTACTTGTCATTATCTTCAGAATGATTCATTTATATCTGCCATCATGGCTGCAGTTTTCTTCCCATACTTGTTGAACATTTTAATCTGTAGTTCTTCAATAGCCCTCTTTCTCTTTTCCCAGTTCCATAGTTAATCCATTTACAACACGCAACGCTGCCCTGGCGAGAGCTTGTCTGGTTTTAGTTATTTTTGTTTTGAGGTTCCTCAGCTCCTTCTCATATCACCGTGCTGGTGGCACCCCGACCGGTTTGTATTAAGAGATCAAGCACGGAGCATCAACACTGGCATAATTTTTCTGAGTTATTGACTCAGTATAGGCTCTGATACTTCATCTCAGCCCTTTAATAATTCAATGAAGTCTACCTTCAGATGTAAGAATTTAATGCATGCCATATATTGATGCATATAACCATGTTTTAAGAAACCTTTCCTCCCTGTGTCTGATATTTGTGTAGTATTTATATGAAGTGCATTTGCTACCAAACAGTATCATGGAAGCAGTTATAAATAACTGGAAGTTACACTTAAAGTACAGCTGAAAGTTTGTTCCGGTATAGTTTGTTCTATTGTGACCTCGATTAAGGTCTATTGAGCATCATTTTTGCTACAATTAGGATACCAACTATAAGGCACATCATAGTGCATGCTTCAAGGGAAGTGCTCTTCAGACTTCAGAGTTCTTTTAACATGGCTCTGGCATCAGGTAGTATGTCCAGGGTGTCCAAGAAATTATATTGGCAGTAAGAACTATGACCTATATGTTACCTTAAAATAAAACTTGATGGAAATAAGCAGCAGACTCTGTATTACAGTATTTTCTAGATTAGAGATTGACCCTGTGCTTTTGTACATTTACAAATTTTATGAGAAAAGCCCAAATTTAAAAAAAAAAAACCCACACTACTAATCCTGTTGATTTATTTAACGTGAATAACAGTGGCTCTAGTTTTTTAATCTTCACAATGTGATTTTTATTTTCCAAATTGCTTATTTTAGTTAATCAGCTTTGTCTAAATTCTGTTGCTATGAATAGATTTTTAAGCCCCTCTTTGAGCTTTGGTGGAAAATGAAGCCATTCAAGGTGAAAATATTTGAGTCTGGCTTATTTTTATGATTTGCTAAAATAAATAGAAGTCATCATCTTTGCACATTAGTACTTTTAAAAATAACTCTACTGATACAAGAATTAGATGCTGAATATCAGATTTACTATTTATTTTCTATTGTTGTTAGTACCTACATAATGTGAAAGATTCATTTTTGTACCTTTCAACGCATACTACTACTATTTTTTTTTCCCCCAATGTCACATAAGTAGAAGCAAACATAAAAGAATGTCAGTGGATATCTTTTCCAGTGAGAAGGATGCACACAGGTCCCACAACTTCACAAGATGTAAATGCTAATCTAATATCACTTCAGGTTATATATTAATGGAATGGTGTTTCAAGAGTTGTAGTAGTTTTTCCCAAGCATTCTTTGACAGCAAGAAAAATGTGTGATTTTTAGATCTTATGTTCCATTCTGTACTTTATGAAGGATTAGCTAACCTGTGTTCTGTCCTGAAATTTCATCAAGAAGGGGTCTAATTAAAAATGCTTTAATTATACAGTTTCCAGTTCAATTTCTGATAATGTTCATTTCGGATAACTTCAAGAAATATGCTTTCACAGGTTTGTTTAGGTAAGTGAAGATGAGATTTTTTCATTTAAAGAACAGAACAGTGATAGTTATATGAAAGGATAATTCCTTGCCATCCCCAACCTGTTCCTGCTTTATAAAGGTCAGTTTCCTACTGTATCACTGTATTTCTGAACCGAAGCACAGAAATACTACACTGTTCTGATAACATAGATCAAGGTGCTCCTGTAGGTAAGAGATGACTGCAAGCTTGCTATAGTTCATTAAGATAGTGCTCTCATACTGTCATCTTATTTAATCACTTTCCTTATCCATTTTTTTTCATGTTTGCTTTTCTTTTCCTTACTTGTCTTAATTTCAAGCTTTTTCACCACTCTTAGTATCAAGACTTACCATTTTGCACCAAGGAATAATCATATAATTACAATAATTTTAAATAGTTCTGTCTTAATTCCTTAAATTCTTTTTTTTTTTTTTTTTTTTTTTTTTTTCCCTGTGTCATAAAAACGCTCAGTATAATCTCCTAATCTAGAAAGAAAATGTTTAACAATAACTGAAGAAATATTTATTCTCTGTTCTTCAAGGCCAGAAGTCTAATGATCTTATCCATTTGCTTCTTAAATACAAGCATTACATCCTGGAACCATGACCTTATTGCATGCTAATTTTGTGCTTTTTGCAGCATGGCATGCAACTATGAAAAATATTTTCTTACAAAATTATTAATGTGATGTGCAATTAAATATTCACAGAATAAATATATAGTGACACTAAATATATGAGTATTAGGTAGCATTAAGCTATTACTGATTTGTAAAAGATTGACAACATGTAGTGTATTTTCACAGGTCCTTAAACCTGTTAATTTATTTTATTACACAGATATTTACTGATGAAAGCCTGTCTCTTATACAGAAAGAACCACACAGCTCAAACACATGGATTTTTGTGCATGTATTGTTAACATGGAGATGCTTCTGCTCTTTCATTTCCAGCACTTGCAGTCATTCTGACATGGAAAAGGTAGCTCTGAATTAATCAAGGAATTTACCAAACTACAAAATGTAGTTTTCCTGCTGTTCTGCAAAACTTGAGGTGATCACCAGTAATCCCTCAGGCTCCCTCTGCTTTTCTGGTAATAAAAACCAGTGATTTGGCTGCCTGCTGATTATTTTGCTGGTTTATCTGCTGATTCAAGGGAGGGGTTGTTTGATCACTCTTTTCAAAATTTACTCTTTATTTTCTAGTGTTCTTGATGGGAATGAGCTTCCTCTACAAGCGGTCTCTGCAGTCTTGGAAACTTCCAGTATTGTGAAGCACTGCAGGATGTTTGCTTAATATAGGAGTATTTAAAATCTGTCACAAAGGTCTCTTCTTCAGGAGATACGTAGATATACTGCTGAGAATGCATCTGAAAATAATGTCTAAGGTATGAAATTTTTCAGCTTATCATTAATTTATTTAATATTAGCGACTTGATAACAAAAGGCACACTTATGTGAACTAAGCTCATCACACAACAAAAAGGGAGATAATTTTTTTTTCTGGTTCCTCACAAGTTTATATTTCCATAAAGCAACAATGATGTGGTGCTCTTTGTAAATGTTTAATAACTGTTTCTATCTGAAATTAAGATTTTACTTAAAACTGTGATGATCATTGATATTTTGGACAAGAAAATGATTACCATTGCAGATCTATTACTCATAAATACAAAAGGTATTGTATGGTATGCTTCCATAAATTCTAAGTGTCTTGTACTTAGATAGAAGATGTTGATATAAAAAACTGTAGGCAAATATTTTCTGCTAGTTTCAGCAGAAGAATTTCCATCAAGTGGGAGTTTACTGAAGGAAAGCAAGAAAGAATTTAGTCAGTCACATTTTACAGAAGGGTACATACAAGTGGTCTTGAAATGGGGGTTTCACGTACGGAGGTGTTCGTTGAGTGTTTCAAACCCAGAACAGATCTCAAATTCATGGAAAGGTAAATTTATATTATTAACAATCTCATGTCAAATAATGTTAATGCTGAATAAATGTGTTCAGAGGCAACAGTTTTAAATTCTTAGTCTTTATTATTACCTGGCAAAAGTGAGAAAGGAATTGTGAACGTCTTTATAATTTCTAAGTAGCGAATTTTGTTCCAGCTGTTTTCTTAAGCATTTTTATTCTCTTTTTTGGAATCCTGATCCTCACTCAAGCTATTGGATTTTTTCCAGAAATTGGTTACAGAGACATAGATACCTAAAAAGGTAAAATAATCTACAGAGCAGACAATAAAATTCAATTTTAACATTTGATTCTTGCTCGCACTCTATTCCTGTACTGTTACAATCACTGCTTACCTTTCTTAGCATCAGTATCAGTCCTTGTTTTGGCTAAAGAAGTGAATAAGTATTCCAATATTTTCATTTATTTTAAACTTTGTGTGGTTTTGCATTCATCCAAGAGCTAAACTTTTTGAAACCACCTTAATGAACTTGTATTTATAAATTACATTTAAAATTTATCTTCATGCAGAGATTATAGTTAAGTTGGAATTTAATTTATACATTTATGTAATGAAAAATAAACAACAGAAAAGTCAAGGTAAATATTTTATTTTAAATGTTGTTTCTTTTCTGTATGCTATTGTGTTGTAATTTCTTGAATTTTATTAACAAATGATGAGGGTATCTGTTCTCTCCATTTTCAGTTTAGATCACAATAAAGACATCATCCCACTTGATAGTTCCTTTCTTTCAGGGTCACATTGTTAACCTTGTTGTTAATCTTGGCAGTGCTGTTCCTGGACGAGCAGACGTGTAATGGCTTTGTGCAAAGTGGAAGAATTTCAGGAGGATGAGCGTCATCATCTCATCCCCAGCACCCAGCCTGCACTCTGTGGTCTGTTTGTAGAAGGTAAAAGTTTTTAAATCCTCTTAGAGAAAAGAATTGAACTGTGATTTGCAAATTACTTCAGGTGCTTTAAACCATTTGACAAAAAGTGAAATATATACATATATAACTGACAATCTTTGAAATAAAAGTCACTTGTGCCTATGCTAGGTGCAGCGAAATCCAGGTTTATGAAGGTATCTCTGTATACCTAACCTGAAGACAGATGCAGTTTAAACAACCGTCTGTACTGGTGTGTTAAGTTCAGCAGCTCTCTGTGTTCACTCTTGTTAATCCTCTTTTGAGGCATCTAACTCTCCTAATAAATGATGTAAGAAACCTAAAGCCAATTTAAGGATACGAATATGTTACAGGGGCCAGGTACATATAAGATATGTTTTTGTGGTAGTTCTGTCTCCCTTCTTTCTTCGATTATTCTATTAAAATTTTCCTAATTTTAGGAAAATATTTTTCTAGACTCCAGGCATTTTATCAGTTTTCCTTTTACTGTCTGAGGACATAACACTGGCCTATTAGATCATTATGTACTTCACATATTTTGTTTTCTTTTAATGATGTAATCTGCGAAGAAAGATATTCCTTTATCCCTGGCCATCAATATTGTTATTAGCGGGAGAAAAATATCATAGTTTCCAGTCTGACATTCACACTCTGTTCAGCTCAATAATGAGCAAAAGGAGTAAAAGAGTTTAATATATATTGGGTTAAAAAGCACTTTTGGGGAAAAATCTGAACATGTTTTATATGATCTCTATAATTTTATGTCTTTAATGACTTCAGAACTACTATGTGTTTTACACAGTCCTACCAACAATAGAATTCCGTCAACAAGATTGCTACAGAATGGTCCTATATTCTTTCTACTAGATGATTTTTTTTATTTTATTTTTTTTTTTGGTGACATATATGGCCTTCCATTTTAACATTATGGCTATAATTGTTAATGGTGAAGAAAAAGGGGAAGGAGAATGGTGGTAAGGGTGGTGTGCCAGAACACAAATGAATGATGAAATGCCATGACCGAATAAGTCTTGCTTCAACATTAAAAAATAAAAAAAGAAAAATATATAAGGCCAATTTACCATTGGCTTAATTAAGCCGTGTAGTCATAGATATCCGCTACTTTGAATTTGAAATTTGGTAATGGAAAAATTCAGCAGCCTATTGTGTACACGAGGTCAAACTTCATGGTCACAATGATCATCTCTGTATAACTTCTGAATCTATATGAATGAATCATTTTCTTGAGATCTGATTTACGATACCATTTTTTCTGAAAAACAATTCTTAAAACATTGAATAAAATATGAACTTGTCTGATGCCAAATTTCCTGAAAGCAGTCATTAAGATTTACTATTTCCATTATGAATAATGTCCATTATAAAAGAGGAAAAACATGACTGTAAGGCAAGCATATATTTCCTGTCATAGCACAGCAGTTTGTCTTCAATGACTGATATTGTTTGCAGTTTGGGAAAGTAATAACAGAGAAAACAGCAAGTAAGAATTGTATTTTTAGCAGAAGCTCATTGTTCATCATACACATTATTTTCATTCTTTGATAAAGTGAATGGTTATTAATGTCAATAGTGACGACAAAAATCCAGCTGACCTCTTCTCATAGCTTAATAAAACTACAAACAGTGGTGAACAAATCATAATGTAATAACCGTTGACTACAGACCTCACCAAAATGCACACATCATGGCATATGTTACGAAGAAAACCTTCCTTAATAAGACATACTTGTTTCCTTTCTTAATGAGAAACGTTTGGAATGTGGCTGTTAGATACACTCTGAAACATAAATGTTTCTTAAAGTCTTTGAGAAAACAATGCTTGTGTTGGCTCATAAGTTAGCAAACTTACGAGCTGGCAGCAGCTCAGCTTCTCTGGAGGTAGATTGCAGGCAGTTTTACTTCTGCCTTATTGTCTTTTCTCAGTCTTCTGTTCACTCTGTCTTGAGAGGAACACATTCCAATCTCTTCTTTCTCTTCCTCCTGCTCTGTGTAGAAGGGAGGTCAACTGCAGTCAGCAACTAAATAGACATTTCTGGCTCAGTGTAAATACTTGAAGCCAGTAATTAAATCGCAGACCCATTTCCCAGCCCCCAACCCCACACTGTTTGAGGAAGTGAATTGCTGATGACTCCTGGGAACCTGAGCGGCTACTGACTCCAGGCAACTAATAGTTGGCAATATTCTCAACTTATTTTGTGACCTTGGAGGGCTGTGATCACCTCCTTGAGATAAGAATGAAATAAAGTATTTCCCTAGAAGCAAAAAGTTATTATCAAAGTAACAGTAGTTTTCTGTGCAGTATCCCACTGGAGGAGTCCGTGGTGTGTCCCTGTGGGCTTGCTCACTCAGGCTTAACAAGAGTGCTGGAAACTTGTACATGCTGTAGGTGATACAGGGCACCATAACACTTCAGGAAGCTCTCTGGACAAGAAAAGTCCCATACGTCATGGGAGAATTCATAGTTATTTATTTCTAGTGCTCCTTTTCTCTAAGGTCTTACCTGCTTGCTTTGTGTATCATTGCAAAGCCAGAGACCATTACCATCTCATCTCTTCGATTCCTCAGGGATCAACCATTCTTATCAGAGACTTGTACTGGTGCTGCCACCATGCGTAGTAGAAGGTGAGGGGAAAAAGCTGAATGAGAGGACAGACAGAAACAATTCTTTGTGTCCTCTCAGCTTCTACCTCCAATCCAGGTCAGTCAAAACAACCCATGGCTGTATCAGGTCACAGTCTGTGCTCCCACATGGGGCCTGCCATTAGGAACGATGCAGACAAAGCTCTTCAAAATTTACACAGGCATTTCCTTCACAAATACAGCCTAGAAACCAAAGAAATTGAACTCCATTTGTTCTACGTAATACTTCAAATGTGTAAACATCTCCAGCTGAAAAAATCATTATGAGAAAAAACCCAACACTAGGACTCTAGGACTGAAAACCTGAGGTTCACTCTTAGGTCATATTTTGACTCTCAAAATAATGCTATGTACTGTTACAAAATGTTTGTTTAAGCTGATGAAACTTTTATCAACCTTACTATAAAATATATGGTGATGTCTTTTTTTCACATGGTTTCTACCACTTTCTCTGTCAACTTCCGTGAATATCTCTAAATAAGTATCTAAAATAATTTATTCTAATATGATCAAAGTGTTATAGAAAATAATTTTACACAACATATGTTAGTGTGTAGATACAATATATTTAAAAAAATGACTGTAAGGAACTGAAGGAAGTGATGCCCGAAACATTCATTGACACGGAAAACCTCAAGGACAAATTGTGGCCTTTGTGATTAGTCTAAGGAATGAATTATCTGCCTAGGGAAGCACAGAGTGTATCCAAGGGTGCATGACTCTGCTCCCTTGCAGTTGTATTAACAAAGTCCTTAGGTCAGCCTTGAAGGGAGGACGCAGACTGAGTAAAAGCATATGTTCAGGTTTAAGGCCTACACTTTCCACCTATAGCCTTGGAGAGTAGCTAATAGAGTGATGAGGAAGATAAACAACCAACACCAGATGGAGCTAATGACTGGATCATTGTCCAAGAAACTAAAACTGAGGAAAAGGTATAGGTGGTAGAGGGAGATTGGGACCACCAACTCAATTGGACAAAAGGGTTAATGTACCCCATTCCTCCCCCAAGGGAATGCGCAGAACCCATGCTCCACCTTTTGCCTATCTCTCATGGAAATGAGTTCATGGAATACTTACCTCTCTTTATCTAGTATGCTAACAAGCTGATAGGATGAATTTAAAAGGTGACAGAAAACTTTGCTCTGTGTGCACCCACCACCCAAGATTACCAGACCTGAGACAATTCTGGATCTGTTTTCTCTGACTATCTTTCTCTCCTTTCTTTTTCCTTTCTTTCCTTTCTTTTTCTTTCTTATAAATTTATAAGAGACCACATTGTTTATTATCCTTTTCCAAGTTTAAATTGTTTTCTACTGCAAGTAAAACATCTTATTGAGTCATCTGGTGTCATTTCACCTTTATTTAACCCAAGGCGATCACAGAACTGTTGCGACTCTCTAGGCTTCCAGTCCAGGTTGTGACACTGACCTTCATTATCTGTATATCTATAATGAGATTTAGATTTTCTTCTTTACTATAAAACAGTTTTAGACAACTTTTCCAAAACAAAAATCAAAGAACACTTGAGGAACAGAGGAAATAAATTTGTAATGAAGACAGTGTTTGTACAGCTAGTGAATGAAACTCTAGGAATGCAAGTATTTTTCATCATAACTTTTCGTAGTAAAGATGTCATTGTAATAAAAGTATGTTTTAAAATTAGTGACATTTGCAAATTGGTTTCAGATTTATGAGAAAGCTGTGCTGGTGGGAAATAATCCAAGACAGAAAGCTCAAGAATCTGTTAATTACAAAGTACAATTCTTGCTATGTCTTGAGCTACCAGAAATATCTGCTAATTGCTACCAGCCATCCCCTTTCACTTCAAGCTGTTCTAATTAATTTCAAAACACACTTGAATTTCAGAGCCCAGATTTCTAGGTTTCAGGAAATGTATTTGCTCTTGAAGACTTTAGTAGAAACTCACATATCATCTGAATCAAGTAGATGCTCTCAGATAGATCCCATGTTCAGTAGATCCATGGCATGTTTTCCTTCCCATACACTTCTTCCTTTTTTTTATATAAAATACTTCAGTTACACAACGTACTAGATGTAAACATTTGAGATAACTGTGCTTGTAGTTAGGAAATTTTAACTCTACCTGTATATATCACACAATGATAATTTTAAAAGAACCTACTTTTTTTTTTTTTTAACTTTCATCTATTGATGTACATTTTTTTTTTTTATTCCCTCACTTCATACAAAGGTGAATTATTGCAGAAATTAACTGTAGATTATAATATGCATGTTATATTTTGCATTCTACAGCTCTTCTTCAGTATTTCAACTTGATTTCTAATTTGTGCTTAAGAGTTAACTTAGACCTCTCTGTCCTTTTAACAAATTTAGAACCACTATTTGGAGACAAGGATTTTGTTTTGAATTTTGTCTAATATTATAAAATTCCATCTGTATATCAGGCATATTTGGGTGGAGGGGTAAGAATTCTTAAACACAACTGTACGTTAAACCCAGATGAAGGTGGTATTACCCATTAAAGTAGATAACACTATCAATTGTAAAAAGACCACATAGTAAGTTAATGTTTGTACAAGTGTTCAAAACGTTCATAAAGTTTTTTGAAGTGGAATGAGAAAGTACGTTCACATTATTTCCATAGCAACATTTCTATCCTGCCACGGGGATATCAGGTGTGTGTTGGTTGGTTGGTTGGTTGGCTACTTTATTACCTCCAGAAATTATAGATGTGATGAAAGCATTCAGCTTTTCCCTTCTTGCTCTCCTGTGTAAAGGCAGACTTTGGATCCCTGCTTAAGTCTGATAGAGAATCTGTTAGCTTTCGACATTCGACTAGTCAAAGGAGTGTTTAGTGAGTAACCACAGCGTGCTTTCCTTCAAGTATCTGGCCAATGATCTCTCTTTTAGCCTGCAGCAATAATTGTCTGTGCATTTTAACAGTTCATTTGCTTTCACTATACTGCTTGTTTCTTAGCACATTGAATTTTACGCAGTTTTGAAGTAACCCCTTGTGATGGTTCATATGGGCGTTTGTATTAGATGCAGTGTAGTGGAAGAAATTACTGACACTGGCTGTGTACACTTTTACATGGATAAGCAGTATTTATGGATGCCATCTCAAAAAGGATATATCTCTTGTCTTGTAGCAATAATAGCTGAAGGTACCGAATTTAGCACAGAATACTGTTTTCCCATGTTTTGTTTTTTCGAATACATATACAACCATAAATCAATTCCTCTTTGTGGACTATCAGCACCAAATTAGAGAGATACGTTTGCGTAATATAGACTTAGTGGTGTCCAACCACAAGAATCATTTCCCAAAGGGCTAAAGAAAGCAAAAGAATTAAGTACACTGATTTCTGAGCAGTCTTTTGGCTCAAGGAGTTATGTGAGGATACTATAGCATTCATAAGAGTCCAGAAAATTATCCAGTCTGCTTCCACTGCAAAATAAGTCTGTACTAGAGTAGTAAGGGATGAAGTGAAATGTGTCCTGCAGCCTCAAGGGGCAGCACAGCTAGGCGTTATAAACACACTTTTATTCAGTTTAAATACAGTACAGTGAAATTAACCTTATTTCGAATGCTTTTTGCTCTTGAGGTTTGTTGGAATGAATTAGTGAAGTTTCTCTCAATACAGTAGAGAGATTGTTATTTATAGCGGAACAACTTTGGACCAAAGAAGTTGGAATTGCATTGTAACTGAAACAGAAAAAAACACTATAAAGACTGAAGTATATTACATTCTCTTACTTTAGCTGGGTTGTCTCTTCTCTCCAGGTTTGGTCTTTAGAAAAAATAACCAAACAAATAAAATCCCAGGTGGGGGAGAGTGTTTTGATTTTAGGTTGTGTGGGTTTATTTTGTTTTGTTTTGTTTTGTTTCCCCTCCTTTATCATCACATCACAAGCAAATGTATCTTTGTAATCTTCTTTCCTTGTGTAAAATTGCCTAGCTTAATATTCGATTTCTATAAAGTAAAGATAGTAAGAGAAGTTTAAAAAAAAAAAAAAAAAAAGATGAGGGAAAATGGTTGGCCGCCCCTGTATAATTTGTTTCGTGTTGTTTGCTCTCTGAGATATTTTCAGGGATTATAACCATCGTTAAGAGGAGCTTGCTACATACAGGGGTTTGCTTTTCCTTATTCAGAAGGGCCAAGTTTAGATGTATTGATGGCAAGTAGCAAGTTCCATACTATACCAAACTTATTTTCCTTCCTTTTTTTAATGGAAAATATCTTGTGCTTTCTTCTCAAACATCTTATTGAGGCCTGCGACACAACTACATGCTGTTATATAATATTGTGCAAATTAACAGCAGTCTGACAACGTACTAAAAATACAAAGAAGATATTTTCATGTAGACAATAACAGGTTGCCATGCTTATAGAATGTGCTTATTGTCTTAAACATATATATAATGGCATGAACAACAAATGCAATGGATATCAACCAAAACAACACACAGTTCTGAAAACTGGAGTTTATCCTAAGTATGCAGCTACTGGCTTCAGCTGAATACAGCGCTGCACCAGACTATCTGCTAGAATTTCCATTTACTCTTTTACCCCACAAATTCATTAACTTATACAGTAAATTCAAAGTCATTCTTAAAGCGAGCTGCATTATTGCTGCTCAGCAGCTTTTCATTTAATTATTTTTGTAATTATTGAACTTTTAGAAATGTATTATTGTGTTCATTAAAAAACCACACCACCTTTTTCTTGCCTCCAAGGCATTCTTTATATAATGACTGGATGACAGGTCACTGTATGTTCTGTCATAACATGTACCTAATTTCTGCATGTGTAGTCCTTTGCCTTTCATGACAACTTGGTAAGACAAGTTTAAACGGGTAGGAGAGATATGTGGAAAAAGTAAAGTCCCTATTGCAGTGGAGCCTGAACTTCTGGATTACATAGGGATGTTAGCCATTCCAGAAGCCTAAGGAATGTTTAGTTCTTAGAAATTTTTAAAAAATTATTTAAATCAGTGGAAGTATAATACAGTGGTTTTGGACTTTTCTGCAGCTGATAGCAAAAAAAGTGTTTATTACTCTTTTCATGCATAGCTAAGGTATTTCTCTGCTTTATTCTGTGGGGTCATTGTGTTCCAATACTATGTTAATTTTTCAATGTCCTTTCCTCCTTCTTTCCTTCTTCATTCTGTTTTCTGTTTTTTCTTTTTAACTTTTCCCTTTTTTCATTTTTTTTTATTTTTTCACTTTTTTTGATTTTTGCCTGATCATGTCACCAGAAACATGAATTGATTTTAGTCTGATCTGTATACTCTGAGATTTAAATGCATGTGAATAAACAGGTTCAAGGAATTAACAAAGAGTATGTAAGATCACAAGAGCAATCGGCACCACATAAGAGTGATATAAAAAAAGGGTCTGTTCTCAGGTCAGGTAAACACTTAACATGACTATCTGCACTAATTTAGCATTGTGAATGGAAGAGTTTTAAACATGATGAAGAAATATATATCTTCATGTTCATGGTAAGGATAATAGCCAACATGAAGGGAATTTTAGCTGCTGACAGCAGATTTCACATTATTAAAATGAAATTTTAAAAAATCTCAATACTTGGCTTTATCTGAATTAAGTCCTATGCTTCAAATTGCTTAATAAAAGGTATTTGAAGTATTAAACAATATTTCAGATATAACCTGATTAAAAATGTGTTATTAACATGTTAATTGGAACCTATATGGAAAATAATTAGGCTTTTTTAACCAATGCTGGAATACTATACCCTAAGACATTTATTCCTGCGCTTTAGTCTTCTGTCATCTATATATTCCCTGTATGTCATGGCATGAGATCTTGCCAAAATAACAGATTTAAGATTATCAATTAATCTCCAATAACAGTACAATAAATGGCACATGTCATAAACAGATAGCCTACATCCAAACAGAATGCAATTCATTTTACCCCAGGAACCAAATGTAGCACAAATTCTGTGAGCAAAAGCATTCAAACACAAAGTAACAGAAACCACTCACACAAGACAAGTAAAGGGGAAAAAAAAGTATTTTGTAATCAGAAGCAGTCTTCACAAAACGATTCTTCCTCCATTCCCTTAGTCCCTATTCCTAAGGGAAACCTACAAATTACCTTCAGAAGTTGACCCTGGAGTCATAAATCTAAGAGAGATTAACAAATTACAAATGACAGACTGAGCAGATATTTTAGTTTTCTGGCATACCATAAATTTTCTCACACCCGACTTCCAACTAAACCGTCAGTATTCTAAAATCAATATTTAGCTTTCTCTCTCTGTCCAAAGGGGCTAATGACTTAATCATCTCCGTCTCTCCTAACAGTCTTTTCTATTCTTCTGGTTCAGATCACTATTTTACCTTAAATCGTTTAATTGATTTATATAGTACATTAACCCCAATGAAAAGTTCTGATGCCTCCTGTTTCAATTTTACATTTGTGTCAGTCTTCAGAAAGAAATGTAAGAAGCAGGAGAAAAGGTAGAATCAAGAATATAACTATTTGTGACTTCAAATGACATTTGTACATAATTTTAATTTTAATTCCAATACAGAGGTGATATTTACTTGTTAGAAACTGTGGTAATTAAAATTTCATAAATGTCACGTGTCAGAAAATTGCTCGATCTGCTTAGTGCACAAAATTTGTAGAGAAATTTGTAAGAGCTACAGTTTTGTGCAAAGCATCTATACTCTCTTCACATTTTTGTGTGAATATTAGCTACAATGTTGCTCATTACAGACACATTTGAAGTACTATTCAGGGTAGTCTGTCCAAATTAAAATTTCACGAGTGAAATATTATAATTCTCCATAATTTCTTTAGTGAGTATTTTTATTCTTGGTTAAAATGCTTGTCATACATTTCTGTAGGCCAAATTGCCATAATAGCATCTTATACTGTAAAATCCAGTATACTTACTATGTCAGTGCTTTTACTATTTCTGTGAATTGTCTGAAGCTGGCCAATCTTTATGAGACATTCTTGTTGCGATAAATAGATTAGTGTGAAATTTGTGTTAACCCACCTTACACAGAAAAATTATAGGAGTAAAATATGTAAGCAAGAATTACCTGTTTTAAAGTACAGCACCACAATTGCTAAATATGCATCCCTGGGTATCTATTTTATGTGTTGTGGGGGAATCTATCCCTGTGACTTCTTTATCTATATTGGGTTATAGACTTCAAGGTTTCTCTTACACGAACTCATCTTTCTTTTTTGAACTTACCTTTGTCTTTTTCAGAAAATTACTTCTAGCTAGTCAACATCACAATCTGTCTCATAGCATTCTTTAAGGCTTTGCTTTCAGGAATAGACGGGAATTGTACAGTTTGCATTATGTTGCAAATCTAACATATCCTAATATGAATATGGAATCACTAGTTTCACTAGGCTCCTTGAAAACAGCTGTAATAAACTAAATTGTACTAAGGCCTGCCAAATCTGAAAAGCAAATGCTTTAACAGGTAGTGTCACTGGAATTTAGGAAATTAAGATAAATTATTAATATGCCCATCTCAAGGAAATGAGCACACTTAGAAGCACCTGAGCAAGTCTGGAGATTCTGTTCCCCTTTCTGAATGAAAGATAATTACAATTAATAAAACTGAGGAGCTTTTGAAAATTTCAATTTGCACACCAATCTTACATTTAGATCTATTTAGTTGTTTACTGTTGACTGATATATACATAGGTTAAAGTGGGATTTCAGAGACATGGATTTTTCAAGACTGATCACTGATTGATATCATAGGGCCTCTGTATCTGTGGAAGGTGAAGCAAAAACTAGTAAATGTAAGGGAAAATAGCAGATGAAGGTATCAAAGGAAAGTGTTAGACTAAATCTGCAAAAAGAGTAGGATTTGCCCAATGAAATCTACTAAACAGGGAAAAAAGAAAAAAATTACACAATGTTTGAGATGAAAGTATTCTACTAAGGAAGGACATGCTACTATTCTGATGAATTGATTATCAATCAGCAAGAACTGATGATGAACTAAAATATTTTTTAAAAATTGTTTTGACAAACAAATAACTTTAAATTCCTACTGTGGAGAATTAAACAAGGTATTGGCCTTAAATAACAAACCGTTAAAGTAAGATGTCAAAAAAAAAAAAAAATCTATTTTGAAAGTTCTGAAATCAGATAGCTATTGTGAAAGCCGAATACACATGTATAGTGAGAGATTTCTGTAAAGATCTGAAAATTTAAGGCAGAAGAAACTTTATTGTAAATGGCAACCCTTTCACAATCCTGTATATGCATGATCTCCTTTGGAAGGAGGGTCTTCAGGCTCCCTTAGAACTGTAAACAAAATCTTATATAAATCTGAGAGAAAAAAATACACTTCATTTAATCTGTTGTTTTGAAGTCAACCTATAGATACCTTTTCTGATGTATATCCCTGCTTTTGTACATAGTCTAACATATGGGACTGCTCATGGGAGACTTCAGGTGCTGGTATGGCCCAAGTGAGTACACTGAGGTGATGACAAAGGGGATAAGGGTACAGAAACAACAAATTATCAAGTCAGCAAAAGAAGGTATAGCATCATTTAGGAGCGTTTTTCTTCTTTGTGTCATAATATGCAGCATTCTTTTAAGGGATATGGATGAGAAGTTATTTTTTAATTTAGCTTAGCTAGCAAAGCTGATATGCATCTAAGAATTGTAGCTATAGTACAAACTGTGCAATTTATTCTTAACAATGTATTTCCATGTTCAGCAATGAAGGTAATGCCTGGTACGGAACAGAATGACAGTTCTCTGAGTACAGAATCCAGCACCAGTTTTCTTGCTATGATAACCCAAAACAAATGATTGCACAGGTGATTTGTTTAATTGACCAAGTCAGAGAGCAGTCAGCTTTGAAGAAAAATAATCTCAGAAAGTTTGTTATGCCTAGTTTGAAATAATAAGCCAAATAAACCTTTGGACTAAGGAAGAATGAACATCATTGCTTGCTGCTAGTCTGAAGGGATGTGGACATATTTTGCCCAGCAATTTGTCAGAAAAAGACAGGGAAGTGTTTGCAGGCATTAGCAACAGCTACATTATCTTGCCATTCTGGAGCTGGGCATCAAATAAAATTGGCAGAGCTACAGAATTTTAGTAGATAAAATGAACCATCTGTACCAGAACTGTCTGAAGAGGAGACCATTGAAGATTACTATGTCAAGCACACCTGGATGTCTCTAAAACCCTCTGAACTAGCTTATCTAAAAGACCCATTTTAAAATGCTTTTGTGATAATAGAAAAGGCAATGAAAATAAACCAAAATGCTTTGTTAAACACTTTTAGAATCTATGGAATGTAACTTGACTGGCATTATTCAGTTTAGCAAATCTCTAAAATTAAAAGTAAATGAAGGTAGGTCGATTGGAGAAACTGTTGGATTAGATGCATGAAAAAGTCAAAGTCAGGGCACATGCTAACAGATGATAAAAAAAAAAAAACAACAGGATAAGTAGTAGCTAGTAGTCTTTTCATCCCTGTGAGAAGAGTTCAAATATTGAATATAGTCGGAAGGATTTTCCCTACAATTGAACAATGAACAAAAACCCCAAAACTGCAAGCAAACAAGGAACACATCACACACACACACACACACACTCACTCACACTCTGCCCCCATATGTATTCTTCTGGAAAAGTGACTACAATAATTCTGAGTGCCACCAGGAATGTGCTTTTTCTTGAAGGCAAAATAAATAATTAATTTTCCATTCATTTAAATGAGTTTAATTATAGCAGACATGCCATGGAAGGTAGCGGTTTTGTACTAATCTCTAATTTTCTTAGCAAAACCTTGCCAACATGTACATTGGGGTATTTCTGTTATAAGGTTTAGATTAGATATAAGGAATAGGTTCTTTGGTTCTTCCCTGTGAGTGTGGTGAGACACTGGCACAGGTTTCCCAGAGCAGCTGTGGCTGCCCCCTCCCTGGCAGTGTTCCAGGCCAGGTTGGACGGGGCTTTGGGCAATCTGGGCTGGGGGAAGGTGTCCCTGCCCATGGCAGGGGGGTTGGAAATAGATGATATTTAAGGTCCCTTCCAACCCAAATTATTTTCCTGCCAATCTTGTCTTTTAGATTTTGATTGATTGTAAGTTCAGAGAGGTTTGATTATCATGTTAGAGGATACATTAAATAATATATATATGATTTACAGTATGTCATGATCTTTGTGTAAAGCAAAGATATCTGTTTCTATCCAGTGAGATGAGACAAAATTTTTGATGGGGTACTCGTCTTGCTGTAACGTGGAAGTCTCCTAATACATAGGTAAATGGGTAAAAGCTACATTGGTCAAGAAACTAACTGAATATCCCAATACTATGGTGCCATTTGTCACCTGGCAATTATTGTAGCTAGCAGCAAGAATACTTGAATTATTTTTATTTAAAATAGAAACTATTTATTAAGTTACTTTAAGAGGATCTGATGTCTTATTATAGAATATATAAACATAAGGGACAAAAAAATTCTTCATCCTTTAATTTATACCTAGATATTCATAAAAGCAAGAAAAATAAAAGAAAACAAAATCAAAATTCAAAAGAAAAGCTTCTGCAATATATTTAGAAACAAGTCTGTAATGTTCAGTATGGCATGAACTTAGCCTGAAACAATATAATTGAGGTGTATACATGTAATATTTGTACTACAAATTATTATAATTAAGAAGCACGAGGATACTATGGGCCAGATTCCAAGTTGTTAGAAGTATATTTAATGTATAGATCGATGTTAGTTGACACACTCTTATTATGTGGTCTTAAAAAAAAATAATTAAAAGAAAATTTTAGATAATTTGCATTTTGAAGGAAGATAACAAAACAAGCTATGCAATTTTCATCGACTATGTCAACAAGAAAAGTGTTTTCTTTGTTTTCTTTAACATTTCATTTAACTTTATATAAACATTTGTCAGAGAAATTTGAAAAGTTCAAAAATGATGATTAAAATTCAAATTAGGCTTTTTAATCAGCGCATAAAAATTTTCCAAATATGCGATTAATAATAAATGAAGTTTTATTCATTACTGTAGCGATTTGATGAGCTTTTAAAATATATTTGCTTTTAAAATTCCACATTGTTTCTAGTCATCGTATAACTGTAAGAATATTTGTAATTACATACTTTCGTACTGTGATTTTAGCTGCTTGCCATACTACCTTGACCGAATATACAAATCTGCTGCACTCTTCTGCACTGAGAAAAAACACCGGATCCAAATATTTAAATCAGGGGGAAGCAAAAATTATAGTGTGTTATTTTGCCAAATGTAAGTGTTCAGACCAGCTGCCCTGACTTTCACAGGTTCCCATGGTCCTGTTCTGATTTATGTGGAAGGTGCGTGTACTGAACAGCTTTGAGAAGTGGGCTGAATTCCTGAATGCTTTCATATCATTTACAGTGTGTGCGTACGAATTTAAGGGCTTACATCATGGTATCTGACTTTTTTGTAGTTGTTACTCTTCTTACTTGTTCCTCTGAAAATCAAAGTATGAGGTGGGAACTCATACTTTCCCTTTCCAAAATGTGCAAGCTCAAGGCAAGATTATGTTGATCCCCTGCTTTTCTTTATCAGTATTTAAGTCCCTGTTAGCTATGCACACAGAACCACGTCAGTAGGGTTATTAGCACTGAAAATCTGAGTTTGTTATTAACAAAACAGACTTTTCCAAGTGGCAAGTAACTCAATTTTCTGAAATAATGATAATTTCAGATTATTTTCTAAATAAACAAATTGGATTCAGTATTGATGCAACCGTATGGTTGGTATATTTTCACAGGGGCAGAACTTAAAAAAAATTCAACAAAATCAGCAATATTTTAAATATGCTTAACACATGGTATTGATCTATTGAGATATATATATATATATATACATATATATATATATATATTAATACAAATTAGACAGGAGGAATCAGCTTTTTAGTTTCTCTCATCTTATTTCTGTGAAGACACATCTCTCACCAACATGCTCCGAACTTAAAGTGCAGAGGTGGTGGGAGTACAGAAACCCTTCCTGGAAGAGTATGTGTATAATGCCGGCTGAACTGGAGCATCTCAGGAAATAATTCAGTTTATAAGGAACCAGTTTCGTTTTACAAGTGTGAGCGTATCTTAGGGTGTTTCGTTTTTTGTTTAGTTTTACAAGTTTAACTTTATAAGTGTGTTTTGTTACCCAGTGTGCAGTACATGAAAAAGCAACTGTTAGTGTAAAGATCCCTATTAAGGAAAGCTGCATTTAACAAGCAAACTGAAGCAATAGAAATTTAGAAATGTGAAAGGAGTCCGACCACTGGGAATACAGAGTTTCCAAGGAAAAAAAAAACCAACAATTTACGAGACTTGGGAACTGCAGATGCAAGAGCTAACTCTGGATATTAAAGACAATAAAATGAAGGTAACTTTTTTTTTTTTTTTAATGTGTGTGTTATATTTTTAAAGAACCTCAGAGGAGCGAGAAAGTGGAAGAAGTGGGACTAACAGTGCCAGGAATAAAGCCTGACGTTGAAAAAGCTGATTAAAATTGTTAATTAGTACTGTCATTGAAGACAGCATAAGATTTTCAGA
Source organism: Athene cunicularia (assembly GCF_003259725.1). NCBI lineage: Eukaryota > Metazoa > Chordata > Aves > Strigiformes > Strigidae > Athene > Athene cunicularia. The sequence goes on from NW_020799099.1 coordinate 35,435,034, forward strand.
GAGCTAGAGTGGCGTTTTTTTCTGGTGTTGTTTTTTTTAAACTGCTGGGCTTTTGCAAGCAACTGAGAAATGTTGAAAACTTGAAGATACTACAAAATTCAGAATTTAAGACAATCTAATTTTTAGATTTTAGTTTTGACAGAGGACAGAGCTTAGAGATCTCAAGAAAAGTAACTTCTATTTAAGTTCTTTGGATTTTTATTGCTGCTTTGAAAGAACTTCCCACACTCAGATGATAGGTAATTACATGAAGAAATAAACATGAAAAGCAACAGCCCTATTACAGTTTTAGTTGAACTAACTTAAATTGGACAATACAATTACTAAATCAAGCTGGGTCAGTCGATTAACTACTATTATAACACTCAGCAGCCAGCAGTTATCAAGTTAATATAGCCAATATATCATAATATTAATTCAGCCGATAGCCAATTCATATGAATTCCAGCTTCAAGATTATACAGAAATTGTCTCATTCCAAATCACAAACCAAGTTTAATGACTAGAACAGTGTAACATTTCAGAATAATCTCCACATAGTTTATCCTTAAGTTCCTAAACAAATGTGGACTGCTGATTCCCATACAAAATAGTTGATTACAAAAAAAAAAAAAAAAAAAAAAAAAAAATCATTAGAATTTATACAGATCTGTCCTGGTTTTATTTTTCATTCAAGTCTGGCAAGACACAACAACAATTTTTTTGCTTTGATGCAGGGATGTATTGTGGGTGCCTTTTTCTAGAAATTTCATACTGAACTCAGGTGTGTGTAAGAATGTATTCAATCATATCTTTGAAGAGATTCAGTAAAGATAATCGGTGTGATTTTTTGCTTTTCCATAGAAAGAGAAATGAAAAAAATAGTTGTTTGAAAGGTGTGAACAGTTTATAGTCCACATCTATACTATGGACTTTGTAATTCATAGTATATTCAGAGTCAGTTGTCATCAGATCCAGGCCTTTCTTATGGTGATACAACTTCATAGCATTTGGCCTTTATGAGTTTTTAAGTTAGGATTTTAATGTCTTCATTCTCATCTCTCTACAATATCATCTTCAGAAAGCAGAATACATCGGTTTGTCTTAACTGAAAAAATCACCATTCCTAATTCTTCCAGTTGGGCATTCTTCAATGAAAACTAACATAACTATTAGTAATGCAAACTCAAAAAACTTTTTTAAAAATAAGCAAGAGATAGATAGAGAAGCAGCAATGTGATGAAGCAGAAATTTATTTATCCCAAATACCTACTCAGGTACCAGATAATATGCACCTTCGAGTGTTGCTGGTGATGACAATCTTATATTATATACCAAGACATAATCCTGCAATTTATTATAACTTCTCCACAAATTATTAGTTTTATTTGACCTGCTAAAACCAGACAGATGTCTACCTCTGAAATCTGATTTTGTTTTGGACCATGAGAGCCTTCAAGGGTACTCGTAGAGCAAATAATTCAAAAGGAAGTCAGCAGTGTAAAAAGACTCTCAGCTATCTCTCTAGACTCTTGCAAAAAACACGTGAGTTCTCAGGATTGCCTTGGTCAGAGACTCATGAATAAGCAATTAAAACAAAAACATAAATGAGACTTATCCGTTTTAGTTTCTCAGTGCTGCATAAAAGCTAAGGCCACAGCATGAGAGTGCAGGAGCCCTACCAGCAATGCTGCAGCAAAACCAAGCACCTCACAGCATTTTCCAGTACAGCGCCAGCAGATGCACAAGTGGTATGTACTTAGAGAAACGAAGCTCCTAGTTGTGTTTTTTTGGAACAGAACAGTTACATCAATTCAACTTTGGGCACAAGTTGAATGTTAGAGTCTGGATCCAAGGTATTAACATCATGAAGAAGCCACTGCTGAGTGTACCCTCATGATCACAGTGCATGTTATTTAGACTTCAACCCATGATGTAAAAATAAAGCTCTGCCCAGGAAAGTCACTACTGGTGGCAGACACGCTGAACAGGGTATACGTTCCTGAGCACAACACAGATGGCACTGTGGAACAAGAGAGAGAGTCTCTCAACATGCTACATTACCCTCGCATCTGGGAGGCTCCAGGCAATCCAAGAAGGCACCGAAGAGGATCGGGTGCTGCAGGCAGAAAAACAGTGCATACTCTGAGAATGGCCAGGACCAGTGACACAGGTGGTTGCATGTATTACACCCTGAGAACTATGTAAAATAAGTGGATTCCATTTATTGCTTAAATTTAATTGTTAATTACTTTATGTTTAGTTTGTTTAAAAATTTAATGAATAGGAATACCCACAGATTTACGGACTGACATCATGAAATAACCATGTGCTTGAAATGTCCAGGCAAGAACAGTCCACTGAGAGCTATATAAAGCAATGTATATTGTGCAAAGAGATTAGGCACAGGCAAACCAAGCAAGTTTTATAGATTTGTGCAATCCCACTCAATCTAATGAAAGGCTAGAACCCAAAGGCCATGCTCCGTAGAGGATGGGAACTTAATATTCAGGATGTTATTAGTTTAGTTCATAGGGCTGGATTTTCTGAAGGAAACTTAGTCAAGACTGAGTATCAGAAAACTAAAGGCACATTTTGCCAAGTACTGTGGATCTGACATGCTGTGATTAGCAAATAGCCTCAGCACAAAGCCACAGATTTTGCATGTTCAGATCCAAAAGGAAATTTTAATTCAGACTGCTTTTTCAAGATACATACTATACACTAAGGAACAGATTTTTTTTTTTTTTTTTTTTTTTTTTTTTAGTAAAACAGCCAGGAAATTAAGGGTTGAGGCAGAAAAAAAAAGGGAAACCTCCTTTCCCCACGTGCCTGGAATCACTGGACCAACAAAGTTACTTTCAACTGTAATCAATGTTGTGCATTGCATACCCCTGATTCCTTTTCTGTTTGTGTATTTAATTCGCTTGCTACCTTTAGCAGAAGTAGAAAGTGTTGTAGAAATGCTGGGTTTTGGCTGTTGGCTCAAGTGATTTTTGAACACGACAGACAGAGTCACAGTTAGAAACAGGTCTGGCTGCAGGTGACTTCCCCAAGGCCTCGTCAATACTGGAGGGAGCAAATTTCATGAGATAATGCACTTTAGCATCATTTGTTAATGCTCAGTGGTTCTTTTGGGAGTAGTATCAAAGAGTTCTTCAGAGAAGCCTGTACATAGAAGTGAAGCAAGAAGGTCATCTCTACTTATTCTTCAGTGTTGCTCCTTTGCCATTGGAGGAGGGAAGGGAGGAGAGCCACACAATAAAAACTGCAGGAAGTTTCAGAATACTTCTTCTCTTCTCTTGGAATTCAATGTAGGTGGGAAAAAATGTGCTAAATTTTCAAAGTATTTTTTTTCCCCATTTTTGAGGCAGATAATAGGGAGCTAGTTTATTAATAATTTTTCTACGATGAGATGTAAATCTGAACCTTAGGACCCTTTTGCACTGTAGCTGAAAGGAAAAAAAAAACCCAACAAAAACAAACCCTAAAAACCAGTTCATGAATACTTAATGAATGAGTAAACATTTGCATTATATAAATATTTTCTTTTTCCTTGTCAGTATTCAGGGGCTGTATTGCCATCTGGCAAAGGTTTCAGTTGACTAACACTGAAGCAATAAATTAATACAGTAAAAGATGCTACCAACAGTTTTAAACCAATTAAAATGCTAGAAGCAGACTCTATACATGTTCAAATGTCATGTCATGATCCTGCAGCACAGAACCAAAGAACTGTAATGAGCCAAGTGTGAATGAGCAAAGATTGCAGGATTCAAGGGTATTGCTTGGTGTGAGCCTTATGGCATGCACAAATATTCTTGTAATTCAAAACGTTAAATAGTCTGACCCATATTAGGGTGAATGCTAGTTTTACTGTAGAACAGAGTTTGTTTCATGGTTTTGTAAAAAAAAAAAAAAAAAAAAAAAAAAGGGTAAGCCAAGTGTGCATTTCAGCTCTCCTATGACCAGTTAAAATCTCCACAGAAAAATTATTCAGAAAACCCTCACATTAGAAAGGGGTTCATTTGCCTGGAGACAGTGAACAGCAAAAAGGAGAGCTGAGGTCAACAAGGGCCAAGCAGCAGCAGCCACCTCTGTGGTTCCATCTTGCCTGGGTTTGGACTGCAGGCTAATGCTTGGGCTGCACAGGATCCCCCATCCAGAGTTACCTCCTCAAGCACAGGGTACCTGCAACCATTCTTCCAAGAAGCTGAGCAGAGCTTGCTGCTGTTTTTTGAAAGGGCTGATTTCCTCCAACTCTTTACGGAGTCTGTAAAGGTGAATGCTGTACTTAGAAGTCTGACACTTTCCTTATAGAAACCCCTTGTGGTCTGACTCTTTCTTGGGGAAAAATGGCGCTGGATTTGCAAGCTGAATGAAAAGCTCTTGTAGCAGTGATGCAGAGCGATACCATAACCTCTCGTGAAAGAAGCTGAAGAATTTTATTGAACTTTATGGATTATTTTTTTTTTTTAAGTGGTAGGGCATACTTTAAAACAGTCTGTCAAAAGGATGTTATCAAATATCTTTCTCAAGGTTTCCAAGGCAAGAAATACCTATGGGAACATTCAAGACAGGGAAGAGGCCCATTCCCAAACCTGTCAGTTTGATGTGCATGTTTTGTACAGCATAGTGTGATGGTTTGACTTTGGCTAAATGGCAGGTACCCACCAAGTCGCTCTATCACTTCTCCTCCTTTTCCCTTTTGTTTTTTTAACAGGACAAAGAGGGGAAAGAAAATAAGACAGACCAACCCTTGTGGGTAAAACAAAAGCAGTTCTAATACAAGCAAAGCGAAGCAAAGGTCCGCACACGGAAGCAAAACCACCACAGATTCATTCTCTACTTGCCATGAGCAGGAGCTGTGGGGCCTTCTCAGGATCAGGGCTCCCATACGCGGAGTGGTTGCCTCGGAGGACCAAGGGTGACCCCAGCCCCTTCCTCCTTTCTCCCAGCTTTATCCTGAGCAGACGTCACACGGTCTGGAATGTCCCTTTGGGCAGTTGGGGTCAGCTGTCCTGGCTGTGTCCCCTCCCAAGATCTTGCCCACCCTGTCCCACTGGGGGAAATGTCGGAAAGAGCCTCGGTGCTGTGTAAGCACCGCTCAGCAGTAGCCGCGGCACCAGGGGGCTGCCAACACCCTGCCAGCTCCCAGCATAAACCACAGCACCATGGGGGCTGCTGTAGGGGAAAACCAATTCCAGCTCAGACAGACCCAGTACACATAGGAAGGAAAGAAATGACAAGAAACACTCCCAATCCCCCCAAAACGACTGCATCAAAAAAGTGAAAAAAGTTTATGGCAACATGCCATTTATTTGCTTCCTATAAACATTGTTTATGATGGTAGCAGTTGTGTGGCTGTGTTACTAGAAAATACATAACACTGTTTATGTCTTCTGCAAGTATAATATTTGTAAAGCAGAAACATGCAAAGGGTGTTTTTGATTGTAAATTAATATTATGAGAAGTAAGTTGAGGAGAACTCAGCAGATGAACTGGTGGCTCCAGGACTGATGTTACCGTCAGGGCTTTGGATTTTTCAATCATGGGTTGTTATACAGGACTCCAGACCTTTTGGCATTAGATGGAATGCACCTGTCCCAGAGGGGGAAGAGGATCTTTGGGCAGGAGTTAGCTGGGCTCATTGACAGAGCTTTAAACTAGATCTGAAGGGCAAAGGGGGCAAAACACCAGCACATCTGAAGTGCATCTATACCAATGCACACAACATGGGTAACAAACAGGAGGAGCTTGAAGCCGTGATGAAACAGGAAAAAATATGATATAGTGGCTATAACAGAAACATGGTGGGATGTCTCCCATGACTGGAGTGTGCCAACTGATGGCTACAAACTCTTTAGGAGGGACAGACAAGGCAGGAGAGGTGGTGGGGTGGCTCTGTATGTCAGGGACTGTTATGATTGCTTTGAGTACAAGTGTAGTGAAGACAGGGTGGAGTGTCTTTGCGTTAGAATCAGGGGGAAGGCCAACAGGGCAGATGTTGTAGTGGGAGTCTGCTATAGGCCACCCACCCAGGACAGGGAGGTGGATGAAATATTCTATAGGCATTTAGGAGAAATCTCACGATCGCTTGCCCTTGTTCTTGTGGGAGACTTTAACTTCCCAGACATCTGCTGGAAATACAACACAGCAGAGTGGGACCAGTCCAAGAGATTCCTGGAATGTGTGTCAAATAACTTCCTGATACAGCTGGTGAGAGAACCGACCAGAGAAGGTGCCCTGCTGGATCTCCTCTTTGTGAACAGAGAAGGACTGGTGGGTGATGTGGTGGTTGGAGGCTGACTAGGGCACAGCGATCATGAAATAATACAGTTCTCTATTCTTAGAGAGGGATGAAGGAAAGGCTGTGGTTGTTGTTTACCTTGAGTTCAGTAAGGCCTCTGACACCGTTTCCCACAGCATTCTCCTGGTGAAACTGGCTGCTCGCGGCTTGGATGGGCTCACGCTTTGCTGGGTAAAAAACTGTCTGGATGGCCGGGCCCAGAGAGTTGTGGTGAACGGAATTAAACCCAGTTGGGGGCCGGTCATGAGTGGTGTCCCCCAGGGCTGGGTGTTGGGGCCACTCCTGTTTAACATCTTTATAGATGATCTAGATGAGGGGATCGAGTGCACCCTCAGTCAGTTTGCAGATGACACCCAGTTGGGTGGGAGTGTTGATGTGCTTGAGGGCAGGGAGGCTCTGCAGAGAGACCTGGACAGGCTGGAGCCATGGGCTGAGCCCAACTGGAGGAGTTTCAATCAGGCCAAATGCCGGGGGCTGCCCTTGGGCCACAACAACCCCCAGCAGCGCCACAGGCTTGGGGAGGAGTGGCTGGAGAGCTGCCAGTCAGAGAGGGATCTGGGGGGGTTGACTGACAGCCGGCTGAACAGGAGCCAGCAGTGTGCCCAGGTGGCCAAGAAGGCCAATGGCATCCTGGCTTGTGTCAGCAATAGCGTGGCCAGCAGGGACAGGGAAGGGATCTCACCCCTGTACTGGGCACTGGTGAGGCCGCCCCTCGATTCCTGTGTTCAGTTTTGGGCCCCTCACTCCAAAAAGGACATTGAATGACTCGAGCGTGTCCAGAGAAGGGCAACGGAGCTGGTGCAGGGTCTGGAGCACAGGTCGTACGGGGAGCGGCTGAGGGAACTGGGGGGGTTTAGTCTGGAGAAGAGGAGGCTGAGGGGAGACCTCATCGCCCTCTACAGCTCCCTGAGAGGAGGGTGCAGAGAGCTGGAGATGAGCCTCTTTAGCCTAGTAGAAAGGGACAGGACAAGAGGGAATGGCCTCAAGTTGCACCAGGGAAGGTTTAGACTGTCTATTAGGAAGCATTTCTTTCCAGAAGGGGTTGTTGGGCGTTGGAATGGGCTGCCCAGGGAGGTGGTGGAGTCCCCATCCCTGGAGGTGTTAAGGAGTTGCACTGACATAGCACTGAGGGATCTGGTGTAGTTGGGAACTGTCAGTGTGAGGTTGATGGTTGGACTGGATGATCTTCAAGGTCTTTTCCAATCTAGACATTTCTGTGATTCTGTAATGCAGTAAAACCTACTAACAGCAAGATTATGCTAAATGATTTTTTTCTGTTAAGAGTCTGTTATTGAGGATCAGAGCTAACTGAATTTCACATGAATAAAGTGCCAGGATAGATTTGTATCTTTTAGAGATACAAATGCTAATAGATGATCGCTACTGAAATATTTGAGATTTTAAAGTGATATAATAGTAAGTATTTTGGAAAGCACAAATGATCCTTTTAATGTGAGCTGATCACATCACTGTAGGAGAGAGAAGAGAAATCATGTCCTTTCTTCATGAGTGACAATGTTAAACACTGGTTTTATGTGGGTTTTTTTCTGAAGCATTTATTGCTACTGCCTTGTACACTTAAACAAGTCAGATATCCTAGTCTTTCATTTATGATAGAAAAAAAAATGTTTTCCAGCTTAATGACTCATTTAAAAACTCGTAAAGCTTTATCTATCTTCTACTAAATTAAATTAATTTGTATATTTGCCTTATATTAAAAAACCAAAACAAAACAAAACCAAAAACGTGTAAAGAGCTCCAAATTCATTTACTGACTGAAAATGCCATTTTCATTTGGATTATAAAATCTGACATAATGTCTGGCATGATGAATATGAAGTGCTCAGATTCAGAGTACTGGAATGTTACTGGGGAATGCTACACAGATTCCTTAAGCAGCCCTTGATTATATCTATAATGCTGTCATATAACGTATTTATACGTAGAAGAGTTTCTTTAAATGAAATTTCAGTCTTTTTGTAATGCTTATGATTTAGTAAAACCAATCCATTTTTCATTAAGATACTTAAATTAGGTAAATTAAGATACTTTTTAAAAGGTAAGTTTATTTTCTTTTATAAATGAAGTGAGACATTTGAGAATTAATTTACAAGTCCCCATGACAACCCTTTCCCTTATTTCTGTTTTACAGTGATCTCTTAAAAAAAAATTCCACAGACTATTGTATATCAGGGCAAGAAAAAATAAACAGTACTTGAGAATTGAGGTTTGGTTTTGTCATTCTCATCTTCTGGATCGCTAAGGAACATCAGCTTGCATCTAGGCAATCTGCATCAATCATGTAAAAGTAAGTTCCAATAGCTGAAGATTTGAAGATATTTCAGCAAGATCGTTGTACCTCTGTGGCAATATACCTCCACACAGCTGTCTGATCTGGTAGTTCTGCAGATCCTTTGACAGTGGAGGAAAACTGATTTTAAATTGTAATTTTTTTTATAAACTCACAAACCAAATTCTGAATTGTCTATACCAAATTTTCATCTGCTATGTGATACGTGAAAAGGTGATTAACTATAAGAAGATACACAGTCTTATTTTTCAGTAGCTTCCAGGAAGAATAGTGTCTCAAATATTTTCATTAGTATTATGCTAACAGCAACAAGCAATGGTAAACTGTCAAAGATAAAATACTTCTAAAATGCCTTCTACATCTTCCACTATTCCTAACCTAGTTCCAGAGCTACCTTGAAAAGCAGAGCAAAGAAAGAGTTATTGTGTAGTAACCAAATGTTTTAAGAAACCTTTAATTATATCGGAGGTACACACCAGTGAAAATATATGAAGCAGATATTTTATCAAATATTCTCTTTTTGGATATGGGCAAATCTTGATAATGGACACTGCAGAAATTTTCAGTCCCAGCCTGTATTTTCTCCTAGGAAAGTGTAAGTTCCCCTTGGTAATAGAGGGTGCACCAGAATCGATACACATCAGCCTGGAAAAGGTACAGAGCACCTCATCCCACTCTTTCATGAGAACATGATGCACAACCAATGGAGAAACTAAGTATGCCCTTCATCTAAATCCATGTACAAGTGTCCTTTTACTTGGGCCTCATAAACTATTGCTTGAGATCACATTCTCAGTCCTTAACCTTGTGAAATGATGAGAAAGGTAGAGGAAAATGAATCAGCTTCTGTGCATCCTTCAACAACAGATGCTTGAAGGGGGGCTGCCCCCTCTGCTGCCTTCCTTCTCCTGCCCAGCATGGAGAGTGGTGGAAACAGCCCTCTGCACTGACCACCTGGGTTTATTACACAATATAAATTCCAGAAAACAAACCTTCGTGTCTATTTAGCCCTAGGAGATACCTCAAATTTATTGAGATTTTTTCCTTTTTGTTTCTTTGAATACGCTCAGATTTCAGTAATTTGAAGCTTGACCTGACTCGTGTAGTGTCATCCTATCTCTAGTAAGGTGACAGCATGACCAACAGTCAGTCATAGCCTGCACATCCAGGAGTTTCCAGTTTCTGCACCACTGTTTTTTATTGGAAAGGGCAAAACATACAACAGCACAAGATCAGTCTTTAAATTCAGACAGATCTTCTGCAGAATTGAATTAAAATAAACAATTTGAAAGTGTATCCAGTGCCCTTGCAGAGCATATTATAGCTGCACTGAACCACTTATCTGACATGTCTTAAGCGCTCTTCTATTATTTGAATAATGTGGTGTTGCTGTTGATGTTTAAAATACAGATAATTCTTGTGTACCTTCCCAGTTGATGTATCTTAATGAACTAGTGCCAGCTGAATGGGCTGAGTCATTGGCCTATTGACCCATGTTCAAAATAACACTCAGGATTTAGCCTAATTTTGTCTAAAATTATACAGGGCAGATATAATCTCCAGAAAAGGTTCTATATAAAATAAAGATGGAGATGTTATTCCTAGACCAAATAGACAAGATGATTGCAGAGATCTTCTGCAGGTATGATTATTATTGCTACTGCTCACATTGAGTTTTATTATGTGCAGAGAAACATTTTTATTTGTTCCAGGGTCCTTTCAAACTGATACTGTTTTAGTACAGCAATTCCAAAACCACCAGCTTCAATTGTATAAGCAACTTTTAAATAAAAGAAGATCAGAAGAATTAGGGAATGTAAATTGATGTATTCAATCACAGTCATCTTTATTTTTGCAGTCAGCATGTAATTGTTATAACTGATAATAAAACATTCTGTTCTGAAACTAAAATATTAGGAGTAGACAAATTGCCAGAAATATCAGTGCAGCAGTTCATGCAGGTATAGAGCATAATTCAAAGTTAATTTCATAATATTCTTCTTCAAACTGGCTTGGATAGCCAGAGAAACGTAGATTGAATTTATGGTCAGAGTTATGAACGCAAAGATGCTGCCTTTATTTATCATTTTAGTTGCAAAATTATTATCCTAAACAAACCCTGATGGAGTTGTTAACATATTTTACATCCCAAGTGTGATACTTCTGCAAAATAGAGACAAAAATTTCCAACAACTGTAAAAAGAGACTTTGTGAGGTTCGTTAAGACTTCCCAATACTGAGAATTAGAATAGAAAGGAAGATTGGGAACTTGAAGTCTTAGCTCAAATTATTTAAATTTTGTGTCCTTAAAATTTATTAGTATGAGAATATATATTTTTATTTGGTATTTCCTGCATTCCATGGAAGCTAGGAGTATAGAACTAGAAAGGGGTAAAATTTGACAATACTCTTTTCAGTGAATTTAGTGAATTATATCCCGCCTGAACTTTAGTGTCTGAATCAAAAGTATTTAAAATCTCAGCCCACACTGAAACAAAAATTTTAGTATAAATATTGTATAACTGGAGCTTTTCTAAATTATTTAATTTTACCTTAACTTCTTCTACTTTAGTTGCAAATACCCTGTTTCTCTGTGCACTGTGAAATAATAATTTAAGGGGAATAGTTCAAAATATATACTGATATATCAGAAACATATTTACTCAGTGTGAAATTTAAAATCTTACTGTCTTGTTAAACAATGTTGTAACTTCACTTACTACTTTTTATTCCTGTTTCACATATCCGTTGTATCATATATAAAATTGCATGCTGTTTGGAATATTTTGTGGAATACATTTTGTTACAAATAGCAAAATATTAATGTAATTAATCAATAATATTCTAGGCTACAGTTGCAATTGCAGTACCAATATCAACCACTGCTTAATCAGTTGATCAAGCAACTGTTTTGTGTGATGTTATCAGATACATTGACACTGTGGCTACTGCAAAAATATACAGAATTTCTAACAGTATTTAGAAATATGTGTCTTACTAGAGAGTGTATCTTACTGAAGTCACACACCATTGTAGTCTGCAGCTCCTACAGAAATATGTAGGGATTGTAAAGTATTTCAAACTTGGTGAGTATGAAAAGAAATGTTCTGAGACAAATTGAGAAAGCAGGCTGCAGAACATCAAGCCTCGGACAGCATGGGAACCTGAGCAGAATGTGCTATTGTGTCTGTATCCTTTCCGGGAGAAGGTGGAGGTGGAGATGGAGAGTTGCACAGGAGAATGTGATTGCTTTTTCTGACTCTGGTGATTCTGTTAGAGGTCTTCAAAAGGAACTTCATTTGGTACCATGAGGCTTTCTACCTGTGTTTTGTCTTGATGGTGTCTTTCTTCATTAACATCTGCTTTATAAATATTTTGCCACTGGAAGAAAAAAAAAAAAAAGTATTTTCCTAGTAATTTCCTAGTAATTTTTATGTGAGGTCATTCGCCAACAAATGGTACTGTATGCCATGCTACCCATGTCAAGAGCTGCAGTACATAAGCCACACTATAATGTAAATGATCCAATCACCTCTTGTTCACAGTCAGCTCGAGTTACTTGAGTAAGCATACTACCAGTGGTATGAGAGGCATGGTACGGTACCTCAACTGCATTTTATTGGATAGGGAGGGGTTCTTCCCTTATTATTCTCATCCCCAATATGGAAAAGTCAGATAATCAGATGAAAACAAATATATATTCTAGATCCTGAATACCTCAACTTCTGTCTGTTTGCCATTTACCTTAGTGTTGGCTGGGTGTCAGGCATGTGAACTAAATAGAAAGATGTTAACAGCACAGTTTGACCTAACAAGGAAAAGAAAAGGTTGACGATAAGCATCCTAGCAAAACTCAAGTAAAGCTGAACAGTTATGGCAGGGTAACAGTTTTGCTTGTCATTTTTAGCAGAAACTGTGATTTAGATATATGCTCCTGGCAAAACACCAGCCACAGAAACGTCTGAGGTCATCATGACAGGTGTTTACTATTCTGTTTTATAGTTATATAAGGAACATCTAGATTTTATTTTAGTTTTTTTTCTTTTGTGGTTGAGGGGGGGAACTACTTACTGTGTCATTGGACCCTTAACATTTGTAGATCTGCTCATCCTCTGGGGGTTGCAAGGGAAAGGAAGTTGCATGCAAGCTTTTCTTCATACCATAGAAAATGGTTTCTTCTGAACGTTTTATGTTTCAGAAGTTTTATCAGGCTTGACATTGTCTTTTTCTGCTACAATGAGAGAGATTTACTTAGAACTTTTCTTAAGGCAACTGAAGAAAAAGTGTGTGTGTGTGATGACTTAAAGAGAAAGTCATCATCTTGGTGTTTCTGAAACACTACTACTTTCTGTTGTGGCTTCACCACTGCACCCCCCACCCCCCCTCCTTTGCTTTGTCACATCTGAGATTAGTGGAAGAAAAGTGTAAAGTGATTTTCTCGGTTTCCTCAGCTGCAGGCTGATTAGACATTGAGGTGCACTTTGGCTCTGTGACAGTGCTTGACAAAACTGGTAGAGCTGGTGATTCCCTTGAGGGAAGTTTTTAGTGCATAACTCTTAAATAAGAAAACATCTGCTGTTTTTCTTACTAAGTTTCTTCCTTTTCTTATTCTACCTCTCAAAATTAAAGATGCAGGAGATAATTGAAAATAGTTTTATTTTTCCCTTATAATAATTAAAAAAAAAAAAAAAAAAAAAAAAAAAAAAAAAAA
>NW_020799099.1:35448394-35462940 GCF_003259725.1 Athene cunicularia
TATCAATCCAGCCTATAGAGTGTTGGGGTTTTTTCTCCATCTCCCTGTGTTTGTTTAGAAACTTGTGTTATTTTTCAATATTCCTGGAAAACTTAAAAACTGATGTCTGTAGCAGCCTGATAAATTATTTATTCTATAGCTGATTTCATGTTAAAAAATTTAATTGATCATTAAGAAAACATGGCTAGTAGGCTGAAACATGGCTGGTAGGCTGACTGTTAAGATAAAGCTGTTTGCATTAGTATTTTTGAACATGCAATGAAGACTGAAATTAGGCTGCCATTAAAGTAAAATAGGAATTTGTCACTGAATTAGCAAAACAAAAATCAAGTTTGAAAAGTCAGCACTTTGCATGATAATATTACAACTACATTTAAAACTTGTATAAAATACCATATTGAAAGTTTTCATTTTCTCAATTCTACATGTTTCTCAAACCTGCATATATCAGACCAGTCACTAGTTGATGTTTATGGGTAAAATATTCAGCAGTTTTCTTTTCATGGAACATCCAAAACTTTTTTCTAATGTTTGGAGTTATGAAACAGTAAAAATAAAATGAAAATTGTATTTTCCCACTGAAACAGAATAAATACATCAACCACAAGTGCAAATTTTTAGGCATCTTATAGTTAATCTATGAAAAAAGAAACAACAAGAAACTTGAAAAGATGTGTTGGTTTAAAGTCTTTCAGTGTTTTTTTCTTTTTTAAAAACAAACTCACATGGGAACATGATTTCTTCTGATTAGAGCCCTTATCTAAGAAGGAGAGAGAAGGGGGGGAAAGCCCAGATATTTCCCATTTCTTCTTCTTTTTCTTGCCTTTCTTCCAGCTTTTGGCATGAGTGTTCAGAGAGCTGTTTATTCTTCTTTGGGCTATAAAGGAAATTCTAAGTTCTTGCCTGGACATCCATTATAAGCAAAGAAAGCAAAACTCTAAATCATTGTTCTGGATTATTCTCACATGTCACTCATAAATTGCCACCTTTAGAGATCACACAATCACCCTTCTAATCAACATTAGTATGTTTAGAATAAAGTCATTGTCCAGGTTTCAGCTGAGATAGAGGTTTTTTTTGTTTGTTTGTTGTTGTTGTTGTTGTTGTTGTTTTGTTTTGTGGTTTTTTTTTTCCCCCTTCCTTTTCAGTATTTAGAATAGTGCTGTGTTTCGAATTCAGTATGGGAATTGATATGAGAAGGGTGTTGATAATGTGCTGATGTTTTTAGCTGTTGCTAAGAAATCAAGGACTTTTCAACTTTCCATGTTCTGCCTATGCACAGGTGTATCGGAAGCTGGGAGGGAGAAGAACCAAAGCAATGGACACAAATTGGCCAATGGAATATTCCATATCATATAACATTATGCTAAGTATTGTAGATGAGGGTTGATGGGGAAGCTCACTTGCACTTTCAGGTTTGTTGTTTCAGGATTCTCTCTTCTCTGGGATCACTGAGCTGGGAACGGGCTGGTCAGTGGGTGGTGAGCAATCACATTATGCATTACTTTTTTGTATTCTCTATTACTACTATTATTACGATAATGATTATTTTTATTTTATTTCATTTATTAAATTGTTTTTATCTCAACCTATGATTCTCCTTCCCCTTACCCCTCCAACTCTTTCCCCCATTCTCCAGGGGTGTAGGAGGCTGAGCGAGCAGCTACGTGGTATTTGGCCGCTGTCTGGGTTTAAACCACAACAGTTGCATTAAATTCAATGAAGCAAATAATCGCAAGTCACCTGGGTGTAATGCATTCACATCCAGATTATAGATACTGATAGAAAAACTTGCTAATATCTTCATAATCTAGGAACTCAAGGACTGCCTTACTATGTATCCAAAGGGACAGTACTTCCAGCTCAAAAAATAAAATTTATTCCAGTCATTTAATTATTTACAAATGTATTTCAGATAGAACTATATAGCAATTTTTACTAGAAATTATGTTACATCTTATCTAACACTGCCTTATTTCCCAAGATGTTTAATGGCAAATAATGGACACACAATAGATGCTTTTTGTATTACAAACCAACAAAGAATGTTGCAGGCTGTATCATCTCTTACACCTTGGCTGATTCTCTACTCTGTGCTGGCTGACAGAGAATATTGAGCTGGCAACTCTGGCACAGTTGTGTTCAGTAGATGAAGGTCTCATTTCACTGACGGCAAGGTCTGACAATCCCACTTCCCTGAAAACACAGCACAAGCTAATAGGTAATCATGGTAAATAAGAGAAATGGCAAAAGGCAAAACATCTTTGCAGCTTTCCAATCTTCAGAAGTCCAAGTGCCACAGGAGCCTATGACACTACAAAGATTTTCAGGAATGCTTTTATTTTATGTTTTCACACAATGCAGTTAAGGAAATTACTGTCTGTTACAGGAGGGGAAAAGAGAGGAGTCCAAAAAGGTATTGTAGAAACATGAGAGAGATATTTAAGGCGTGAAAAGAAATCTACAAATTTTGAAATCTATAACAGTAGAGTTCTGTTCCATAAAAAGAGTAACATTTTGAATATTCGATTTTTTGAAAGTTTTTTAATTCATGTTTTTAATCAAAAATTTAGTGTTGATTACTAGTGCTGAGTTATTTTTTGCTCCCATCGTGTTTTCAAAGAGAAATTCACTGCAAATTTCTTGGCAGGAGGATTTCTACTAGTCCATTTTCAGAGCACAAATTACCTATACCCTTGTGTTTGTGAGGTTTCAGGGCTTCTACACTTTCCTCATAAAGAAGCTACTGAAACAAAAATTACTTTTTTCCAGTTAGATGCATTCAAAACCTTGCTATCAGTTTTTATTAAAAATGCGAAATGAATTTTCAGCAGAGCTTCGACACTTGCATTGTTAATGTGCCTTCAGGCATGTAATTAGTAGAAGAGTTTAATCTTTTATATTCCATACTCTGATCAGAGTAAATAAGCTCAGAGAAGCTATAAAGTATTGACCAGCATCTTTGATAAAAGAAAGCTGTAAGCGCCACTTGAAGATATTTTCATAAACTTGAATGCACATCATTAGTTCTGCATATAATAGAGAGCATGTTCACTTATTATTGTTATTATTGGTATATCAATCCAGCCTATAGAGTGTTGGGGTTTTTTCTCCATCTCCCTGTGTTTGTTTAGAAACTTGTGTTATTTTTCAATATTCCTGGAAAACTTAAAAACTGATGTCTGTAGCAGCCTGATAAATTATTTATTCTATAGCTGATTTCATGTTAAAAAATTTAATTGATCATTAAGAAAACATGGCTAGTAGGCTGAAACATGGCTGGTAGGCTGACTGTTAAGATAAAGCTGTTTGCATTAGTATTTTTGAACATGCAATGAAGACTGAAATTAGGCTGCCATTAAAGTAAAATAGGAATTTGTCACTGAATTAGCAAAACAAAAATCAAGTTTGAAAAGTCAGCACTTTGCATGATAATATTACAACTACATTTAAAACTTGTATAAAATACCATATTGAAAGTTTTCATTTTCTCAATTCTACATGTTTCTCAAACCTGCATATATCAGACCAGTCACTAGTTGATGTTTATGGGTAAAATATTCAGCAGTTTTCTTTTCATGGAACATCCAAAACTTTTTTCTAATGTTTGGAGTTATGAAACAGTAAAAATAAAATGAAAATTGTATTTTCCCACTGAAACAGAATAAATACATCAACCACAAGTGCAAATTTTTAGGCATCTTATAGTTAATCTATGAAAAAAGAAACAACAAGAAACTTGAAAAGATGTGTTGGTTTAAAGTCTTTCAGTGTTTTTTTCTTTTTTAAAAACAAACTCACATGGGAACATGATTTCTTCTGATTAGAGCCCTTATCTAAGAAGGAGAGAGAAGGGGGGGAAAGCCCAGATATTTCCCATTTCTTCTTCCAGGTAGCTTCCTGCATATACCTTGTACGGCATGCTAAACCAC
The DNA here is from genome assembly GCF_003259725.1 of Athene cunicularia. NCBI lineage: Eukaryota > Metazoa > Chordata > Aves > Strigiformes > Strigidae > Athene > Athene cunicularia. The sequence continues at coordinate 35,452,327 of NW_020799099.1, forward strand.
AGAGAAATTTGAGGTTTCCTGTATATAAAGGGTGATTTTCTGGCTGTCCCTACAGATATATTTGCCATTGCAGGTGAGTTTCACCTTGAGAGAGGTGTTGGGCCCAGCCTTAAGAGAGAAGGCAGCTTAATCAGAAATTCTAATGACCATTCTTGCAGTATTCTCTTGTTCCATCTATTTCCATGATAAAAATGAAAATGTCTTTTTTTTTTTTTTCCTCTGAATTTTACAAACCTAAATTGATATATTTGTGACTTGTGATTCAGATTATACTCTAGACAAATGCTGAAAGGAGAATTCTGTTGTGAAAGTACGTATATTCAGTAGGTAGTACATGAAATACAGAACCACATAATGGGAAAACATGACCCTAAAGTAAACTTCAAACTAATTTCAGGAACAATGGATATAATGCAACTATTTTATTTATTCCATATAGCACTCAGTTGCTTCACACTCTACAGAAGACATTTAATATTCAAAGGAATACCTATAAATAATTCTATATGATTTTTGAGGAATAACAATTTACATATTTGTTTAATTTAAATATTTTTGATATAAATTTAATTTAAATATTGTTGATATAAACAAACCCACTTAAACATGAAAGTCTTTTAAAGAATTGTTGGTGTTATCTCTAAATTATGAAGCTAGAAACAAACTCATGACTCCAATCTATCTTCATCAAAAACCTGAATCCAGTACATGCATTTTATCTCAGACTGTTATCTCATCCCGTTCCAGAAGCAAACAATAGTAAGGTAACAAGAAGTGATGATTTAGCAACAAGGAAAGACAACCTTTTGAAATTCCTTTGTCTTTTCTTTCTATAGGGCAGATCACTGCTGCTATGTTTTGTGACGACATTAAGGCGTAAGCTTGGGGGTAAAAGGAAATTTGACAGACAATGCTTAGAGGTTATATATTTCAAACTCTTTTCCAAAGTAAGATCATAACAGTTTCTCCTGTCAAATATCAAAATCATTTAGACTAACTATTCCTGAAAAGGAGATGCACACATAACTCAAAGAACTAAATGAAATAGTGGATTTAATGTGATTTTAATTAATTTACCTGTCTCTAGACAATTTCCCAATATTTTTTCCCCTTTCAAAACCCTTTCTCTTTTTTAATTAGTTAGATTTGCATGTTCATAAACAAGTTATCTGTTAAAATCAAAAAAATGAATCACTTTCCCATCTCTATTTTAAATCATTCTGCCATGTGTAAGTTGTGTTGATTTATTCACCAAAAGAGAATTCATTTTGTAGCTAATATGTTTTGATATGGGTTATCAAAAGAAATGTGCTGTAACTAGAAATAACCTTTCTAAACACAATTTTGTTAATTTCTCTCAAGAGAGAGATTTAATTTGGGGATTGTGATGGAAACATGTTACATTTATTGTTTTATTTTCCTTTTAATGACAATAAAAATCAGATAGTCATAGTTTAATGCATGTCTTTGGAAACAAGAGCAGGGAACCCTAGTGACTAAAAAGGAGTGTGTTAAAACTCATAAGGGACACCTTAAATAACAACATTGAGTTTGTTGTTCTTTATCTTTTCTAAATGACAAATTCAAGTTTATGTTTTTATTAAAAATGCAATACTTCACACACTACTTAGTACCCTGTATATTTAATCAGTGTACTGAAAGAGATAGGGGTCTGTCACAAAAAAAAAAAAATAAAGTAAAACTGGTATCATTGAAGACTGCACCATAATCCATATTTACCAAGAACTCATTTTAGATATATTTTCTTAAAAAGCCTCTGAGATAATATATTGTATTTTCAAATTTTAGATTTTGTTCGATAAGGTTCTGAGCAATTCAATTTGAAAATGTATTAAACGTTTAAAAATTACCTATGTTAATTAAAAACTATATAAGCTGTATTTTGTAAGAACTTTCTAACAACGAAAAATATAACTGTGTTATTTCAGAAAACAAATGAAGCCTGTAATTAGGTTATCAAAAAGCTTTAAAGCTTACAAATATTGAATAATGTCATGATGCACATATATGCACTTGTGCTAGGAATACAAACATGATTTTTCCCAAAATTTATTGCAATAAGCTAAACCATTTTTGTTAAAAATCACGTGAAGGATGAGTCAACATTAGCAGAAACCCCAGCTAGTTTTACCCTGAAAAAGAATTTCAGCTGCAGAGTAGCATTGCCAGATCTACCCTACCTCTGTTGCTAGAAGTCATTGTGCCACAAGCTTCATTTAACCTGAGCAGTGGCAGGGCCAGTAAGAGACTGCCTCAGCTGGTGACCTGCTGATGGTTTTCTTCCTCTCCCTCCTCCCGGGGAGCAGGGTCTTGCTGTAGATGACCAGTGGTGCTGAACGTCACAGCTGAAACCACAACTTGGCTGCCAGAAGCAGAGTGAGGATGGATCATCTCTGACCTCAGCAGGGAAGCGGTAGCTATGGGCTGTGACTTTGCAGTTAATTTATAGAATGGCCAGATGAGAATACTTCCCAGCAAGAGAAGACAGCAGCTGTTGGGTTCCCCCCACCCCAGCAAAGAGGAAGAGACTGCCCACCCAGGTAACACATGGAGAGCACCCGTGAGGTTGACTCTCGTCTCCCATGATGACTCGCTCACTTGGAGGGACAACAATGTAGACTAAACTCTCAATTATAGCAGAGGAAAGTCAGGTTTCCAAATCACAAGTTACCTTTAATTTTAAAAAGTACTATTCCTTGTGGCATCCACATAGGCACAAATTATGTTTCCAGTCTGAGACTAGTAGACACGATACAAGCACTCAGCCTGCAAAGTATTGCATATGTAGGGAAATTGCATCAGTACCCCATCACACGTGGTTATCCTGCTGCTGTACAACACAAGCTACTTTCAAATTTTTTAAAAATTGCTTTTCTCTTGGTTTTCTTCATGTTCTCTTGCACTTTCCTCATGGTTTTGATGAGCTGTTTGTGTTTTAGGTGTAATATTGATTTAATGTGGTCTTTGTGTAAGAAACTAAGTGTATTAAGGCTAGCTGGGAGGGTTTGAAAGAAGAATGGAATGCATGGCTTGTGGTATATCTTAGTTATGAGGATGGCAAAATTCTTGCCTGTGTCTAGTGGAGTAAAGATGTCAAAGGCATCATGGATGCCATAACGTTAAGGAACTGCCAACAGCATAACTCTGATTTAGAGATGTGAAAACTTGCTTTAAATTTCTCTAAGGGAGGAAACAGTGCTTAAAACTACACGAGGCTTATTTCCATGCTTTTGTGTCAATAATGGAATCCTCCTAGGACAGGAAATTGAACATAACAGCTGTTTATGTAAATTACTTTATACAGTTAAAAAAAAAAAAATCAACATTTTTAGAAAATCATAATATGGACTTAATAGCTGTTGAAGGGAACATGAATATGTCAGCATTATCTGTATTCAACTTGCTTGGAGGCTGGAGGTTTTTTTCTTTTTTTTTTTTTTTTTTTCTTCACAAAACTTACTGTTTGAATTGGTGATACACAGAGTGTTAAAATGTCACTTCATCTGTTTAGATGAAAGTTAATAAATCCCACACACTGAAGCAATGTGAAACTAAATTTAGCAAAAGTCAGGTGATTGTTATTTGTGTACTATAGCACAAGTGCTGGTAACTGTGCAGTGATGGAAGATCAAAGCAAAACAAATAAAACCTTAAAGTACTTCTATGCTTCCCCAAAACAAAACAGCAGTAATTAATGTTGGATAAAACACTTTTGGCTGTAAGCTGTTGCATATTACTCACAGAATACATTATCCTCCCAAAGTAGCTGTTATTCATTAAATAAATTATTCAAGAATAGTCTTTTGCAGTATTTGACCATCTCTCTATCTGGTTGAATGCCAACTCATTGAACAAATTGTTCAAAAGATAACAGCTTGATTCATGTATAATGTATTTGAAAAGCTTCTTTTCTAGTTCTTACCAGCTCTGCTTAGACTAAGTAATATCCTATGCATTTATTAATAATTTGTCATTTGGTTGGCAAAAATGAATAAAGGCAGCAATAAAGGACAGGATCTGACTTCTCCTGAGGTCAGTGGGAGTTTTGCCATTGACTTTAAATGGGTCCAGGGTTTCACCCACAATGTTTAAATGATGACTTTGAAATGTGATGCACATTGTTAATGTATTTAAGTTTGTCTAAACTTTAAGGAACCAAATATATTCTAATACCCTACAGTGATGACAATGTGCCATAACATTTTGGTATAAACTTTCTGCAGATGATTGATGTAGGAACAGAATCATTATCCAGCATGAACAGAACTGTGTGTTTTAAGGAGTTACCTCTCCTATGAGTCATTCTTTGAGCTTATATCAATCTGTAAACCACAGAAGGTATGGAAATTGCAGTATGAATACAATGGTGATTTTGACATTTCTTGGTGATAAAGAAAAACCCTGCAAATTTATGTTGTCTCTCTGCTTTATAAGAAGCTAGAGTCAGAGGTGATATACAATAAGCAAGTTTTCAGAAGCCCGTTTGCTGAGCATTGCCTGCATGCTGGAGACGAAGTGACAATGATAAAAGACCCGTGCTGTTGATTACATTAGACAAGACAGGACAAAATAGCACAAGATGTATTAATGTTGAAGTTAAATTTAAATCCAGGTATAAACGACTTCAGGCAGTGTGCATAAAGCAAAAGAGAGCTAAAAAATAAAGCACCGTGCATTTATCCAAGGATAGGAGTTCATCTACCCAGGTTGCGAATGTTTTTAAGAAGAAGTTTGCAACAACAGCATTGTAATTTGACTTGAAAATCCATGGAGTGCCTTACCACTTGTAGCCACTGCACTGTACATAGAACTAACATTTAGTTAGTTTTCCTTGTAACCTTTCAGCCATTTTCTCAGGCATTACTTTCCAATATACAGTCATCTTGTATGTGTGACCTTCAATTTCTGCTTATTATCATGTTTAGATGAGGTCAGCTTATTAAATCTAATACTGGCGTATTCTTACAATTATGTCGTATTCCGGTAACTGTTTTTTTCATGCATCTTATAAATGCATTACAAAAAAACCCCCAACTTTAATACCATTAACCTTTGGAAACTTGCTTACAGAATCTCCACTTAAAATGCTTGGATAAGTGTATGAGGAAGTTTAAAGAAAGAGTTGTTTGCTCTTGGTTCCTATGCTACTTTGATTTTGTACAGTATGAGAGTTTTACTGAGTGTAACAGTGGAAATGAGATTTAAAGCCTGAGATGCTTTTGTACAAGAGTCTTCTAAACCCTGATCATGGCTGCAACTGAAGTCACTGATTTGTATTTTGCTTATTATGGAAGATGGAACTAGGAAGAATATTCTCTGGGAGAGAAGAAAACCTCTGGGACCTTTTCTCCATCTTGCTCTGATATACTTTTAGCATGACAGCCTTCTTCTAAGTCCTTATTTGATTGTGCTTAGGCCTAGCTGGTACTATGGGGTGTTAGTGAGACCTTTCTAGTATATTGGTGTATTAACTGAGTCTCAAGACTGCCTAGTCATTTCATTGCACTAGGAAGATCATCCTATCATTTTATAATGTAATCAACCTATTCAGGTACCTGAAATATTCACACCTGGTGGGGTTTTTTTGTGTTTTGTGGGGTTTTTTTTGTTTGTTTTTTGTTTGTTTGTTTGTTTGTTTTTTAATTTAATTTAAAGTGCACTCAGTTGACTTCATTTAGCAGGATTTTCCAGTGATTTCAAACATTTATACACCTGAATAAGGAGGTGATTGATGGTAGCTAATGAGACTGGAAATATTTTCTTTACCAAGTAGATCAGTGTATTTCCAGAAGAATAATGTAATACAATAAGCTGCTTACTCTAGAAGAGCTAAGAGACTGTTAGTATTAAGACATTGCAGTACAGATGGTGGGTGAAGAAGGGTGCACCTGCATCAACAGCATGAAGGTGTAATGTTATTTCCCTTTCCTGTCTCTTCCCATTTTGCTGCTATGTCCCACAATTTAGAAGGGCAAAGAATTCAACCAAGAAAAATATCAATATTGAATTTGTAAAAACATTTGAACATGAGCAACCACAAGTAATACTACCAAGTTTCCCCTCTACTATTTCTGCTTTGAAATAAAAGCAGGAAATATCACTTTGGTTTTTTTTGTGGGTGAGTGGAAAAAATATTTGGAACTGTATTTTAACTAGTAATTAAAAAATGTGAACCCAGCTCACAACACTCTGAACTCATGTGTTTTAAGCCAGTATTAATGGAATATTTAGGTGGTACATATGTAAGATAAGTTTTTTGTACACAATTTCCTAACTCCAGATCTTGGAATTTTTCTTTCCTTTCCATTGTTCTGCAGGTTCCATTACTGCATATAGATGGCAAAGCAGAACTTTGGTTATAAGGTTTGGTTTCTTATGCTATCTTGTTCTAGTCAAAACATAAGATAAAGATTTTTTTGAGAATGTAAAGTTTTTGAAGTTTCATTTCAATAAGTGCCAGATATGGCACTGACCCCATATCACTACACTTAATTTGGAAGTTTTTATTAGAAAGAATAACAATCAGATGATTTTTACATTCTGAACAGAGTGATTATCATGCTGGTTATGGGAATCAAAAGTGAGTATGTCATGCTTTAGTCTTAACATCACTAAAAAGTTTTATATCCCTCTTGTTATGCTGCCTGGAACCCTAATTATAGTTTAAATGATTACGGTGGTTCTGTATCAGAATAACTGGAATACTATTTACAATGAACATGCCTTCTTCTCAGAGTCTCTTGTTTATTCTCCATTTTCCTATTCTTTTTAAAAGAATGGTGGCAAATGTAATTGCCTAAAAATGATTGTTCAGAAATAGCAAATTATGTTAAAATCAGTTTCTACTCACTAGTCTTTGCTAAAACTGATTGAAACGACTTTAAACAGGGCCACAGTTTGAAAGATTTTGTAGTAATACTCAATGACCAAATGATGATTGACAGTTTTAATCAATTTATCAAAAGACATCGTCTGAGGGTTGCTGAAGTTCAAACTACTTGTCCCCTAAGCAATGTGAAATTCTCCTTTATTCACCTTCGATGTAAAACATGCAATCTACTCAAATCTTAAATGCCGGCCTGCTGTTTGAAATATGTTTGAATAATGGAAAATAATTTTATAGGCCTTGATCACTTTTTTCCAAAAAAGAAAAATTATTTGGAAAATCTCTGCTACATGTGAATGGAATATACATATAAGGTTGCTTAATTTTCAGAAAGGAAGAAGTAAAAGGAGTTCACTTAGTATCTTAAAGAGCCACCGGTTTGAAACAACCAAATTGAATACTTCTTTTCATAAAATTGTGCTTCTGCTTAAGTAGTATGTACTCCTTCTCCTACAAATTAGCAGTGGATCTTGGTTTGATGCCCAAGGTGGTAGAGCTTTCAACCCTAGAATTATAATTGTTTGGTGAAGGTGATCCTCTCTGTTGTCATTATTTTGAGAGTAAACTTAGTCAGTCTCATATTACCAAGGGTTGAAAATACTGAAGGCGTTCTGGTCTTGGGTACTAACACAGAAGAGTTGTGTATCCTGGATGTGGTAAGTGAAGACTGGGAAGTAGAAATAAATAAGAGCAGTAAAAATCTATATAAAGGTATTTGACTTATAGCAGAAGTATATCTATTCCTTGACATTATGTCTATAAAACACAGCTTGAGTAAGTGTGGGTCATTTTAGTTATAAAGGCAAAACCACAAATGTTCACCTGTGCATAAATTGAAATCTCATTAAGATGGAATGCTGTAATATTTTTTAAAAAGAGAATTGTCACATTAGCACATTAATATTATATTGGTGAGGATCTGCTAAAGGAAGTTGTCGGAATGTAATTTCATTTAGGTAAACATTTTTCAGCAGAGAACTGATCTAATGGATCATGATTGAAATGTGAAAACAATTAGATATTAGATTTATACGTCAGTATCTTTTCTGTATTCACGATTCAGCATCTGATGTTTGTGTTTTGTCAAGAGATCTGTGCTTTTTAAAATTTCTTCCTTTTTCATTTCAATTAACAGCGAAGGTATTCTTACCGTTTATCAGGGTGCCGGGATGTGCAGTTATGGAAAAGAATGTGTTACCACAGGTACATATGTGTACACACCTCATTAATGGAACCAAAAGGAAGAAGAGAGGATGGGTTTCACAGGATTTAATAATTTCCACATTCTCTCCTTGGCATCCTTCTCTGCAATCTCAGCAGATGCATCTTTGAGTTACAGGCAGAGGCTGATTTCTACTTTGAAGTCTTGTGGGAGACTGAGACATGAACAGGTTAGGAGATGGACAGGTGCCTTGTGTACATACTACAAAATTAAATAGAACTCAGAAGCTAACTTGAAATCACTTCCTGGAAGCTCAAGACAGCTCCTGCACCAGATCAATGAAACCATATTTCTGAGTCCCAGACAGAAATTATTTAGGAAAGTTCTCTAGTGTGTGTTTGCTTGGCTTGCTGTCTGCAGCTAGTTACAACTCCCTGCCACATGCCATAATCGTACCTCATCTCAGAAGAATGGGATATACAGCAGCACTCTGGAAACTTGTTTCTCTGTATTCTCTTCTAAAATGTAGATGTCCTGAATCTCGAAGGAAAGTAGCAATCTTTAGGACTTAAAGCCTTGCAACTCTCTTCCCTTCAGTATCAGCAATATCGTTCCAACACCAAATACAAGGGGACAAACATTGTACAATTGCATTCAAACCCAACATTTGGAAGCAGATAACCTTTAAATGATACAAAGAGATCTAAAGCCCACCTAGAGATTATATGATCATCCATAATTAATGTGTCATCAAAACGTAAGACAGAAAATAGCATATGACAATAAAACACTTATGTGGATCTGTTTTATCCAGAAATATGATTTGAAAACAGAAATATTAAAAAAAGACTCAGAGAGTAGACCTAAAGAGACTTGATATTTTTGTAATTATTTTCTTATTATTAACTTTCTAGGAATGAGTTTATCCTGTAGCAACAGATATCACAGTTACTGTTACATATTTAACACAGGGAAAGTTATCACACCTATGCAAATGAGCGGATGCTACAATATAGTTAATGTGCTGCTGCAGTAACTTACAATGATGTGTTTATGTAGTCATTCCTCATGGCTCACAATTTCAAGAGAAAATTTCAGAAAAAATATTTAATAAATAATCAATATTAAATATTAATAAATAATTTCAGATATTTTCAAATATTTTTAAATATTAATAAAAATTCCAGAAAATGTTTAATAAAGAAATAATATTAAATATTAAGTATTATTTATTTAATAAATAAAGATGTTGTAAAAACCATGAGATGCTTCTAAGTCTCTCCATGCATTACTTTTTGTATCCTCTGCTCTCCCCATTGAGACCTCTCAACATGTGACAGTAGATTCTGTCTGATATTTGGAAGATATAGTGACTTAAACAGTTTTTCATCTTGCGTTAATGTTCTGAGACATTTCATAATTTTTATAGTGCTCAAAGAGTGGTAGATATTCAGGGCATAAATGCAGTAAGATATGCTTATGACTGAAACTTGTACAGCCAGAATGATAATTTAAAGCAGAAGTTTAAAATTGGGGGTTTTTATATTTTTGTCTTGTTTTTTTTTTTTTTTTTTTTTTTTATTTAACCCCAGAAAATAAATTTGGCTTTGTATTTACTGATTTATTTACTGATATACTGATATGTATAGGGTGGTTACATTTAATTTGGAGGTTTGATTTTTTGCTGCATGTACAAAATAAAATAGCAAAGGTAGTTCTAGTACTACCCACAAACTCTGTTTCTCAGTTGATACAACTCCCACATCTGTCATTTCCTACCATCTCCTATTCCAGTCTCCATCTGTTATTTCCTGCTAACACTTTATTGAAAGCTTTTCTATCTCTTGACTTGAATTGATTCACTTGGCTATTTTTTTTGCTTTTTTCTGAGGCATAAAAAGTTCTCTTTCAAATCTCCACCCCATATGTTCTTTGCCATTAAAATTAACCAGCATAGTCATTTTAGAGTGTCTTCTTTATGGAGGATGGCATATCATCAAAGTCCTTTTGTTCTTTGACTACTTAAGAGAAATGAAGAATTTTGAGTTTGGTCTTCTCTCACTAATGGTTAGAAATCTTATTTCCCTCAGGTGAACAGTTTATAGACCTTTTCATAGTGAAAAAGAAGACTACAATACTTAATAAAGGTTTTTTAAATGTAAGGCAAAAAAAATCATATGTCTCTTCTGATTATTTTTATTTAATCAAAATTTAAAAATCAGTGATAGTCTTCAACCTTTAATCATATTGTGAAAAAATAGTTAAAGGAAAGTGTTCAGACCTTTATATATATATATATATATATATGAGATACTCTTAAGGAAGATATGGAATACATATGAAATATGGAAGGTATCCTTTACACAGTTATTTGCTCTTTTGTTTGGAAGTTTCAGGTTTTTTCAGGAATATATTTTAAGTAGAGAAGGCTGATATTGGAGGGAAAAAAAAAAAAAAAGGAGATAAAAATGCAATCCAAGTTCAATCAAGGACTTTGATACAATTTGCTGCTTTTTTTTTTTTTTTTTTTTTTTTTTTTTTTTTT
>NW_020799099.1:35462990-35503432 GCF_003259725.1 Athene cunicularia
TTTTTTTTTTTTTTTTTTTTTTTTTTAGAAGGGATGGGTCCTTTTAATTATGTTAGTTCATGCATAACTGTCTAAATACTGAAGTTCACTAAAAGGTGTGTCTGTTTTCACCTCAGCAAGACGCATTTATAAATGTGTCCAGGATGTTAATTTTGTCCTTTGCAAATGTGTAAAATGTAATGAAAAGATGATCCTATTGATATCATCAGATGAGAAAGGGAAGCATCAAAGTGAGAATTTGGTAAGTTTCAAACAAGCAAACACAAAAAAAAGCATGAGCAAAAGCATAGCAACTTTTCATTACAGCTGATATAGCAATTAAAAAGAAAAAGACGCTAAACAACCTTAACTAGTGGTGATGGTTGGTACCCAACATCAAACTTTGTGCATTTTATATCACCTTATCATTAAGCAATTAATTTGGCCATGATGAAAACACTTGACAGTTAAGGTCAGTCTAGTTTCCAACAACACAGCAAAATAATAGCATACTGGCAAAGAATATAGGAACAATTAAAATTATTAATGCCTGGGTCAGCTTTAACAAAAACAGTCATTCTCACTATTAATTTAGAAATTATTTGGGTGTAAAGTAGAGGTGCTTGAGGGGAGAAGGAATATAAGGCAATGCTGTGTCAATACTAGTAGGTCAGGAATGCAAAGTGATCTTAGATACCTACTGTAATGGCTATTAAATGAATCTGAAGTTGTCTGCAAATCTGCTGCTGTTCTGCCTATTTATGCACCTGCCAGAAATCCCTATTCAAATGCATATAGTGTCTGAAGAGTGTGATAAGGTCAGGCTGCACAAATGCTCCAAATTCTACTGAAACCTGATCTGCTTGGGAGAAGGAGATATCACAGTGCATAGAGTGGAGCTGATAACATCCCTTCTGAAAATGAGGCTGACTAGATTCACTTCTTAATAGAGATGGATGCAAATGAAAATTACAGATTTGCCTCAGAGTTCAGAACTCTATGTACAAAACTCAGGTTTATATATTAAGCCTTTTGTTGATGCTCTTACAAAAGTATGAAATTTGAAATTAAATTTAACATTTTGCCTTATTCTGCATTCCTATTTTTTAAAAATTTTCAGTTCTTTCTTAATTTATGAAAGCAAAGCAGATATTGAGTTGGAACATTTTACATCATTGCCTTCCGTGCTACAACAGATTTCACTAAAGAAGAAAGGAGAAAAAAAAGATTTCTTAAGTTCTAAGCCTGCTGCGTTAAGGAGGTAGACTCATCCTCAGCAACCATTCAAAAATTAAATCCAAACAGAAATCTAGAGGCTACTAAAGGTCATTAAAAGCACCTGAAATCAACTAAATGCCCCAAGAAGAAATATCAAGTAGTAATAGTCGTAATTTAAATCTGTCCAGACATAAACTGAATGCCTGTTTCATGAAAGTCATTGTAACTTTGTTGGAGTTTATTCTTTTAGTTTGGGATGTTTACCTCATTACCAGTTCTATTCTGTTGACAATCTCTTATGTTTCCTTTGTCAGGTGAGGAGATCTGCAATAACAGCATGAAAAGCAATAGATGTAAGTAGACAAACTATTAATATTTCCCATACTATTTGATGCTTTATATGTCTTGTAAAGATTAAAAGACAAGTGGCAAATTAAAGTAGAACACATAGCAGTGCCCATACAAATTGCATTCTGATGGCTTGGCACATCATCAGCAGTAAGATAAAGATAAATTATCTCAGTATAAATAAAGTAAATATTCAGTGGATAAACAGCCTTCTACATCTCAACTACTGGTAATGCTCCCAGATGTATTCTCTCTACAGTTTGCTCAGTTTGACCACCATGCAGAGGAAGTGTTTTCCCTGAAACACAATTACAATCCTGTCTACATGATTCTGTGTAATAACAACAATGAATGATAGATGAAATTATCACTTTCTTTTGCATTTTTTAGAAATATTTTGTACTTTTAAACAGCCCACTGTTCAAAATCTGATTTTGTTGCATATGCTTTTGTTATGAAATGCCACACTGCAAATTCACAGAGTCATTATTTCTTTGTAAAATATGTAATGAGAGATTTCCTAGAAAAATTTTCAATTCATGTAGAAATTGAACTATTTTCTCTTGAAATGTTGCCATACTAAGTGGAATTTTCACAGGATAGGAACTTAAGCTTGTAAATAATTATTTGTGAAATTATAGTTCATAGATACTGGGTGGAGAAATTACTTTGGTGCAGTAAGCCAATTTTAATATGATATTTTGACTAAGGGAAAAAGACTCTCTTTGAAAAGGCATAGTGAAAAGTGAGAAGATATAGCAGCTTATCTCTTTTACAGCCATAATGAGTGCATCGTTTGTTTGCCCTGAAGAGCTTCTGATCTAGAGATGAGATGAACAAAAGACTGAAAAGTGAACTGCATAGGTTCATGCAGCAGGTCAATGCCAGAGCTACAAAAAGAATTTAAAGTGTCCATTAGCCCACTTAGCTTTGGAAAAGCTTATGTGCAATACATAAATGGACTAAGTATTATGAGAGATCATTCCTGTATAGTTGATTTTAAGGTGTCATTATACTATTTTTTATATAGTAAGTGTAAACCATCCTCTGTATCTGTAATACATATGATTTAACTTTACACTTTAGGCTTCGGCATATTCGAAAAAGAGGCTGCACGACAAACAGAACTTGTCATAACTCTTTAAGGAAGTTATGGACTTTCTCCCCCCTCAGAATTACAGCCTATCCAGATCTAGGAAGAGAAAAAAACCCAAGTAAATAGCATTTAGATACTTAAAGGAAAAACATAGTGTGCTACAATTATTTCAGTAGCTACTGATGAATGTGTATCCTTAGATAACTTACATTTCAGTAACAAAAATCACTACATCTCTCTAATTCTGCTTTGTTATCTGCTACTTATGAGTCTTAGGAGGGTTCTGCAGGTCAGTCATCATCTCCTATCTGTCTCCAGTTTGTTTCAAGTCTGATCAGATTCCATAATGAAATGTTTCTTAACCTACTGGTTTCTAAACACAAAAACAGTCACGACTTTTCCCTAAATATGACTGAAAGCAAAAGTGATGTATTCCTTTTCTTATTTCTTGAAAAACTAAAATAAAAAATAAAATCCCACAACAGCTCGGTTGTCTCACTGCTTATATAGATAATAGAAATGTAGGTGCATTAAATTTAGTGTTTCTACTTATTGTCTTCTCTGTCCGAGACAATATAAAACTGTATCTTACACTTGGAGATTGTGTCAAACATACAGTGCTTCTTATCCATGGGATCCAGTAGGGATTACTTTCTGAACTGAACAGAAGACCCTGAGTTCAGGCCTAGGTTCATTAAGTGGCTTGATCCACCTTCATTCCTCGTCCATGTTGTGGAAGTCCCGTTGCCACTGTATGGCACCATGGTGGCCCTTTCTAACTTGGACTTGGGGAGTGCACCTGCAGGAAGCAAACCTTGTGCTGCAGGGTTTCTTGCTGTGGAAATGTGCTGTCAGCTACTTTGTGATAAACAAGATATGTACACAAGCCTTGCAGCATCAGAAGATGAATTCCTAGTTCCCATTGTTATTGAAGAATAGCATCCTATACCGCTCCTTCAGCCAAATCATGGCCTGCTCTGTGGACAAGCAGCTGAGGCAGAAAGCACTGTGGGGCCATGCTGTCTGCTGTATCTGAGCAGGGAATATTGTGATTTGAAGCTTTAGTGTCCATAACTGGTGTCCCCATTTTTCAGTGCCAATAAGTGACTGTTCGCTTATCTCAGCCTCTGTCAATGTCAGCTTCTGCAGTCCAGCTGTTATTAGATCTTGTTGTTCAGTGGAAAATCGGTGCAATTTCTTTAGGGGTAAGAAAGAGAGAAACTTTTACCCATCTCAAGATATTGTAGGTTTTGATTCCATGTTGCAGAAAAGTCCTTTAAGAGTGTCTAGGGACTGTGGCTTCTAAAGCTTGCTGTCAGGTTGTCTCTCTAGTTTGGGTTTTCAGCTGGCTAGGAGTTTCCAAAGTCAGATATTAAAGCAGAAGACTATCTTAAAACTTTGTATCTTAATTCAGCATTCAACTAAAACTCTACTATTTCTAAGAGTGTCATGTGCTATTGTGTACTAGTGATTTCAGGTATTTAGAGAAAAGGGTCTCTCTTTTTTTTGCACAGCTACAGGTTGTTATTTTAGTAAACAGCTTTGAAACAATTCAGCTCGTGTTTTTGAGATAAAATAATCTACAAGTTTGGAGTATCCAGCACCAGTCATCTTCCGGGGACATACTTATGATATTTCCTCAGGATTTTCTGTGCACCAAAACTTTATGTTCATATGTGCTCATCTTACATGCTGATGGATACTGTGACTTTGTTGGCAACTTGTGTAATTCCCAAACAAGTTCTTCTGAAATGAGAGGGGATCACTGTACTTTATAGTGGGGACAATGTGACATAACTCAGCAGTGTAGTGGCACATAAAACAATCTGCCAGGTCATGGACGCTCAAAACATCTTTTAGAAGCTGAGTGATACAGCTCAGACTAGCCAAGTGCCGATCATGCCCAAGGTATTTTAAGAGTAGGACCAAGAAAGAGGCCATTTCTTCCATCTTCCTGCTCTGCTCTGTCCATATACAAACTAATTTGCATTGAGCATTACCCAAAAAACTTGATCAAGACATATGAATTCCATCCTGTTCTGCATCAGTTATATTCAGACTATAATTGGTTTCAGAATTTCCTCTTTCACTGTATACTGTTCACATGTATGGACTAAGTCTATTCCTCCTGCTTGCACCTTCCAATTTATGTCTAAATTCCGGATGCAAGAATACACCTGAACTCTAGTGTACTATGCACTTGTATCCCAGTCTCACACTGGACTGAGAAAAATTTGTTGAAATATCAAGAATGCAGGCTGGAAATGGTAATACTCTGTTCTGCAGCCTTATTTGAATGATTTGGAATAGAGGAACTAAGTGCTTGTTATTATGCAAATACTGTTCATTCTTAGCATAACCTTTGCCTCCTCATGAATGAATGAAACCCCATAAAACTCATCTTAAAATGAATGATAATACATTTCTTGTGTGAATTGTATTATAGGCGAATATCATCTTTCAAAAATAGTAAGTAGTTATTAAAAAAGATTAATTGAAAACAAAGGCTTTGTAAACCAAATATTGAATACCGAATCAAGCAGGATATCTGAAACATGAGTGGGTTTCCTGTCACGTAACACTACTATCTCCATAAATATATACCCAAAATTATGGAGAATAACTCTCCAAGGTTGCACAATGACAGCTAAAAAAAAAAAAAAAAAAAAAAAAAAAAAAAAGTAATTGAAAAGAACATTGCAAAGATTTTGCAAAAGCAGCTTCCTGCTCCAAAGGAAGTCTGCCTACCTTGATGCTCAGCTGCAAGTAGCAATCTGGTCAGCAAGACAACAAAATTGTTTATCTATAAGGCAAACAGAGCTTTTTTTCCTTTCTTTTTTATTTTTTTTTCTTTCTTTCTTTCTCCCTCTCTCCTCTTTTTTAATGCATTCGTTTTTAAAGGTCAAAGCTGGGCTCAGCCTACCAGTGTTCTCTTATCAAAATAAATTCCCTAAGTCATGGTGAATGTTTTCAGACTAAACTGTTGAACTTATGATAAAAAATGTCAGTTGTCATCAACAATCAGATGCTCTCTACAAAGAGACAGAAGAAATGTCTGCAGCTCGACACACATTGTGCACAACAGATTTCTGCACAGGTTTGAAAATGCTATGCACATCCCTTTCATAGCTCAAGAGTTCTGCGCTGAGCCAAACCTAAACAGGTGAATAAGCTACTATTTGTGCAGTGCATCAGAGCATACCTGGACAAAGATAAAACAGTTTATAGAAAATAAATTTCTTACTTTTAAAGTATTCATTAATTAATATGTAAATTTTCAGAGAAAACGTAATCAACTTATTTTTCTATATTAGGCAAATAGTTTTAATTTGGATACTCACAGAAAATGCTTTTGAAAATAGAAGTTTTGCAACAAATAGGAATACCTTAAAACAGAAGTGGAAACACAAAATCGAAATACTTCCAAACTGAATCATAGTGGATCTACCTGGACCCGTGCCTTCCTTTTCCATCTCAACTATAGCATCACATTTTTCTATTTGCTTTCCAATTTTGCTTTGAATGCAGCAAAGTTACTGAGAGAATGAAGTGTAGGACAGAAGAAATAACATTAGCACAGCTCATGTCTTGACATTGTTAATACTTATGGACACAACCTTCTAAACAATTACTCAAATATTGATTCAGTTACAAGCCCTAGCTGATACATCTTAAAAATCTTGGGCACAGATCCATAAAGGGATTTAGTGACTCACGGGTGTTGTCCCTGGGCTCCTGCAGCAGAACCGATTTCGCTGTGCTCACCCTGTGTGAAGCATAGGGAGTTAGGCACATCAGGGTGTGATGCACAACTTACAGCATTTACACGATGCAGTCATTGACTATAAAAAACATGTATAGTCCTTAAAGCAGAAGCTAAAACATAGGCCAGCTCCTGGATGAGTGCCTTAACTGCAAGGCCACTGAGCCATGCTTTTCCAGTCTTTTACAAGTGAAGTCTTTTTTACAGTCTTTTACAAGATAAATGAGACAGTGAGTGACACATCCCCTGACACTACAACAGACCGACTCACTTGTTGTATAGTTAGTGTGACAAGGATACGAGTCTATGCAGCAACAAGGGAGGGATGAAGTGCAGTCCCTCTCAGCCTTGATGAGCCCTTTCACTCCAGAGCTGTGGAGCAGTGGGAAGTATGAGCTGCCACCAGCTTCCGCTTCTGTGATGCCTTGGAGAATTGTATCTATCCCTGAGACCAACGTAGAGCTTGATCCAGCAGACGTGGTGGGTGAAAGCTGACAAGAGCAGGCAAAAGACTGTCTGTGCATTCCCCAACCCCGCTGTGAGAGACGAGAAACCAGGCCTGTGAGAAACTAAGACAAACAACCTGGAAAAGCAAAAGTTGAGGCTGATCAAAGAAATGCCTCAAACACTCACAAGACAAAACTCTGAGTCACAGGGTGCATTCTGTGGAGGCCGAAGCTGATAACGCTGCCCCATGCAGCTGGGGGAGAGAGACCTGTGGAGACAGGACAGCTCTTCTCTGGGGCCCCTGGGCAAATTTCAAGGGCCATGTGTCCGGTGAATGAACTTTGCTTCATTATCCACGAAATGCATATTATAGTTAACACCCCTCAATATGCTAATGAGGGCTGTCATGATCATGCTAGTGACATCATCCCATGAAACACCTTACCCCTCCCCATACATGGGATACATAGGTCTGTGGGTTGGCCTAGGGGATGGACCCAAGGAAAGTGGGTATAAATCAAAGGGGAGAAGAAAGGACTCGCTCTCTCTTTGCCCCTCTCCCTGCCCCCCCCCTGACCATCTGGAGAAAGCAGTGAAGTGAAGAAGACGGATGCCAGTGATGAAGACGGCCACCTCCTGGAACCCTGGCCGGCAGAATCAGCGCAGGAACCCAGACCGGTGATCTGTACTCCCCCATTCCCTCTATCTCCCTCTTTTCCTTTTTCTATTAAGAAATGTAAAGCATATTATATTGCTCGCCACAACTTGCTCTGTACTTAGCCAATTATCGTGTGTTCAATTAGTACATTGTAGGTAGTTAATAAATGCTTGAACTTGGAGACTTGTTGTCCGCTCCAATTGGGGATTTGCAAATCTGAGTCACTTGTCCCCCTCGTCTGAGCGGGACGTGACACCCCCCGTGCCACTCAGATGACCAGCTGCACAAGCTCATGATCAGAACTGTGCTGCCTGGAGAGCTCTGAATATGGAAAACTTTGCTATCTTCAGGCTTAAGCAACTGTGGAGCAGGGTTTAGCATATCTAACATTGGATTTGGTACCTAATACCTTGTGAGTTGGCCTCATTGCTAGCAATTAAATTTGCATTGCATTTGTCGGGTTTCTTTTTAGATCCTTTGTGTTATGGTATTGGCCACTAATATCAGAGACCTTTATGTTATCTGCGATTCATATCCACTGTGAAAGAAAGTCTGTCCTCTGAAAAACAGTGCTGGACATCTTTAACCCTGGGTTATGAACCATCTATTAGAATAATTTTTCCCTGTTTTCACAGTCTCTGAATAGTCTGATCCTTTTCATAAAGAAGAAGTGTTATCCTCCATACCGATGTGAGGAACAGAGAAAATAAATATTCTGTCTACAATTTCCAGTGAAATTTTGGGCTAGGAGAGAGCATTTGATTCATAACTTTCACCCAGTCCAGAGCTTTCATCCTAATGCTGTCTTTGTAACATCAGTTGCTCACACATGGCAGAGTAGTTTTCTGGTTGCATCTACAAGTTCCCTCAGTGAAACAGCTGAATATTGGATGCAGTCAACCAGTTGAACTTCAGAGTTACGGTTACCTGTATTCACCTGGTGAAGAGTCAAAATCCAGGAATTTGTTCTATTATTTTATTTTGAAAATGACATACATGTGTTTGCTGGTTTTACATTAAAAAAAAAAAAAAAAATCTGATCTTTTCCTTTAGCAATCATTGGTAGCTGCTTGATAATAATGATTACAGTTGAATTGTCTATATTTTTAGCATTAAAAAAAGAACAGTTCTTATTTAAATATCTGAATTACTCGAGTTATAATTAATCATCTTTGTACTTAGTTTTAGAAAATCATTATTTCTATTAGAAATTCTGAAATTTACAGAGATATGGAAATTGATACAGACTATGCTAGGTTTTCAAATGCTCATATAAAAATATTTTCCTCACTGAGTGCTGAGCATAAATGCTATCAAATATCATATTGTAGAAGCAATAACAATAAAATAAATACCTTGCGTAATAAAGAGTATCTCAGATATAAAAGTGACTTGTCAAGAAGTAGAAATAGCTTATAAGAGGTGTAAAAATGGATGATGTGGTAAAGGAGAAGTATCACTGTAATAGATGTATTGGTACACCTGTTGAATAGAGGAACAAGTGATGGAGAGAAATATGACAAGAACATAATATATAGAGGAGCAGGTTATGCAAGAGATAATTTAGAAGCAGAGATCAAAAAGTATCAAACTGGGTAGATCAGAGAAAATGATTGGGAGTAAATGAGTATTCTATAATTGTCATATATTTGAAAATATTTGAACTGCTGATTGAAAACTTTATACACCTTCCCATAATGCTGAAGCATATGGCAATAGCTCTTGCTTCGCAATATGAATCCTCAAATAGTACAGAGGCTGAGCTAATTTAGAACAAACTACAGAATATTTTATATTACCGTATTTGAACCAGCTAAGGATTCTTGCTTAGAATATTGAATGATGGCTGTGAGGAAATTTCAATATAGGACAACTCTTTTAAAAAAATAAGCTAGTATTTACATAGTATCTTCTGCAAACTTCACTGTTAAAGAAAGAGTCCTGACTCCTTTCTCATGTCCATCTTTTCTTGCTTTACATCCATTTTCATGAAAAGTTAGTTTACGCTCCCAATAAAATTTATATATTGTATGATTAAACAAGCTAATCTTCTTTCAGCCTTCTATACAAATAATGGAGTCTTTTTAAAATATCAATACTTCATAGACGTTTGATGGCCTGTTTGTGCAATTCTTAGGCAAAATTTAAACTGAGATCAATGAGAATTTTGCATGTAAAAATGCATAATAGCGTCTAAATATGTATCAAGTAGTCCAAGAGTGTCATGGTCACGCCAGCAATATGCTAGTGGGGTAGTACTGGCAGAAGGCCTGTTTGTTAATTTGACTTAGTGTGTGTAAAAAAATGAGTTATCAAGTACAAATAAATGTGGTGTATCATGAAGTTATTCTAGAGCTCAGAAATATATTCGGTCTGATCCCCTTCAGTGTGGAGTAATAAGCCCCTAGAAAACATTTTTCTCTCTTGCTTGTGAACCCCAGGCATACGAGATATATTTTTTTCTGCTTCTTCGTGCTATGACAGCTTGAGCAGGGGCTCACAGTATCAAAAAGATTAGCTAGGTTGATTTAGACAAGACTGTAAAGGTGACTGTTAAATCATTTTAAGGACCAAGTATACAAAACGTGTCCATTCCAATAAGTAAATAGTTTAGATTTTCCTTACTTGCACTGACACGAAGACCAACTCTTGAGTTACTAACACTTGTTAAGATCTGATTTTGACAGGTCCAAAAGCACCTTTGTTTTCAAAATCCTAAGCAGTTTTCCTTGTATGCTTTTGGAGAATGGCTGCCTAATGTACATACACTATATTGTTGTTTTGTTTTAAGATTCTCAGGCGTGTATCTTCCACTAGAGGAAAGGTGATTTTATCTAGCTTTCTCCCTGGGAATTAAGAAACATCTCTGTCATCAGTATCTCATGCTATTAAACTGCTTACCAGAACCAGGCATCCTAACCTGAGTGTACCCAAAAAGGTCTTTGATTATTTTAGACAGCTTCCAGTGGGGTAATGATCCATCTACGGATTGGCTCAACCACGTAGGCGGAATAGCACATTCTTTCCTTCACAGAATGTGAGAGGCTTTAAATAAATTTTAATGTCATATTTTTTATGAATCTGACTTTCCTCTGGATAACAATTAAAGTTTTGGATTTGATTGTCAACATTCATTTGAATCAGGCACTCAGGGGGTAAATTGGCAGAATTGCATTGTCTTTGCATTTTTAACGTGACTTCTAAATAGCTTAAAGCTGAATCAAATTTTAGTTTCATTAGTTTGATTTAAGTTATTTATGCTAATAGATTTGCACTAGAAACCAGCTTTATTACCCATTTCTAAGATTATTCATATTAATGCTGATGATCATCCGTAGGAATGCTAAAGAATTTTCTGCCCCTTCTTTCTTTTTTCCTGAAGATATAAAGCTACTGACTGGACATCTGTTTGAATTATCTGGGAGAAAATATTCTTCTAGTTTTAATACTTTTTTTTTTTTTTTCATTACCTCTTGTTTATGCCTTGTGCTCTCATACTGAAATTATCTGTAGCCATACTTCTGAGATTTATTTTGAATGACTCCTAACTTTTTCAAAAATATCTCATCATGTTCTGTGGCACCAGAGAAAAATCAAATTATTTAACCTGAATCATGCTTTGTTGTGATAGGATGTGGACAGAAAAGGCTCTTCTGAACAGTTATTGATTAGGCTGTAACAACATTGACTGCATGCTGTCTCAGGCATTCTCCTTTAAGTTGTAATTACCATCTTATTTACAATCATTACTTGAAATCTGAGCACCCATGTGTGTGTTATTGTGACAGAATATAAGCAACTGCAATGAAACCAAATGCCTTGTGCAATATGAGTTCCCCTGCTTTTCCTGACTTTCAAGAAGTTTGATAAACTGTATAAATAATGATATTTTACTGCTATGGATACAGGGAGATTGGATAGATTTCAGTTGGAGCTATATGAATCTTATTGTCTAACACAGTTTTAATTGCATAGATTATAGTCTCTAATGTTTAAGATTTAAAAACTAATTTCAGAATATAGAATTGTTTACCATTTCTCTTCTCATTTCCTTCATATGACATTTAAAATTCAAATTTACTTTGTGATAAAAAAGCAAACAAACAAACTGAAAATCTGAGTTAAATTTGAGAGGCCAACATCTTGGTTTGCTGAATAGGTACAGAAAGGTGAAGAAAGGTGACATTCTAAAGAGAAATCTATGCAGCTTGAAAAAGCCAGTAGACCACTGATTAAAACAAAAGGCTAGAGGACCATTTGGGAATCCTGTTACTTTTCTACCTATGTTCTTCTTTGTGTAGAAAAGACCCAAATAGACAAACTCATTTTGATGTACTTGTGATAAAGGAATACAAATACTCAAAATTATGACATGAAAGACTTATTACTTTTCTAGCCCTAGGTAGCTGTATGAAATTGTGTAAATTTGTGTAAAATTCTCTTATACTCAATTCTTTAAATGCAAAATAAATTGTTCTATTTGAGTCTTAAATATCCATTGGGTCTGGAAACAGATTGCGAGTTTCCTGCCTCTATTTCAAGGGTCTTAATTTTGAATTCCATCTCACCCTAAAAGCTTGCAAAAACAACTCAAAAAATGCTGAAAAAACGTAGAAGCAGTTCCTTCAGGCTGTATCTTATGGGGAATACACAACTGGGATTAAAAAAAACCAAAACAATTTATTGAAAAATACAGCTGTCTTAACTAACTTTGGGGTTTTAAAAAGCACTAGATGTTTTTAGTATTATCATGTTCTGGTAGTGTTGCACATGTTTTTTTCAAAACAGTCTAAAAACAAGGACATGGCTTCATGGTCTATTCTGACAAGCAGGAGATTTAGAATCACATTGCATTAACTACCTTAAAATCTTGATATTGATATAATATCCTTTTGCTTATTGCATTTGTATAACTCAAATAGGACTATATATAGAATGACACGTGACTGAAGTGACATAATTAAAATGAGTTAAAATCATAGTTTGTTGCTAAAACATATCCTTTGTGACTCCATAGCATAAACCTTCCCAGTTTTGGGGTGGGGGGGTTATGACGTTGTCAGAGATCTGTGGTTCATTTGGTCCTTTTACAAAACACTAGATAAGTTTTAAAAAAAAAAAAAATCTAATTAATTCAGTTCAGTAGAATGATGCTATAACATTGAATGATGGATTGAGTTATACAGATTGATGATTTTGACTAAGAACTTTTAGATTGTGATTATAAAACTTTTACAGATTTAATGGCAACACCTTGCTGTTCCCACAGAGCTCAAGTGAGAGAGGAGATTGCCAAAGTGGGATTGAAGCTCTGAGGAAGTTTTGCCATCATCACACAATCTACACACAAATGTTTTCTTTCCATATCTTTGTATTGTGCTGTGTTCTTCAAAGCAGGTACGGCTGCAGATTTCTGGGCTTTGTTTCTACTGGGAGCGGAGGAGTGTCTGTCTTTTTAAGATGTTTTCAGCTATCATTTTGAAACAGAGTTACCTTGTCTGTACAGCTTCTCTTCCCCAAAGTAAATGACAAATCCTTTATGACTGTGCTCAAATTGAGTTTAACTCAGTAGTTCCAAAGGTTTGTGTATCACAAGAATACAATGGCACTACTCTACAAACTGACAGGTAGGGAATACATGCAACAGCAAAAGGAAGTGACAGAAAATGGTTTGGTTTGTTATGAGCAGAGAGTGATAAAGTAAAAGTATTTTGGTTGTTTTGTTTTGGGTTTGTTATATGCAATTTAAACACCGTCGATATTGCCGTTGTGATCTCGACATTATACATACTACTGCACTTGGAAATTGAGATTTGCCAGGTGTTATGACTAATTAGGCAGACACAGGGATTGTTGATAACATCTAGAAGTTTTTTTAACAGACAATTTCCTTCCTTTCTCTCCCATTTTTTTCCATTCTTTCTCCTAACCTTTATTCTTCCAGCAAGGAAACAGCAGGGAACATTCTATGTACAAATCAATCTTATTGATGTCAGGATCACTTAGTAGACTGATAGCCACGTGGATGGAAGAATAACTTTCCTTAATATTGTAATCAAGCATATGAAAATTGCAGATGAGTGTTTAGTATAGAAACAGTGAACAAGTTAAAAAATATATCTATTGCAATCTCACTGGTTTCATAGGTTCATTCAGCTGTCCAAGCAAGACAGATTTCAATCAAGAGAAATGCAAATTTTCACATTCCATAATATGAGTGTGATGCACTTGGAGATAATTCATAGAATCACAGAATGGTTTGGGTGGTAAGGGACCTTAAATATCATCTATTTCCAACCCCCCTGCCATGGGCAGGAACCCCTTCCACTAGCCCAGGTTGCCCAAAGCCCCGTCCAACCTGGCCTGGAACACTGCCAGGGAGGGGGCAGTCACAGCTGGTCTGGGAAACCTGTGCCAGTGCCTCACCACCCTCACAGGGAAGGATTTCTTCCTTATATCTAATCTAAATCGATCCTATATCTAATCTAAATCTATCCTATTTCAGTTTAAAACCATTACCTCTCACCTTATTGCTATGTTTCCTGATAAAGAGTCCCTCCTCATCTTTCCTGTAGCCCCTTTCAGTACTGGAAGGCCACTCTAAGATCTCCCCACAGACTCCTCTTCTCCAGCTGAACCCCCCAACTCTCTCAGCCTGTCCTCATAAGGGAGGTGCTCCAGTCCCCTGAGCATCTTTGTGGTCTCCTCTGGACCCACTCAAGCAGGTCCATATCCTTATGTTGGGGGCCCCAGAGCTGGACACAGCACTGTAGGTGGTGTCTCACAAGACAGAGTAGAGGGGGAGAATCCCCTCCCTCAACCTGCTGGCCACACTTCTCTTGATGCAGCCCAGGACATGGTTGGCTTTCTGGTCTGTGAGCACTCATTGCTGGCTCACAGTCAGTTTTCCACCCACTAATACCCCCAAGTTTTTCTCTCCAGGACTGTTCTCTATCTCCTCTTCGCCCAGCCTGTATTTGTGCTTGGGATTGCCCTGACACATATGAAAGACCTTGCACTTGGCCTTGTTGAATTTCATGAGGTTTGCACAGTCCCACCTCTCAAGTCTGCCAAGGTTCCTCTGGATGGCATCTCTTCCCTCCAGTGTGTTGACTGCACCACTTGGTGTTGTTGTCGAACTTGCTGAGGGTGCTCTCAATCCCACTCTCCATGTTGCCAATAAAGATGTTAAACAGCACTGGGCCCAACACCGACCACTGAGGAACACCACTGGTCACTGGTCTCCACTTGGATGTTGAGTCACTGACCCCAACTCTTTGAGTGTGACCATCCAGCCAATTCTTCATCCATTGAGGGTTCCATCCATCAAACCCATTTCTCCAATTTAGAGACAAGGATGTTTTGCGGGACAGCGTCCAATGCTTTGCACAAGTTATCTATTTCCATTTTTTTTTTTTTCTTCTAATGAGAAAACCAAGTAAACTGACAATAAATTTTGAGATATCATGTACTTTCATGATGTGGATTTACACCCATTCAGCTATGGACCAAGATGGTGAACTGCAACATATATGTTATTAAATACCCTGAAGGGAAATTGGATGGTTTATTTACCTAAATATTGTATTCAGCTCTGTCCTTGTTCTGCAAGGTAACCATTTCCACTAGTAAAATGGGGATAAACATGTTGAT
The DNA here is from genome assembly GCF_003259725.1 of Athene cunicularia. Lineage (NCBI taxonomy): Eukaryota > Metazoa > Chordata > Aves > Strigiformes > Strigidae > Athene > Athene cunicularia. The sequence goes on from NW_020799099.1 coordinate 35,478,153, forward strand.
CTCATTTCTGTAGTTCTTATATATATATATTTACAGTATATAATAATGATATTTCACTATGATTGGGATATTGTATGAAAAAAATGGTGAATTCTTTCTGAATTAATCTTGATTACCTGACTTCAACTTAATGAGAAGGATCTAAAATGGCTTCACCTAGCATGTCCTACCATTCTGTGGCTACTTTCAAGCACTCTCATATTTGAATACCCTCAGGCTGATTACATCCTGGAACTGCAATTTCCATTTTAGCAGATTTCTCTGTTCCTTAAAACGGAGATGGTGATCCCATCAACAGCTTAAAAAAAAAGCTGCATCTCTGCATTTGCAAGGAGCCCAATTCTGGTGATCTCTGCTTAGTGTGCTTTGAAAACACAAGCCATTAGTCATTTGTTACACAGTCCTAAGACTTCTAGGTCAGCTTTGTCATATATTAGATGCTTTTATCCTTCCCACCTTCTGCTTTTCTCACCTGGATCCTAACCTTAAACATTTACATTTGCTTTTCCCAGTGGGATTTGATGTGGTGGGTTAATATGAATGACTCTGAGCTGACATCACAAAATAGTTTTTAAAGTCTCAGACCTTTTCTGGGCCTTATTTGCATTTGGAATGCAAGTTTTGAGGCTAGCAGAGATAACATTTGTCAGCTTTGCTGTTTAGAGTTGGTAATTCAAATTCCAGAGAAGGCCTCCAACGTGACCTTCTCCCCTTCCCTGATCTTTTCTTTTCCTCCCCTGCTTAGTGATTTGAAACAGCATTTGCTGTACAATTTTCTGTTTCTCTAGCTAATGGTAACTTAGCATTGCCAGCACTGTGCAGCCAGTTCCAACTTTTGCTGTAAATACTTTCTGAGCAAGTCAGTAATTAATGTTGCACCAAAGACTGGTGGCATCTGTATGAGTTTATTATCATCTGTACTGAAACACAATGCACAATGAAAACACGGGGACTCTAAAGAAAGAGTCTAATAAATTTACATGAATTAACATTAAATTTAATTTGCCACATGCCAACCAAACTGTGCAACAGATCTAAATCCTTTAAAATATATAGATTTCTCTGTTGTAGCTTCTTCCCAGGACTGACTGCTATGCTTATTTCAAGACTTTGCTCTGTATTTTTACCAAAAAAACTTTCTATACATGATGATTGGTATTTATGTTTTTAAGAATATTTAAAGCATTAATTAGCCCATGCATATAATATAATGCACAGAATAAATATGATGTATTATTCTAATTTTCTCTCTTGGCCCAAATATGAAAAAAAACCCCACAAAAACTAGAAAACTAACGTGATGGAAATGATACTTCTCTTTGGTAGTATTTAGGTTAAAAACATGACAGCATTGAAACTTGATAGTAACGTTGAAATAAACAGGACACTAACATCTAGTAAAGAAATATAAATTGACCTCTTCCATGACGGATTATGTGGTGGTTTCTGGCATCCCCCCAAAATACCAAACAAGTGAAATAAGTCAAGTTAATATAATGTTTGTTACTGTTTTAGCAATCATGGTGTTGACGAGTGTTCAAATTCAGAATAAATATAAAATATAGAGAATAGAAGACACAAAAAGACAGATAGTAACAAACATTATATTTTATCAGAGAAGTTTGTCATGATTTAAAAGCTCAGAAATATATCTTTGTCTAGTTTTATAGAGAAATGAATGTGAACTCAAAGTCCAAATACAGGCCTCAGCATGGTGCATGCTAGCTTCCACTAAATTATTGAGTGTACTGGATATAACAAAAAAAAAAAAAAAAAAAACCAACTGGGAACTTGCAGGTTTTTTGATGAGAAACTTTTAGAAAATTGGTTTAAAACAAATTAAATCTCCTAAACCAATGCATTCAAAATGACATCAAGTTAATAGCTTTTTTGGAAGGATCTTTGGCTTGATTAACTGAATCCAGTGAAAACTAAACAGAAAACTAAAGAACTCACAGACATGCAGAAAAATTGCTGATTTTAAATTTTGGCTTAAAATCTTGGCAATTTGTGTAGTCTATCCATGGTACAGTCCCAGTTGTCTCCCTCCAAGGACATGGGGAATCATGTGCTCAGTGTAGCTGAGATGCCTCTTCCCTGGTGCCTACTGGTTTAGCCACGGCTTCTGAGGGCATCTGGGTCTTTAGATCTCAAAGACCGACACTGTGTGTAATCTGAGATAAATAGCTTCCTGGATGTACTGTGTACCAGAACACCAGCTTGATTTTACCATCTGTGCTTTAGAGGAGGAAGCATATTTAAGCAGTTTTTCAGTGGCTCCATTGGTTGCTACTCCTACTGTAGCTGCTTTAGTAGGTCAGAAAGAAAAAACAAACAAACAAAGCATCAGTGAAAATATTTTCAAATATAAACTATGCATCTAGAATAAAAGCAAACTGTTAACATATTATTCTGGATCCAACATCGTTTGCTGTGGAAAGTTTGGTTGCCAAGCTGCTAATTTCATAGCAACAAACTCCTGAAATAAAGGTGGCTAGTCAAGGTATGTTAAAATGTATGTAATAAGAAAACATATTATTTCCGTTAACTCATCTATCTTTCACAGCTTGTCAAGGCATATAGGTAAAAAGAAAATGTCAGGGTGATGAGTACATATATATCACAAAAGGCAGAAAAGAGGTTTGAAGAAAGGTGAGAGCTCTGCAAAATTTTCATCAGTCATGTGCATGTCATCACAGATTACAATGAGAAGGAGACAGGTGCTGTCAAGCCGGCAGTGTTTAGTGAGTACACTAAAATTAGATTTTTTAATCTAAGAAATATGATCAGAAGAGCAGAAAATTTAATTAGTCACCCATTTTTGTTTCTAAGGGTTTTTTAGTTTACATAAGGATCTTCTAGTTTACCCATACTCTGTCCTTTCTTTTCTCCTTCCTTCTGTCCTTTCTTTAAAAAACTGAAGATAAAAGACTGGTTGGAAATAGGATTAGATTAATACTTTCAACAAAGTATTTCAATATAGCTATGAGAAAAGAGTTCCATTATTAACAAGAAACCTTCAATACTGAGAAGCCAGAGCATCTGTAGAACTATTTTTTTCTGAAAGAAATATAACTTGATTATTACATATTTAATTATAATAAGATACTAAAATGTGCTGTCAACTTTAAACAGAAATCTTTGATATCTGCTAAATCAGGATACTACAGAACTTTTTTTTGTTAAAGATTTCACAGCAAAATACAACGTTCTGAAAATAATTGCTCCACTTTATTTTCACATATCTAAATGTACTTTGTTTCCCACGTGTAGCTACTTTATCAAATAGCTTGTGAAGAAAACTGTTTCCACATCCCCTTTGTGCTTTAAAAGAAGCAGTTCAGAGCCTGGAAAGGATTTGGGGCAATGTGTACTGACCCTAGGTGTTCATTCTTTGCAGTCCAAATTATGACACGTTTGTTGAAAAGAGATTTAACACAACTGCTCCAGAAGTGAACATTTTTTTAGCATATAGACTGGTTTAAGTCACTACAGAAACTCTAATTCTTCATATGATTTATACAGGGAAACTGTAATACCCTAAATTTGACATTTTCAATGCTTCACGTTATCAGGTTGGCTCTAGTGCAAAGCCTGATTTTTTTTCACCCTACACATTCAGTTCTTACTGTTACAAGTAAGTAGTGCTTTCTCTTTAGATCTTTTGACCTTTGAGAAGGATTAAATATTTCACCTTAATCTTTTGTGTTGTCAGATTAAATAGTTTGAAGTAAATAGAGAGAAAGATGATTATACCTGAAGCTCTACTTGAGCACATGGGAGTGGTTACTCTGAAAGGATATTGAGTCTTTCAGTCCATACAAGACTCACCTAGTTTTTCTCTATAGCCTTAATCTACAAAACACGCTCGACTGGACAACTTTTTCACAGCTTCTTCCAGAAGGAAATTACACAGCCCTCGGCACTGCTTTATCTGCACTGTCAATAGCATAGAGACAAAAAACCCTGTCATCTACTCACTGTCCTTCTCTCCCTATTTTCTCCCTTGGACATGTCTATCAAATAAGTAAAAGAGGATCTGATTTCAAAGATTAATATTATTTTTTTTTCTTCTCAAAACTAAGACTCTTGTGTGCATGCAAACTTAAGAATTTTAATTCTTAAAGAATTTTTACCAGTGAAAATACCTAAATATGTACCTTCAAAAGACTTCACATATAGGTTTAAATGTCTAAATTCTTGTCTAAGTCCATTACTGGTGGATGTTTGGCAAGTGTCTGAAGGTATACTTACTAGGTAATGAAACTCAGCTTTTCTTAAGAAACCAATTTGAAATGGCTTTATAGTATGAAACTAAACTGGCCATATAACTACAAACTATGAACTTTATTTACAACAGATTTTCCAATCACTGCTTGCATTACTAGTACATATTTGGGCAGAAATATAAAAGTTCAGGGGAAAATGTTGCTTCTTCCAAGTATTTTAAGCAGTACTTTAAAAGATGCCTAGTTCTTTAAGTGACAGTATAACAGTACTATTTTCAATGGCTTTAACAAAATATTACTTATTTCTCTCCTTCTCTATCATTATCTAACATTTTGCTGTCATTGTTCTGAGATTTCAAGTTGAATTACATTTCTATGAGTGTTGATCTAAATGGAGTTTTGGGGAGGATATGCAATTTTAACAAAATTATATTCAAGTTTAAAAAAAACCCCAAACCAAACAACAAAAGCCAGGTAGCCTGTTTCTATTCCCTATTATCTAGTATGGCGTACGCAAACAATTGGAAGGGCTTGTGCATTCATCGCTGGAAAATTAGCTACATGTTTAAATGTTGTATGGATTTTTTTAACACCAGAAAGTCAAAATATTTGTCATCCAACTTGAATTTCTATGACTACAACTGCAAGATTTTTTCATTACAGTACATTTAATTCCAGCACATCTTAAATAATTTTACAAATTTAAAATAATTTACTATTGCAGTATGCTTCCTCCAGAAAAAAATGTCATCTGTTTCAGAAATCAAATGCTCAAATGTATTCAACTGTTACTGAATTAACTAAAGATGTTGTCTCACTTTCTGGTGGTTACTGTATAAAGTATCTGGCTAAAAGAGAACAGTTGTCACAATTATTATATCAGAGATTTGATAATTAAGAGCTACAGCTGTAGGTTTGTTAAAGAGCACTGAGTCAAGCATACCTGAGCTATATCTTTTCAAAAGTCTGCAAAATGTGCATTAAACAAAACTGTGTTTTAATTGAAATTCTGTGTTGGATAATGCATATTAGACATCACATGCAGGCATCAGCAAAAATTAACTAGTGTTCTTAAAGTCAGTACAAAACTTTGTAACATTGAAAATGTTATATTCAAATAAAGTTACTTTAGATTTGGAACATAGTATGCCACGCAAAGATGAGTGAAAACTTAGGATAGCCTGAAGAACAAAAAATCAGTATTTGATAACAGTACTGTAGAAAAAATAGTCCCTATCCATAATGTTACGTGTGTGATTCATACCATATATATATACTTACGTGTTTATCTGTTAACTTGCTGTGCTAATTCAAATGGCTATATGAAATTATAAGCACAGTTGAAGGGAAGAAACAGAAACTTGTGAGTAGAAATAGAATTCTTTAGCAGAAGAAATGAAAGTAAAGTAAAAGCAGGTAAAATGAACATAATTTTGCTAAGTTGGTCAAGTTCCTTTCGCCCTAGGAAAAATAATGGAAAAGGTTCTGATGAAAGGCAGTTTACAGTTAAATGAAATTGTCTGATTAGTTTCAGAAATGTATTTTGTTAAATAGAAAATGGGTCACATCAAGGTGAACTTACTGCATTTTTAGCATGTCTAAATCTGGCTGATAAAGCAACTTGGGGGATCTATTACGTTGTCACTTACGTAAGAAAAAAGAGGATGATTAAAAAACCCAAACAAAATATATGCAAAACACCTATTAAAAGGGCTGGGAATTTGCCCACTTAGAGATGGAAAAGTATCTGAACTAAAAGAAATAATCAGTAATAGCAAATAGCTGGAATGTGAGGTACTGCAGGAATCTGCAGTAAGCCTTCAAAGACTTAACACTTTCATCAATGATGGGAAAATTAATATTAAATTTAATGCAAGTCACATTAAAATTAAGTCTGTAAAATCATGCCAAGGTTGATGAAATGGTAACAATGAGTTAACAGTCTGATATCCCTGATTTATGTAAACCCACTGAAACAAAATACTTTTTATATACAGCCAGAAAGTCTGCAGGCCGTGGCTTTGTAAGGGCAGATGGTAGGTGCATCCATGTTACCAATTTATTCACAGGCAGAGTGGTCTTTATGTGAATCTCCTACGTCTGTGCTTTGGTTCACAGTGGCCTGTGCTATTTGTCAGTTCTGAGAGCAACAATCTGTATCCAAAAGTAGTACAATTAACTAGGTATGTGCCTTATGCTGAACTCTTGCAGTGGTACCATGCAGAATGGGCTGATGCCACCCTAAGGTGATTCATCAGGTTGGTAGTCAGTAGAAACGGGGACCTGTTTTTTTCTTCAGTATCTTTTCCCTTTACTGTTTATATTAGTTGTAATTATGTGCTGTTAGTAACATTACTGACAATCTTAATGAGTCAAATACTCTAACAGGACTTGCTCCTGCCAACTAAATTTTTAAAAGGCTGTTAAAAAAATTGGAGAAGGTTTCAGAAAAGATCTATGAATTATTCAGTGGGTAGTAGACATGTCTTAAAGTGAGAGCTTTAGAGAACTCAGTCTCAAAAGATTTAGAGGTAACTTGATTATTCTGCACAAGTACTTTACAGAAGAGAAAACAGTGGATGCTGAAGGACACATAAATCTAACATAATAAGAGCTAGAAACTGAAACCAGGCATATGTTTGCTTTTCCAGCCATATAGCTGTGCAGAGATCCCCATAAACCCAGTCTTCTTTGAGGTAGAGCACATTCATGACCTATGTTGTCCACCCGTATTAATGAATGACTGCCACAGAATAATCAGTGCAACTTACGTTATCTTTGAACAAGCTGGTTGGGATTCTGGAGGAGATGTAGTCTACCCAGGAAAGGTGCCCTTTGTCTTGGCACAGATTGGGTACACTGCTGTGCTAATCTACCTTTTGAAAGCTAGGCAGAAATGATAAGATGTTTTAGGTTAATAAAGAAGTCATATGAAAAATAGTGTTTAAATCACAAAGACATCTACTCTGTTGCTGACTAGCATTTTCTTATGTTCTCTCACAAACCATTGAACCATTTTGACTTCTTTCCCATCTGTCTAATAAAATAAGAAGTATTTGCCTTTCTCTAAAGAATATGTGTATTTAGTTATTATTTTTAATATCTTTTAATGAGAAAAAAACAATTATTAATGAGAAGAAAACAATAAAATATTACAATATTTAAAATATTCCTTTCCTCAGATATCAACATTTGTTCTAGTTTCCTACATTAGCAGCTTTTTATTTGATTCTCTTCTTACACCAGTATGTATCAAGACAAATTCTACCCAGTCTGGTGTGAATAATAGAACTTTTTCTACTTATTTGTCAAAACTGATGATTTTGTAAAACTGATTTAGAAAACTGTTAAGAGGAAGTGCCACTATATCTCACACTCTGGAAATATTTACATTAGAGTGATTTTTTAATTTGATGTTATGTACCTTTATTGGCTGGATTTTGGTTAATTTCAGCTTGGGAAAACTGACATGTTAGATTGTAAGTTCCAGTAGTATTTACACAGCAGTTGTTGTTTCATTGGTTTTCCAAGATTAAAACATTGTCTCACAGTAGTATAACCTATAGAAATGATCACTCTGCTGAAAATGAAAACACAGTATATTTAAATGAGCAGGAATTAATTTTAAACAAATTTTTAAATTAAAAAAGTTGTATACAAGATTTGATGAATGATATGCACTGTAATATATACCTTCCAGTTATGACCTTTGATTTTTATAGTCTGTATTTTTAATGAGCTCTTCCCGAATTAGATAAATTGCAATCAGAAAACCTTAATACAACAGTTCAAAAAATATAACTTGAGAGTATTTTAGATATTATCCTTCTATGTAGGCATGTAAGGAAACATCACAATATTTTTCTCAAGTACATTGCTAAGTTAAAACTTTGCCTAACATAAAACTCAAAAAGCTTTATAAACTTTATGTTCTTTTTCTTGGACTCTGGTCATGATTTTTTAAATGTAAAGTTTATGGAACATCCGTCTGGGAAGCAGAGTCTATCTAAGGCTGATGTCCTTTTAAATTCTAGATTCACCGTATTTTAAAATATGTGTAACTACAAAAAGAGGAACATTTTGTTGAGCTAAATCTTTAGCTGAAGAATATATTACATGAAAGGAAGGAGTGGCCGAGACATGCCATTTATGATTCTTGGTGCACTTTTGATGCATAGAAAACCAAACTTCAGACCACAGGAAAGTACACCAAAGAGGAAGGGTAAGCCTCTGTTTAGGGGATAAAATAGCTTGTAGTATATTTTAAATCAGTGACTTGGCCTTGCCTGGAAACTCTATAAAGCTTTGACTTTAGCTCAGATGCTCCATTTCTCTCACAATCCTTAAAACAGAGCTTGCAAATGGTCTACTAGAATCAGGTTTATGCCTGAATTGTACACAGAGAGTCTGCCTTTAGTAATTTCATTCTATGTGTACAGAAGGCATTTCTCCAGGCAGAGAAAAGAAAGGAGTTTCACTGCTGAAAATCACAAAGGAAAACCAAATTAAGAGTTAAGTTTATACACTGCATTAATTACTAAATGTACAGCTTTGCAATTAAAAAAAACAGAGCTACAGTCACTTTTTTATTCTTCCTTTTGAATGGGGATAAGTCTATTATAAGCTATTTTGAGTGATTCATTATTAAACAAAGAGTTGGTTTTTTTAAAACTTATAATTTTTCCTGTAATATTTCAGTGAAGAAACCAAATAAAACAGCCTTTTAACTAGATGTATATCCAGTATGGAAAACAAAGCCATTATAAAAGAGAAACAGTACAGCATAAAGAAACCATAAAAACATGCCACATCACATTAATTTAAATCAGCAGTTAAAAATATAATAATCTGCCTTCTATTAGAAATAATAAGAAAAAAATCAACCCCCCAAACCCAATCTTTCGTTTAGATATAAATTATTAGCCATGTATATCAAACCAAAACAAAGACATTTTTCCAGAGGAGTTTTGTTTTTTCCCAGAGTTTTTTGATGAAGGATTGTTGTTGAATTGTTTTGATTTTTTTTTTTTTTTTTTTTTTTTTTTTTTTTTTTTTTTTTTTTTTTTCTGGAGGCGTGGAAGATCTGGAAAGAAAAGAGGGGAGAAAGAAGTGCTTGCACATATCTATTTCTTCCATTTCTTCTTTGAAAGGGATCTTTTTTAAAAAGGCTATTTATTTTAGATGATCATGTTTAAGAACACTTTATTTACTTACTTTACCCAATGCATATTTAAAGTAGCCATAAGAGGAAATACAGGAATAATTTAATGGCAGTACTCCAGGTTCTGGTGAATAAAAATCATTTAATCAGTTGCTTCTCTATTCAGAGAAGAAAAAAATTGATAAGGCAATTTATCTGGTATTCTGACTCTGATAAAGAGGCATATTTTTTATGCTAGTTCATTTTCTTTAGGCCAGGTAGGAACCTGTGTCTGATATTTTAAGTGTGTATCCTCATGAGAAGGTCACAGCCTGTGAGAACTTCTTGATTTGCCTCAAATCTTTCCCTCACCTTTTCACCAAAAAGTCTCCTCTTCTCTCACTAGCACTCCCAAAGTCATAAAATCTCCTCTGAGGCGTTTCACTCAAAACTACTTGGTAGGATTTGGAAAAAAAGGAAAATGAGAAGGTGGTCATGAGGAGAATAGTTTAAAAACAAGATGAGGTGATTTAAAAGAGATGTCTTATTGCAGTAAAGGACAAATGCCTGGTTTTAATTGATAACTATTATTATTGATAAGTCAGATGAAAGTTAAACTGCTTAGCATCCGACTCTGGACATGAAAACTTTTAAAAAGCCTCCTTTATCCTTTTAATTTGGGAATGTGTCATCTCTAGCTTCAGTTTCTTTACTATTCATGTTTAACTTTTGCCTCAGTGAAATAAAAGAAAGGGTGTTGCTTAGTCTCTTTTTCAGAAGTAGTTGACCCCTTGACCGTATTTTTACAGCAGTTATACATAGAGTCACACACCCCCTGTAGTCTGTGTGCTCTGCTTCTATGGTTCACCAACCCTGAGAAACTGTAAGTCATTAAAACTTTGCTAAAACAACTTTCCTATCTAGTGACTGTTTGGAGGTTTTATTATTAAAACGGATTAAAAAATAATGGGAATTTTGAATCCCTAGAAGGTTGCACTTAAAACCCAATAAAACCTCACCTCATTACTAAGTCTAATAATGTTAGATGCAATTTAGTATGAATATTATTCAAAAGCTGCTATAGTAGAGGTTTGCAGGTAGGGTCTACATTATTGTTAATGCTAAACTGCTGTCATTTCCTTATACTATATATTGTCATTAAGTATCTAATAATTCTACAGACTTTTATTACAGTCAGCAGGATTTCATTCTTCAGGTGCCCCCAGTGAGACATTAGCAACATGCAGGAAACCAGAGCGTTTGCAGCAAACCTTACATGGCACTGCAGGAGTTCTGCTTTGATCTTGCTGTGATTAGTCACCTTCGGGTAGAAATGAAAAACTCATTAAATCCTTTATTACTTATACCTATTAGAGAGGATATTTACAGTGCTGTGGTTCAGAACTTGTTAGTTTTGAACATCTATGGATTCTGAAGAAAGCCACGTGCTGTTCTCCCTCTGCCCACTTCTTCCCTCTCTGTTTTTACTTCATTCTCTAAAGCATGTCAATCATTAAGACCAATTTTGCTCTTGGAAGGTTTATGTCACTGATAGATCCTTACAAATGAACTATTAATGTGCAAGTACCAGCATCCTCCATTCCCCCACAGTAGGCACTTCGTCCCCGATGCTTAGCCTTCCACCACTCTGACACACACCATTGGCAATCTCATGGCTCGGAAAAGTGATTTTTTTTTTTTTTCCATTTGAAGATTCTGTGTACACTATGTGGCCCATCTATCAATGACTTTCAGGTTATTAATTGCTCATAAATGTTCATGAATTTGTGTCACTCTGATGAACCTCTTAACTCACATACAAGCTATTAATTATTCATTTGTAAGTAATTATGCTGATGATTTTTGCATCCTCTATAGTTGCTCATTATGTAAACTAACCATGTTAACAGTCCCTATACTGATTCAGACTAGAGATACAGCTCTCACTGACAGCAGCCAAGGACTATAAAATTAAAGATTTTTATAAGAAAATAAAAATTAGTTACTGATATCAGTAAAGTAACTGTAAGATGGTTGTTTATGGTAAGTTTATATAATGAGCAACAGTACAAGAAGCAAAATCTTCAATAATTAATTAGAAATCAATAATGTGACATACATATAAAGTGACTTATCATATGCTAACAAGTCCATCCAGCTGCCATGTACTATACATGCATCAACATTTTAGAAATTAAAAAATTATATGAATGCACTATAGTTCAATGTTATTTTAATACTTTTAAATCAAAATCCTGCTGTCTAATACGTCAGACATCAAGCTCTAGTGAACTGAATGGGAGCTTTTCCCATGACTGGTAAAATTCAGGCGGTACACGTTGCCTCAGCCTATACTGGCAGGATTCTCACAGGAATCAATAAATGTTCATAATCCATAATCTAAAATGTATTAATTGTTACAACTTGATACAGTTTCACTACCAGTGAAAAGTTTTGCTTTGTTTTGTGTATTAAAAAACACACACTGATGTTCAAAATTCAGAAAATATCCAGATGTGAATAATACCCTTTTTGACTAACAGATGTGAGAAGGTAAAAGTATATAATGTATAGCTTCTGGATGAGTTTATCAAAGATATTAGTTCTTCATCTTTTCACTTAATTTCACATATAATGGGATTGGGAGCTGATTTCCTATGAAAAAACAGCAGAAAACTGTCCTGTTTTATACATGTCTGATGATCCCACTTACCTGACAGAAGTAGAGAGTTTTCAGGGACAGCTAACTCTTACATGTTAATGCAAACAGCTACTTGAGATATACCTGATAAAAATGCCCCAGGTGAGAGAAAAAGCTAAGGAGTTCTTGTTATTAGATATTCCAGCGAATCCTTGCAGAAGATAGATCTTATAAGCGAGGCTACTTCAGGAAAAGCTTCAGTTTGTGCACACCTTTCTTGACTGAAAAAACATCCCACCATGGGACAGAAATCAGAGGGCAGGCTTCATTAGCTCCAGTTCTACAGATTCATTGAACTTTTTTTTTTTTTTTTTTTTTTTTTTTTTTAACTTAAATCCTTGGTGATTTAATTCTATGTTGTCTAATTTATTGGCCAATAATGGTAGTTCTGTTTTCAATTTATGAATGTTTTACATTATTTTAATTGACATTGCTGGGCTTTTAAATTATTTTTGTACGGGACTCATTCTCAAAGGGTTTAATTTGGTTCTGTGTAAAATCTGATGAATGTACAGAAGAACGTGAAAGAATAAAAACAAAGAGCTGGATACAAATCTCACAATTTAGAAACAGCTCCCCAAAGGGAGATTCTTTCAAGCAGATCAGTGTCTTTCTGTGTTGAAATCAATGGAGCTACACTGGTTTACACCTCCTGAGGATCTGGATACACACCATTAGTACCTGATTCAAAGCCCATAGAAATAATTTGCTTTTAGTATTGTAACTTTATGGCTAGAATAATCTGTTGGTATTTATGACCCTCCTGCTTAATGAGTTCTGACATGTTTTTTAGGGAGCCTGTGATCATTCCTTGCCCAGGGTAAATCTCTGAGTAACAGTTTCTTTCCTGGGATGGTCTTATAACAGTGCACACCTTAGTGGTTGCTTGATTTAAATAGGCAATCCAGCTATTGCATTTAAAGAGATGTTGACTGCTTGTTTTTTTTGGTTTTTTTTGGTTTTTTTTTTTTTGTGTGTGTGGTTTTTTTTTTTTTTTTTCTGAAAACCCATCAGACAGTTTTTAGCCTCTAATAGTAGAAACTGAAATTGTTAATTGTGAAGCCTATGTGAGAATAGTAGTGAAAATGAATGCTTAAAAGAATTCAGTAAAATATACACCCCATTCATTTATTAGTAACAATATGTCTACTAGGTAATTTGTTCTTCTAACTATTTAGGTACTTATGCAAAAACAGAATTTGTTTGTGGTTTTTGCCCCCAGGAACAGATGGAGTTACATACCTTGCATATATGCTTTGGAGCTATTTGAGAAAATTATCCTGCTGCTGCAAGAGAAAAAGTTATCCTGAATCCTGGCTGAAATGGGCTTCAGAACAGCAGAACTGTAACATAAAAATGACTGAGGGATGACTCTGTATGCTTGGTAGTGACTTAGTTGTTTTTTATTATTTTAAAATATGAACATTTCACAGTTGTTCTTATTCCTTTTCTGCAGAACTTGCCTCAGAATCTCATGAGACCAATGAGAATTTTATTATGACACTTCTGTATGCTCTCTTTTCCAGGAGGTTTCAGCTATAGTATTTTGGCATTTATACTTCCAGACCCAGTACTGTTAGGCCTGGGCAACAGTATACTGTAAGCAGCATGCCAGACAGAGAGAGCTTGAGGAAATACAGATGGCTCTTCATAAAGTTTGGGGTTGGGTTTGTTTTTGGTTTGTTGTTTTTTTGTTTGGGTTTTTGTTTTTTTTTTTCATTTCAAAATTATTTGTTAATAAATGTTTCTCACTACATTGCTTATCACTCTTTTATTAGATGGCTTATGTGAACACCTACAAAATACTTTTTGAGGGTTCAGGGTTTTTCTGGTAAAGTGCCAAACACATGATGGAATCAGTGCTGACACTTTTGGATGATTAGTAAAGACAAGAAAAAAATAATGATTACACCTCCCTGTTTCTTGATATATAGGATGAAGGGGTTTTATCTCAGCCCAACAAGATGTAATGACTATTTGTTGCTCCAATAAAAAAACATTAATAGATCAAAACAACTTGTTGAATCTCAGAAAGCACATCCAATAAGTTGATGATGGGATGGATGATTTCATCTTTATATTTTGATTATTTGTCATTTATTACAATACTATTCCTTGAGAGGTGAAATTCTCAATTAACTATAAATGCCCCCAACATGCACTCAGATAGGGGAACACAGCTGACAAATTGCAAAAATAATATTATTAGAATGCTTTGCTTGTTTTACTTGGATATTAGCAAAATATTTGCAGTTACTGCTGTGCGATGACCTTAAAGTCTCACAGTTATGACAAAATTATCTTTTTTTCCTATAAATGCAAGGTGAAAAAATACTTTGAATACTGCCACACTTAAAGCTAAGTCTAACTAAATTAGAGTCATAAAAATTAGAGAAAAATAACTCTTAAAAATAGAGAAAGTGTAGGTATTGTGGTTCTCAACTTGTCTTTCTGCTTGCAGATTTCTTGCTTGATAAAATCAGTGTTCCTTTAAGCCCTTTTGAAGACTTCTGTGCATGCATTCTGTGGCTATTCATCTCAAGGTGCATAAAGTCTACATCATAAACTGCAAAGTTTTTGAGTGATATATTTAATGTAATACTTTTAAATAAAACATTCATAAAATTTTGAAAGAGATTTTTAATCTCCTAATTCAGAACTGAAAATACTGACATTCCAGAATATCTGACTTTTCTTGGATCTGCCAATGCTTAGATATCATAATTAAATCCCTTTAAAGGAGGAATTAATGTGGCTTGCACAATATAGTTTAAACTTTTAGAGGAAATAAAAATTCCAAAAACTCAGACCAGAACACTTGCATTGAATTTAATTGCTGAGATAATTAATTTCAGTAGTGTTCAGTTCCCACTAAATATCCAAATTAAAAGAGTTCGGATCCAGGGAACTTGAGAACAGTGGCTTTGTGACAGCTATAAGATGATTTTCCTAGTTGCCAGGCAGCTTAGAAGCTCTGTGTCTATGGCAGCATTGCCAAAGTGTGTGGTGAACAGGAGACTGGTATGTCCTAATTTCATGGCAAGCTGCCATGCTGCCTGGCAATGAACTGTGAAAAAAAGTGCATAGTGACATGTAAGCTGTTAGAAAAGTAGGCAAATCTTGCCAAATCATAAAATTATTTCCACTGAGACAAATTTTTTCAGTCAAATTATATTGCCGCATTTGACAGCTATTGAGAAAAAAAAATCACAAGTCTTCTGGCTGAAGCTTATGGGTGCAATGACTAGGAGGGAATCTGAGGATCATTTATGTGTTTATTGTGCACTCATTTGGCTGTATAGTATCTTGTATTGGTGATAAGTTCTATTAATGGGGATATGGCATGGTAATATCAATTGTCAATAGGAAGTAAGATACCTTTTATGGATTAATTTTTTAATATTCCTGCCAATTAGTACCTATAATATGCAGTATTATTTTCCTACCTCACTGTGAAGCCGGGAGGATAAATATTGTACAAAGATGTTCAGATACTACGGAGATAAGAGCTATATCAAAATTCCAGACTTTAATGGACAGTCATTTAGGATAGCCAAGGTTTCTGTGGGTTTTGTATGGCATCCCAGTATGTTATAAACTATGTTATAAACATACTTCTTATTTAGCTAGACTTTTTTTTTTTTTTTTTAAACAGGAATAAGTTTACTTGGAGTGAACACTGCGTTGTCTTCAATGTGAAGAGCTAAATCAGGTAAATATTGAAATTACCTCTGCTTTCCTTCTATTCATTGCCAATCTGCTATGTTTCACAGCTCAGAGAGAGGACTTTTGAACCCTACAGAACTGTACATTGCTTTATTTACAATATAATGTATGGACATACACATCTAATGAAGATATACAATAGTATTATAAGATGGAATGTTACAGTGTGTAGGCTGCGATCACATCTGCTTGAAACTTTTCTTACATCTTTGTCATAAGCAGATGATAGAGGCATCCAATAATGTGGATACATCAATACAGTTTCATGGCTGCAATAATCCTTCTCCTATAGGGAGTAAAAGAATGAAGACAGTAATCTAATTCCAGATTCTCACACTGCTGAGACACAAGCCAGGAGCAGTCACTTTTTTTAATAGGCTTTTTTTTTTATTTTTTAATGTGACTGCTTCATGACCCTAAAAATGTCAGCAGAAAGTATCTTAGCATTGTTGTTGTTTATTTGAAAATACAGTCGCCTTAATGTTACAGGTGTGTACTACTTGTGCCTTTTTAATAAAGAGAGAGCTTTTAGATAGAAACTACGGCTGTTGACATTTGTAGAAAATATTCAGTATCTAAAATGTTTAATCTCTCCCTCCTTTCCCTTCCTTCTGATCGTAGTCACTCATTGGATAGATAAGTTATTTTAAGAAATCTATGAAAGGTTATTACTGTTTCTGTTGTTCTTGAAAATTACCTTATTATAGCACTTCAGATATTTATAAAACTACCATATTGAAAAAATGATTCTTTAGGGTCAGCAGGAACAGCAAAAAATATATACGCCTTGTAAAGCTTACTGTAGATATGAAAATAAACACACAGAATAAAGGCATGAGCTTACTAGAGAAATATAAATGATACAGATAATATTCTGCGGAGATCAACAAAATCCCAAATCTGATAAATTTTGTATTAGAAGAAAGATTAAGGCAACAAAGGGCAAGAGTAGGGTGAGAAATCATTTCTTACATTTAAACTAGTTGAAGAGTTTCATAAACACTTTTTTATAACTGACTTTCAAGTGTCATAAGTGGGATTGAGCTCTAGACAAGGTTGGGGTAGAGGGCATATACAGAAAATTCTTCCCTTTTTAATGATCTTAGCACTCTCCATCTATTTTACGCCTCAAAAGATAAGAGACAAATTTTCTTGTATGCTTTTCTCTAACATTGCCAGAGGTCACCTGTAGCACTGCTCCTGGAAATAGCCCCTCAATGGAATCATTTCCCACAGGCACAGATCTTGTTTTATCAGAGCTGTAGTAAAGTCACATTTTCCAAGAGAAGATGTTTTTAATTATACATCAGATATACATTATTTAGGTTTAGAAAGGTACTCTGAGACTGAAATTTCCTTTCTTTTAAACTAAAACAGGGAGGATTTTTTTCTCCCCTTTGCAAATTTTCCACCCCGAAAAAGCTTGAAAATACATATCATCACTAATTTTTCCTAATTCAGTTAACTTCTGCTTTGAACAAGGATGCAATAACAAAAGCCAAGCTCCTCAGATGAGTAACTCAAACTAACAAAGCATTATATCTTTGTTTCTGCTTAAACGTGCATTCCTTCAGTCATCTAGTGTACCAATCATCTTACACTGCTTTGAACCAACATGATTTCAGCTCCTACATATGTTTTCTTAAAGCCAAGTTAAAAAAAAAACAAACAAACAAACAACACCAACCTCCACCCCACCCCACCCCCCCAAAAAAAAAAACAACAAACCAAACAACAAACCAAACCAAAACCAAAAAACTCCCAGGAAAACTGTGTAGTTCTGATTATAACAATCTGGGTTTACTTGAAACTGCAGGCTGTCCTTCTCTGCTTACCTCTGATTAGAGGCACTGATTAGAGGTGAACATCATCTGTGTCTCCTGGACAGAGGCTGGAGTGGGGAAGGGGGATCAGTGTTGGGACCTAGTATTTGGTTTTGTGGGGAAGAAGAATTTACTCATATATCTGAAACGAAAGCCCAACACTGAAAGTTTCAAAATGATCTTGGGATATAAAAACTCACAGAATTTGATGTGGGCATTAGTTCGTTAGGATTTTCCTTCCAGAGTAGTATTAATTTTTTTAGACTAGCTTAAATACAGGAGAAATATGGAAGACACTGAAGGATAGAATCAAGGTTAATTAAAACATTTAAGTCTTTGATTACAACAGTGATAATTACAGTAGAATAAAGAGCAAAATAACTCTTACTGAATAGCTTCTTATTAGGTATGCTCAATTTTTTCTATCCAGATCCTCAAGGAGTTTTTAATGCCTTCTTTGTCCCTTTACTCTTGTATGCCTTGTGCCCTAGAAGGTCAGAGAAAAGGGAAGGAAATGAAAAAGGAAAGAAAGGAGGGAAAAAAAAGTAATTACATCTATGCAAAATACCTGCTTCTTCTTTAGGTAACCTGATTCCATCCTGATATATTTGTTTATTTGCTTTCCTTCCAAGACACATAGATATTTGCTGTTTACAAGAATTTGGTATAATAACTGTGTGTATAAAAACAGTCAATTGATACTGGTATCCTTATATTGGTAATGTAGAATTTTGCTTCCAAGGCTGAAATGGGGAGAAGGAGAACCAAATTTTAACCAGACTGAGAGGTAAAGCTCCTAAAATAGCTAATAGAGTCTGTGCTGTCAGCTACAACTGTGACTTTACAGGAAAAGAACTGTAACTGAGCAAGGCACATTTCTTTTTATATTCCAATTTTTATTCTCTTTACCCCTTTATGCATAGTCTGTCTTATAAGAAGACTGGACTAGACTGTAGCAACAGGAGTAAAAGGTGCTGCCTGAAATGTATTCCTTTCTTTTCCCAGCAAGGGCACTTCAAATTCTTGGAGAGAATAACTGAAAGGAAGGAGGAACAGGAGATTATTAAACTGGAGCTATATTTAAGGTCGTTTTGGGGAGGTTCACCAGGTGGCACTGTTTCATATAGTCAAATATATTTTTTGATAATGAAGAATGTGCTCCCTGTTTGAGGGCTGCCTTAGTGGCTTTCAGATGCTTTTTTTTTTTTTTTTAGGCAGGTATGGTTGGCAGGGTTGAACATGCCCTTTACCCACACCGCCCAGGCTCTCATTGAGCAGATGCTGCCCGGTGTTCAGCTTCCTCGGTGGCCGTCTCCTCAAGGGCTGTTGCTTGAGGACTTGTGCAAGTAAGCAAGGGGTAACAGCACCATTAATGCTGTGGCTCTCTGGAAAATATATCTTGCCCAAAGTACTTCCTTCCATGATCACAGCTTTAAATGACAGGCATAACTGTGGTAACGCAGTAGACTTTGCTGGGATGCTTATTCCACATAACATCTTGATGATCAACAGCACCATCTCGAGTCAGAATGACCCATATTAAGCAGGCTGAGATTGATTAGGCAATAGTGTGAAACAGGGAGAATCATTACATTGTGGCCTGAAGGAGACCCCCGGGGGTGTGCCAAGGACACTCTTTTCTAAGTTCAGATGAGGGCCCCGAGGCACTGTTTCATGGCTGGTGGGGTGCAAGAGAGGTCTGCTGACAACAGGGTAGGACAGATGCAGGCTCCCAACCCTGTGGATTGGAAAGAGACGTCGCAGGACCCTGGGCTGTTCCTGCCAACATGTCTGTACATGGCTGCCTGAAAGAAAGACCACAGGAAGGTGGAGTCTGTGGGGTGCTGACTGGGAAAGGGAAAAAGCCAGCTTCTCCTGGCAGTGCATCACCTAAATGTTGCTGCTTTGCTGTGCTTTTGTGATCAGGCTTGAGAGATGGGCAGATTATGCTGCTTCAGGTGCTGTCCCCAGAAGATGGATACAGACTTTTAAAGCACCTGAATGCTTTGCCACGACTGTTTGCTGAGGACCACAGCTCCAGGCATGAATCAATCTAACACACTTCTGGGGCCTTCATCAGGTTGCCCGTTTCATCCCAGGGTGGCGGCCAGCACCAAGCCTCCCCCGATGGACAGCAGGCCTGGGGCCAGGCCAGGCACATTCTGGCCATGGAGCTGGGGCCCGGGCCCAGGCCCTGGCCCAGCATCAGGCAGCAGGGGCTGTCGATAGGGCCACGGCCTGAAGGCTGCCCCAAGGCCTGGGGGTGGCTTGGCCAGCAGCCTCCCTGCTGCCCTACCCACACTGCTTCTCAGCCCAGGGGCTGTGGACTCAGTCACCACCATCACTGGGGTGTGCAGATCTGGCGCCTGACAGGCTGTCAATGCCCTGCTGAGCTGTTTCAGCACCCTGGGGAAGCCCCAAGTTTTGGTGCAGGGAGTGCAGATCTTGGTTTCTGTCAGCAGCCACATAACTGCCTTCTGCCTGCGTTGCCTTGTGCCTGAAGACGTGGACGAGGAGAAAGCAAGCTGCTCTGCATCTGGATGAGCCCCTGACAACATGGTAAGTGAGGCTATAACAACTTTTGTACCAGGGCCTTCTTGTGAAAGGTTTGCTGTGCCTTCAAGGTGTCCCATTACCTTGCACACACCAGGGGAAGTCAAAATGTTGCGGCCCTGAGTAGCCGTCACCTTGGAGCAAAATGTCTGGCTCATCCTGGCAACACGAACATCTGTATGGACATTGCCATTTAGGTATTTCCTCTGCCCATTGCCTACACTTCAAAAATTACATAGACTTCAGAAAACAGCTGAGGGATTGGGCTAAAGAGCTAGGCTGTGATCAGAAACTGTAGTGAACTTGGGCCCTTTCATGTATGGAGGAAGAAGAAAAATGGGGGAAAAGAAATATTGCACTTCTTGCTTGTTGTTTAGTTGATCCACAAAACACTACATGTTGAGAAGTATTACATTTAGCTGTCCTTGTAATTAGCTGTTATTCTTTATTTGCTAAATAGCTGGAACAGCATTTTGGCAGAAGGAGCTAGGAGCTTTTTTCAGCTGCTTCTTTTGCTGTACCATATTCTTAGTCAATTAATTTTAGTCTTTCTGTATGGTACAGCTAATATTACAATATTACCAGAATAACACTGCACTCTGATATCTTTAGTATTGTAAAATTAAAAATTATTAGAACTGAAAAGGGCATTTTCTATTAAATTCTTCCTTATCTTTTATGGAAACAAGTGAATTAGTTTTGAAATCCATTGCTATTATTTTATGAATGAAGACTTTATGCTGTCAGTAGGCATAGTTTTTCTTCTGTTTTCCCATTAATTCCTATAAATCTGTCTTTGAATTCTGAAGTGGGTATTTAACTTTATTTGTTATGTAAAATATTATTTTGACTTAAAATTTTGAATTTCAGCATTTTAGGGATGATTTCCAAGATGTTTATGAAATTAACTTATAAAATGGTGTTACGGATACAGGCTTTTCAGATCATGGCTTTACATGGTGAGTTTCCAGAAAATCAGCCCTCTGGCTGTTCTGTTGAATAGAATGTGAAAACATGCCTGATTTTCTAACTCTGCCAAGTTTAACAATTGCTGTTGAGTAAACAGGCTTCCCAATTTTCCTTTAGATGGACAGGCGTGTAAATCAACTTTTGACACTATTTGAAACTGAAATTTTACCTACACTCAAGATCATTTCACCAGAAATACCAGAAAAAATAAATCTTAGTAAGTTGTTGGTTTATTTTATTTATTTATGTTTTGCTTATTTCTGAATTTTGATTACATAAAAATAGACGAATATGGATAATATTATAATTTTTCTTTTCCAAGCTAAGTTAGCTACTGCACTAAATTACTTATACGCCAAAAGACCTTCTATGTTGATACATTTTGCTGGGGTGGCACAGAAGAAATAGAAAGCATTTAACTCCTGAAACTTTGTTTGTTTTAAAAGATAAGCCAATTTGAATACATACATTTATTGCCCAACTTGTCACTTTTTAGCTTGGTCAAAATTAGTTTAAGTTTTTAATATTAATTTTCCCCTGAGTTTGGTTAAGGAACCTATTTTCTCTGAAGTATAATTAAATTCAGTACACTGAGGTCAGAAGTATACTACTGATACACAAGCTTGAGGTTTTTGTCTTAACTTCAAGACGATTTTTAAGAGAAATCTTATTTCCATTTTTCCTAGTGTTTTCTTTTTCCAAGTGAGTTTGTTAATTCTAAAATTGTGAATGATTGGCTTCCTCTACATATGAATATGTTCAAATGTTCTGTGACAGGTAAAATCTCACATCCATCTTTCAAGTCTTCTACTAAATTTTAGAAACACAAGTGAACTTAATAACTGTGTTCTCTTTCATTTCAGTTTGATTTTGATTGGGTACCTCAGCTCCTCTTGATAGAAAGTATTAAAATTCTTTGCTTATTCTTATGACAAGGTGTATGACCTTTCTCTTTTCTTGCATTATTATTCATCCTTCTTTGATATCATTGGCATGTTATTTTTCAGTGCTCTGACATTCCTGGCATTCTGCCATGTTCTTCACGCTTTTGACCCAGAAATGTTAGAAAAGGAGGCACATTTTCAAAGAAGTTTGTTTCTACAGGAAAGGTAAACACATTGTTTTAAGGAAACTACTTTTCTTCTGCTCTTTAGGCTCTTGGTTTGCTTTGTTATTCTTTTCCCTATGAACAATCAATCTTGATGTATGCCGTCACTTGGTGGATAGTAGTTTTGAAAGTAGCTGTGGACTGACAGGCTGTGAGGTAAACTCACATCAAGAATCATGTAACTATTGTGGCGTGAAACCCTACTTAAATTAGATTGTATGCTCTTTTGTAGTACTCCAAACAACAAAGTTCACTGTGATTGATGATATATAAAATAATTTCAGATCTAATTCTTAATATATAGTCTGATTTTGTGATATGTGATAGACATCTGAAAAATCTGAACAATACTTCGGTAGTCTGTGTCCTTATGAAACAAAGAAAAACTGTTTCAAATATTTTAGACAATCCCAACATAAATTATTTTAGGGAAGGAAAAATGTCAAGCACATATTTTATATGAAAAAAATAATAGAAAAAGTTCATTGTCTCAAAATTTTGCTGTTTTCCACATGTTCAAATGCAACACGAAGCTCTATATCTAAAGTATTGTAGATAATCAAAATCTTTACAACAGATTTTTTTCCATGAAGTGTAGAACACTGCATAGTGATTTCTGGCTATGATTTTATCTGTGCAATGTTCTGATAATGAACAAAATTTGATTGATTTTTTTCCCCTGCTAATTGAGAAGGATGGATTCTTTAAATAAGTATAATGTGCACTGATTAACAACTGCATACTGCAGAAAGGCTTGCTAACAATTCCATTGTCATTGACATTTTTGATGCCTGGGTCCTGGAAAGATCTTAAAACTCAACAGTCCAGTGTTCTTAATTTATGGATGGAGATATGAAGTGCAAGGAAAGCAATGCTGTGAATTAGTAGAGGTTGCAAAGAGTTTCTCAGCAAAGACATGTCTGCATTTCTACCATACTCTAAGATTTAGGTATCTGAATTAGGTCTGCACTTATGTCCAGTCTATGCCTATGAATTCATATCAGTAAAAACCTTTGAGAGATGTGATAACTCACAGACTATTATATTCCTTCTTAGGAGGAGTAGGAGATGATGTGCACTACTTGACTGTTTAAAAAGCTAGAAGCTAGAGCATTTGCCCAGCCAGTGGGTTGGTTCATATTAAACTGCCTCTAGATAAAAATCTGAGGTAAATCTGTTTTTTTTTTTTTTTTTTTTTTTTTTTTTTTTCCCTGCTCTGTACCCTGTGCTACCTTTTCCATAATCTTTTTCTGACAGCAGGAATTTTGCATTCTTTGTTATACAATGAGTCAGCTTGGACAAAAGGCCATCCACTGGTTCTAACCTCTAACTTGCCAGTTAGCAAATTACCTAGAAAGGTATATTCAATGAATTTGAATACTCACTGGCTGAGATGACGTGTCTTCCATTTTCTGAATGATTCCTTTTGCTTCTGAGATAATAAGGCAAAATGACATCTCTTTTTGTGCCTGTGTTAAAAGACAAAAGGCAATGAGAATGTATTTTGTGACTGACCTACGCCCGGTCAGACATTTCGGACATGCTCTAACCTCAGGGATTTAGGTAATTGTCCATATATCTTCTGGTTCTCCATGGGACTTAGCTGTTTAAAGCTGTGTACATGGCACCTTGGCCAGAGTTGTGGTGGACTTCTGTGCATTGGGGACCTGCAGGTGCACAAGGTATCACAGATTTATGAGGGCTGACATACTGATTCACATCTCCTCTATAATCTATAGTTTACCCTGAATGTTTGCAAACACTCTTCTTTTAATCAGCTAATTCTGACTGTGTTTCACTGTAACACTTCTCCATGCAATACAGTATTTCACCAGATTGGCTTGAGACCTCAGTGGCTAAATGAATTGTCAGAACAACATGCACTGTACAGAAACTTCCAGTACCAAATATACAACTTTAACATGGCCCAATAAGAAGGCTTTTTAATGGATATTCAGTGGACAAGTAGTATTGCTTTAAAAAGACCTTAAGAAGTCTGATTTGTGACTCTAACTTCTCTCTAAGAGGGAGGATAAACCAGAAATGTATGTCACTTTTTATAATCAACTGATTAATTTACCAGAATTAATTAATTTAAACTGGTCAGCTAATATAGACCAGTAGGACAGTATTCAGATTCTGTCATATGTTGTATGCAACCCTTGTTCCTTCTTGCATCTGTTGATACTTTACCAGTCTGAGGACAATTACAGCATTGTTACTGAATTTCTCCTCAAATTAGATTATACCTTCTTTGCAAGCTCAGTAAATCTCAGATGGTTTTCAAATAGAATTATTTCTTGTAAGTTTAACCAAAAAAAAACCATATCCATTTTTCATTCAACAGTAACAGTATCAGGCTGATAAACCTACAAGTTTTATACAGGTCTTTTATTAAACTGTTTTCCAAGTCTCCCTTTGATTGATGGTTTAAAAAATATTTGTCTCAAGTTCCTTGCATTTGCAGATAAGATAACAAGCGTTCCTGTATTGAGAAGTCATACAGCAGTATTGTGACATACAGTGTTACCAAATGTTCTGACAGTAATTTATTGTTCC
Organism: Athene cunicularia; assembly: GCF_003259725.1. Lineage (NCBI taxonomy): Eukaryota > Metazoa > Chordata > Aves > Strigiformes > Strigidae > Athene > Athene cunicularia. The sequence goes on from NW_020799099.1 coordinate 35,502,961, forward strand.
AACAGTTATTTGCCTTTGATTATTTTACTGTGAGGATATCACTTAAGGCACTTTATTAATAAGGAGTCTACTGTAAGCAGTGTACTTAAAGTACTGTTAAACACTTCTTTTCATCCCTAGATTAAAAGGATAATTAAAGACTATATTATAATCTTGTAAAAAGTTACATGTAATTTCTGAACAGTTGAAGTTCTTTATCTGTACATTTTAAATGTCCTGCAGTAATCTGACTGGAAAATATCTTTAGGTCTGATCCAGATTTTGGAAGCTGAGGAGTTATTTCATATTCTATCAGTTAATTGAAACAAGAGTATGACTGCCCTACAGACTTTGATTTACAGATTGCAGAAATGAAGTTTAAAAATGCTTGTAATAAATGTCACCTAGTGAATGGACTTGGTTTTGTTGTTTTTTCCCCACTCATTAATTGTTTCAAGTGGAATTTTCTATTCTGAGTTAATTTCTAATTTTT
>NW_020799099.1:35503482-35541421 GCF_003259725.1 Athene cunicularia
AAAAAAAAAAAAAAAAAAAGAAAAATTGACCCAGTTTTATTACTTATATGATAGTCCCATATTAATTCTTGGAACTCTTTTTCTGGTGAAAAGCGCTGTTGAAAAGCTTAGTGAACAGCAAGAAAATGATGCTTTAATGTGAACTATGGACTTGTAAAAGATCTTATTGGTGGCTCTCTATGCAACGAGTTTCTTCCATAATTGTTATGAATCTGAATAAAGAATTGTCAGACAGAACATGAAAGTTTAGCCTCTTGTAACCTGGGTGGCCATGCCATTCACTTTTAAACAGGAAATTAAGAATACTTGACTATGTTTTAAATCTGAGATTTGTTACTTAACACACTGTCATTTCCTCCTTGGATCCTTGGCTTTACTTTTTAAAAAAAAGATATGATAGAGCTAAAATAAAAGAATGAAACATAATAAAATGTTTAAAAGATTCTAATTTATCACCATATACCTGATATTATATGACATATTCCTCAGAATTATGAAAAGACTATTGTAAAACAGGAGATGATTAACCTAAGTGTTGGGTTTGGGTAATGACTGATTACTATATTTTACCTGAAGATCTTTTTATTCCTGCAGCTCTTTCATATATATGTGATATTGAATAACTGTATAGCAAAGGTATTTTCAGTTTAGATTTTGAGATTACTTACATGACTTTGTATACTTCTATAAGTAATAGAAGCAGATTTTTTTAAATGCTTTCTTTATGGATAAATCTGTGATAATAGTAACAGGAATTTAGTAAACTGAAGAGACTGTGCTGGAACTTAAAAAACAACTGAAGTGATCAAAACTCAACCTGCCATTAAAATCTTTTATTTTGAAACATTCTTCCTACTTACAGTAAACCAGAATTTTTGTAGATGGAATTTTTTATAGTGTGGAAAAATAAGCTTGGACAAGCAAACTGGTTAGATTACTGAGAATGAGCTGACTAAGTCACTGAAGATTTCAGACGTAGCAAATCATGTAACAGGATATAAAGCAACCAATATGCACACATTCATACATATATATATATATATATATATATATATATATATGAAAAATATTGTCGACCCACACAAGTAAAATGGTTTATAAGGCAGTGAACTTGGCAGGTGAGGGAGACAGATTACTCTCCAGTGCATAGATTATCTTGGTGGACAAACACATTGGATTCTGTTTTTCGTAAGGCTCAGTTATGATTTCCATTACATCCTTCTGCAGCTCCTATGTTTATGACATGTCATTAGTGATAACATTATTGACAACATTGTTTCTTTTTATGGGGTATGATTATTGCATTTATGGGGTATGATTATTGCATTGATATTTTCTATTTTATATCAGTGTCAGATGTTATCATGAAAATAGCTGTTCTTGAAATCAACACTGTGCAGCTTCAGATTTTACCACTGTAAATCCGTTACACTTCCTTTTTTCCAGTCAGTTTGATCTCTCTGGGAAAGTATGTCACGCATCTTTATAAAAAACATGTTCTGCTCTGTGGAGATGTGTGTTAGTAAAAATACCCAACAAAAACAACACAGAAACAAAACAAAACAAAAGCCCAACATGGATTCCCTGTGTAAAAATACTTTCCAGTTGGTAAGCTTTTTCCATAGTTATGCAAATTAAATTTGGCAAGATTTTTGCAACAGCAACAATGTATTCATGTTGACAGTCATGTCAAGATTAGAATTGTAGGTAATTATCCTGTAGATTTTACTATATGGTGCCATGTCTTGATCTGAGACACAAAGTCACTCACAGTGAAATCCACCTGCTTATAAATATTGATGTTCCCAACATGACTTGTCAGATTGGTGATGAGTACAAGCTCTTTCTTATAATCCAGCGAATTATTGAACAACATAAGTTCACTGTTGTTTATCTTGCCAGCTTTGTTGTGATCAATTGCTGTATACCAGATGTCAGCTGCCAAAGCAACACATTGAAGTCATCTGTGATGAACAGTTTGCCTGCCACAGGATCTGTGCCAGTGTTGCAATGAAGGCTGTTGAACTCTTTTTTTTTTTTTTTTTTTTGGTCTTTTTTTTCAAGTTCTGGTGACAGCAATGTCGAACTTGCCACATAATGGTAGCAGCATTGGCCTGAGACTCCTACCTGGTGATGTTTGGGTTTGGTTTGGGGTTTTTTTACTAGACTGTATAACTTTGTAATTGCAAATTCTGCAAGGTTAGTGGCATTGTCCGGGCATGGTCTCTGTGTCTGGATTCCAGAGATGATTAATCCAGCTGTATCTTCCTAGATCCTCTTTCAGTATTGTTATGGTTCTACAATCTTCACAATACCCTTTGCTCCCTTGGCAGAGGGGCGTTGTTTTTTGTTTTGCTTTATCCTTCATCCATATTGCTATAGGCATGCTGGTACTCATCATTTGTTATATTTTGGGCCATCACCAACCCACTTCAGTTCTCAGTAGGATCATGTACATTTTTTCTGTAATATCCACACACACACACATATATAGGCCTGTTTTCTCTTTTGCTTACAAGACAAACTAATTGTGCTGAATTATACCTTCTTTTAAAAATAATTTCAGTTTAGTAGCTTTATTATTCAGTTCTTTGTCAGTAAATGTGGGAAACAGTACTGATCATGTAACCTTATCTATTTAATTGAATCTATTTTCTCTTTCTAAACTGGAACAGACACTGTTCTGAAGTGCAACTATTTTGCTGTCCAGAAACTGCTATGCTTAATATGATTAGAGATTTTAGGAACATTTAAAGGTTAAAAAAAGGTAAAGCAATATAATTGTAAGGAACTGGGGTCATTGAATTGAACAGTGAATAGTGAGATCTATCTCACTAAAGGGATAAGAAAGTATGGTGAGTACTCCTCCCAGAACTATTCTTTCAGCAAGAGGAATGGTGTGTACATGTTAGCTATCATCCACATCATATGAAGAATTCCACCTTAACACACAGACAGTTGAGGAAAGCTCCTGAATGAATCACCTGAGGTGTTTTTGCTGCTCTGTTGTTTGGAGATTCTCCAGTCTCGAAAATGGGCTACTTTTCCTGATCCCCTGGTGAGTGTAGTTTAACAAGCCTGTTCCTATAGACAAATATGACTATCAGGTTGTTTCATCTCCTTCCTCGCAGTCTTTTGTTGTCCTCAAATGAGGTACCATGCTCGAGGAAGCCAAATTCTTGTTGATGACAACCAGCTTTGCAACCAGGTGTTTGCCACCTGATTGCATCAGCTCTGAGCAAGGCCTTTCCAGCTGATGGGGAGAGCACCACCTGGTGAATCCATCTTCCTCCCTGTGTCCCTATCTACCCAAGATTTCCTTTGATCTGCTAAAAGTTTTACTTGTCAGCATTCCTGGTGCTTACTTGGATAAGCAGCAATAGGTATACAGCTTCCTCCTCTTATCTGGAAAAAGATGCAAAAGCTCAATAATAACTGAGATGTGTATATGGTTTTGTTTAGTTCTATTAGCAATAATGTGGTTTTAGAGAGATGTTGTATTGCGTATTTGAACATTCCTCTCTAAACCAGGTCTCTTTCCTGAAGAAGTGACTGGAGCCTCTATGAGGAATGTCTGAGGATGATAAGACTACAGAAAAGTTAAAGCACCACTTTTCCCAGTTGGGGCATCCAAATGTCACATTAGGCTGTTTTTTTTTGGTTTGTGCGTTTTGTTGTGGGTTTTTTTTCAATACTTGATATATTATTGCAGTGATGATCATATGCTTAATCAAAACATACATGTATTATCTGTGCATCTAATTTTCATATTATAACCAAGTTCCCTATTCAGTATAAAATGCTGTGATAACCAGCTTCTTATTTGACAAGGACATATGGATTGAACAGTATTATAGGAAGAAGGCTCACTGAAACTTGAACTAGAAGAACAGGGAGTTCTGACACGTCATTTTGTAAGGCTCTCAAATTTAATATTTCTTCAGAACTCCTGAAAAAGAATAGTTCCATTTAAAATTGATTGTGTTTTTGTTGCTGTACCAAAAAAATATTCTGATTTTTGGTATTCTGGAAGGAGATGTAACTTAATAGCTTTAACAGGTATAATGACTTAAACTTATATAAGTGTATATGTATTTATAAATAAAGTATTTCAGCTTCCACAGCAAAAAGAGATAAATAAGAGATTTTTAAATATTGCAAGATCTGCAATACATACAACTAAACCAGTTGCTATTCAGTGTGAAGGGAGAATAAATAGATAAAATAAATGTGTCAGAAGTAAAAAAATAAGTGTAATACTAAATATAATTTTAAAAATACCTGACTTCCTAACCTCCTAAGAGAAAATAAGATTCCATACCACAAAACCAATATCTGCTGGCAAAATTAAATATTTGTACTTACAGATATGAGGAAATGAACATTGATTAGAGTTACAGATAATAGGCTGGTAAAAAAAATATATATACATGGAAGAGGATCAGTATCTGTATATTTCATATAAGATACATGGGGACCCTGGACCAGAAAGAAACAGTCTATTTAAACTGTCAGACTTAAATGATCAAGATAACATTTTTGAAAGCAATATGAGAGCTGGAAGAGATAAAATCCCAATGAGTACTCTGCACTCCAGATTTGAGTCCCTCTACTCAAGCAAGAAGAAAGTCTTAATGCCAGTGATGACTTTCTTCCAAAGAAATAGTAGAGACAAGTATATTTCCTGGGGAAAAAAAAAAAAAAAAAAAAAAAAAAAAAAAAAAAAAAAACATTTCTTTTGTATGTATAATGGACTGATACTGAAGAACTGATCTACCAAGTATAGTTGGAACTGAACATAAGAAATGATTATATTATATATCTTGTATTTGAAGTAGAACCATGTGCTGTAATGTATTAATGATCTAATAAATAAGTAATAATATCTTCTTTCTAGCTTAAAGTTTCAGCTGTTGGAGGGTAAACAAAGTGTTCCCTGAAGCATGTTAAGAACATCTTAAGCTCTGTTGGAAGGGGACATTGCTCTCTGTAGCCTTATAACATGGAAACTTATCCAGTGATATCCATCAGAGTTGAATTTAATACAGCAGGGGTGAAGAGCTGAAATGAAACACTTTAAAAGTGATTTAAACCACTACACTGTGATGTTGACAATATCAGCTCGCATAGCAAACATCTTTTCTGTATTCACTTGGATCTCAAACCTTACAAATTATTCCACTACAGCTGCTTTGTATCCAATTCACCTAAAAGGAAGAAAGGAGAGGTTGTTATCTGTTTTTTGTATAAACTGGTGACATTAGAATCATGGAATTTCCTGAGTTGGAAAGGATCCACAAAGATCATTGAGTACAACTCCTGATTCCAGTGTTGTCCAAACACTCCAGGACAGGGGCCATGACCACCTTCCTGGGGATCTTGTTCCAATGCTTGACCACCCTCCCAGTGATTAACTTTTTTCTATCATCTAATCTGATGAAATGGCATAAAGTAGGTGGTAGCTTCAGAGATCTAATTACATAATATACATTTATCTAAATGACTATTAGATACCTGGAACAGCAAAGGCAAACACTGCCAAGGTTATTCAGAATATAAATGGACAAAGGTGGAATGCATTGCTAAAATGGCCTACAGTCATCCCCAGGCTTGGTCCTCAGCTTTAGTTCAGTTGATAGACTTCAACAGGATATGGTGTCTGTGGTGAGAACACAAAACTTAGAAGTCAGAGCCCTTTTAACCCCAGTCTGGGTAAACTTACATATTTTATTTTCATTTCACACTCAAATACTGTGTATTAGTTGTAACACTGTTAGTTTTATTCTTGCTTGCTCTTTTTTTTTTTTTTTAATAGTATCCTGGAGAAAAATTCAGTGCTATCATTGAATGGAAATAATGTAATATCTTGGTATATTTTCTCTGTCTTTGGTCTTATCTCCAAACTGCTAATTGCTAACTTGTACCTCCATCAATTTATGAAATCTGTAGACAAGAAATAACTCTTTTTTTATCAAGTATTTTACTCTAATGTTAAAAATTATTATTTTATATCACATCATTAAAAATATTGTGTTACTTAAGCTGCGTCTATCCTGTTACATTAACTAAAATTCAGTTTTGACTCCAGACCTTCCCGTTGCCCATACTTTGTATCTGTTGCATTGACTTTTCAATGAGCTAGCTCACTCATCTGATAGGGAAAATCTTATGATGTTAGCTGGTATCACAACCTATGCTTTTGCAAGCATAAGTTCTGCAAATCCTCTTGGGCGTATGGGTGAAGATGCATTCTCCAAGCAGTGTACAGTTTTTTCTCCTGTTGGAGCAACATTTATTAAGGGCAGTGTTGTAATTGTAAGAAACATCTCTGCAAGATTAATCTGTACGGAGAGAGTCATGAAGGCAGACTCATCCAGTAGACTCTGAGGACATACTCAGCTCTTTACCTTGGTGTGTTTCAGAAGCAGGTACAATACTGTAGAGTTTCTAGAATGGTTTTCTGCCACAGTTGCCTGTCAGTGGTAACCTGCATGGAAAATTCTGTGCTCATGTTGGTGGAAGGGGGAGGGAGGAACACTACCTTCTGTGTGTAAGAATGTTGAAAGGCTTTTGCACATGTGTAGTATAAACATCTAATCTGAAACACATGAACCAGAAAAAGTAGTTTGAATATGTTGCAGAAATACTGTGTGGTCTTGAGCCATTTGACATTGAAATATAAATTCAAGCAGACTTGCAGTAGTAGTTGAGGTGCTCTTATCTAGATATGTACATATATTACACAATGGGCTAAATTATTTTGCACCTGATAGATTGCTTATACAGTAGTATATGGCTCCATGATCAGTTCATTTGCATTACTTTCTCTGACACTTTCTGGATAATTTGAAAGAAAAACAGTTTTCATTTACCAATGTTCAATAAGACAAAGTGATTTACTCTTTCTTATTGATTTATTTTGTGGACTTTCAAATTAATATTTCTGTTCAAGTATTTAGACCTGAAGTTACAAAGAGAGAGGCTGAAAGTTTCTATTCAATCCCGGCAACTAAATGCATGATACTCTGACAAGACCATTTAATGGTAATCAAAGAGCAGTTTCCTAACTTCCCATTTGCCAAAATATCGAGTCATTTTCCCAGTAGTGTCTCCAGAATGTTAGGAATATTTACCTCAGCAATATAGATATAATTTGATAAAGTATTACAAATTCATTATAATATCTTTTCTGCTACCATAAGGTGAAAGACTTGTAGTAATAAAAATCTGAGAGGTAACTTTTCCTACTCTATGGAGTCGAAGTTTGTACAAAACCTCTCTCTCAATACTCTTTCAGTAAAGTTTCTTAATAGTAGCAATTCATTTTAATTTTCTTAAGTTTAATCCCCAACCTTAGCATTCTGAACATGTGCATTTTAGAATTATTAAATGAATATCCTAAAAGTAATTTTGAATAAGCCCTGATAGCACTTAATTCAATAACAGGTAGAATCCCCTTAAAAATCCAGATGCAGTTAATCACTGCTGTGATAGAGTAGTCAATGCTTTAAGATCTTAAGATGTTTTACAGTAAGTTAAAATAATCTCTATATTTTATGGAGATTTATCATCCTCATTTACAAAGAATATATGCAGTATTTTTTCACCTGATTCAACTAAACCAGCTGAGTGATCCTGAAATTTAAGTTAATTAAGTTATAAATGATTTTCTACTGACATATGGTTTCTGTGAATTGTGAAACTAGGTGTAGTGTCAGCAATTTTTTGTAATTTAAAGGAGTTTCTCTAAATGAAGACAAACTAGTCCTTGCACAAACAAATTACAACCATTGTTTCTTTTAGTTCCTTTCTAATTGAAGCTATCTGATTTTTTTTTTTTTTTCCTTATCTCACAATCAGGTTAAAAAGATTCATAGTAGCCTTTTGTAAAAAGCCACAAAGACCAAAATCGAAAAGAGCAAACAGATGATTAACAGCCAGAGCATCTGCATGGTTGTTACAAAAATGCATAGCAGTAGTCTCTTCAAAAATAATACATTTGCACTGAGATGCTTGTCTAAATGGTTATGACATTTTACATTCCCTGTAATCCTTTAGTTTGTTTAGAAGTTTACTTTTGCTCTATGTGTTATTTCCTTTGTCTAAGAAAAAATGTGATCAAACTCCCTTGTTATTCAGAAGACTGTAAAGAACTTTCTATTTTAGGATGTTAATATGAGATCTTGTAAGAATATGTATAATTTTATTCACGCAAATAATAGAAATTATTAACTCCAAGGGACTTAAGTCACTTGAGATAATTTTTGAGTCTTTTCTGAAACATAATTTAGTACATCTGTGGAATTCCATGCTCACAGAATTTTGTAGGTTTCAAACAATGAAAACACTTAGGACATAGAAAGTATTCTTTAATAAATAATTGGCTTTATTTTCTGGTTTATTAATTTGTTCTTCAAAAACTCTTGTGATGTCTACTCTTTATTCAAACCCCAGCTAACATTTAAAGCCATCAACCACTACCACCTGTGCAAAAGGCAGTCATGTTATCATTACACCGATCTTATTAATCCACTTTTGGAAGACAGACTGGATCTTCTTGCTGTTCTTAGGAGTGTTTCCAATATGTCTATAAGAAGGATATAACAATATAAAGTGGGTTAGCCCTGGCTAGCAGCCAAACGTGCACTTACCTGCTTGCTCACTCTCTCTCGCAGTGGGACAGGGGTGGGGAAAATAGGAAGAACAAGAAGGAGATGAGATAAAGACAAGGAAAGTCATTTATCAACTACCATCTCTTTTAATCCAGACTCAACTTGGGGATATTAGGTTAATTTATTGACAATTAAAATAAATAATTACTGAGTAGTGAGAAAAACTAAACAAGCATTTGTACACTTAAAGAAAGCATCTTTCCTCACCCTTTCCCAGACTCAACTTCACTCCCATGCCCATCTCCACTCCAAGCACCTCTGCTCCCTGCCTTTATCACTGCAGATTATGCTCAGTCCCTTCAGTGAGGCAACAGGCAGCACAGAAGTGGGGGACGTGGTCAGGACTAGCACCTTCTTTCTGCTGCTCCTTCCTTCTCTCCCTTCTCCTCTGGTGAAAGGCATGCATGGGTTGCAGTCCAAAGGGAGTACCTGCTCCAGTAGGGGTTCTCTGGGCTACAGTCTCTTCAGGATATATGTGCTCTGGGGTGGGTTTATCCATAGACTTCATTCCTCTTCAGGGACATACCTGCTCCAGTATGGGCCCTCTGCAAGCCACAGTCCCTTTGTGGAATGGGGTAGGGGGTGGCCTGCTCTGCCATGGAGCACTTTCCTCTCCCCATGACCTTGGTGTTCCCTCTGCTGTTTCTCACTCTTTTTGTTCTCTCTTCTCTTTGTCCACAGTTTTCTGCCCTTTCTTAAATATATTTTCATAGAGGCACCACCAGCATGGCTGACGGGCTCATCTGTGTCCTGGGTTATGTCTGTTGCAGAGCCTTCTGGAACTGGATGCGTGCGGCACGAGGCAGCCCCTGGCTTCTACTCGCAGAGGCCACCCCTGCAGACCCCCTGCTACAAACACCTTGATATTACACCCTGTGCAAGCATCTTAAATTTTCTTAGAAAGACAGTATGCATATTCACAGTATGTTCTAAAACTCTTCCCTAAGGCTGTAAAGGAAACTGAGTAAGTTTCTCCTGTTTTCCAAATGAGTGTTATAATGATTAGCCTGAGGGGAAATGAATGTTCTGCTTTCAGATGTATTTTTAAAGTGTTACACTTCCAATATGCAATCATTCTTTCAAAGTCTATTTTTAGTAGAGGGTTCATTGCTATAAATCCTGAATTCAAGACAGTGGCAAAGTGCCTAACTTTGCCTAGAGTTTAAGACAAATTCCTGATAACAGTGTTTCCAATTAGTTTGTGATAGACAAGATTTCTTAGCTAGAGTTCACGCTATGGCAACTATAGTCGTGTTAGTACAACTCTAAAGTACTTCTCTCAGAAGTGGTTCAAGAGAAAAGTAAAGCAGGTAGAAATATCTTTCCAGACCACAGTCAGTTCCTTGACTGCTCCAGTCATGCAGAAACTTATATGGTAAAGAAAATCAGACTTTCTGAGACTCGCGTCTTCCCATTTAATTTTTCATCTGTAGCTCACTGAAGGAAATCCAAGGTGTTTCTTTCCATAAATTTAATTACAATGCTGCAACTTGCACAAAAGGTTTTGATTTCTGGTTTCTTTCTTGGTCTCTTCTAAGCCCAAAAATGTATCTTCTAAAAGTGCTGAGCCTTTTGTATTATTTTAAGAAATGGTACTAGTGCTCATCATGCTTATACTTTTTCTTTATTTAACATGGAAGTACTGAGAATGCCCTACTTAGCCAGACCACTCATTCATCTAGCACAGTATTTTGTGTCCAGAAGTAATACAGAGACTCTGTTGCTCTCACACTCTGCCAGCATAGAAAAATGTTGTGTTAGGGATATTTGAGAGACTGTCACTAACTAATTCTTTTTGTATACCTGTTGTCCAATAATCTAATTCATAAGTCAACTTGCTGATAGTGTCTGTCTCCCCATGCTTTTGTGTCTGTAAATTCTATTGCTATGTAAAGAAATATCTTCCTTTATCTCTTTTCATCTGATCCTCTACTACTTTCATCAAGGACCCCCTAGATCTTGTATGCAAGCACCAGCTGTGCATAAATTGCCTCTTGTATTCATGATTTTGTGAATATTGATCAGCATTTAATCTCCAAACATAGGAGCTCCAGACATATTAGTCGTGTACAGCAGCTGCTCCACACCTTTGATCTCCTTCTCTACTTCCACTATACTTTTCCAGAGATGCAAAAAACAGAACTACACACAGTTTTCATAATGTAAATACATTAAATTTTTACATGGTAACAGACTGACAAATTTCTTATGATTTTGTGTCAATACCTGTCATGTTGATGTGTAACATGTTATTGGCTTCTTTGCCAGATACTGAACACTGATTTCCAAGAAAAGTGATTCAAAAAATGTCTCCTGAACAATATCAGCTAGTTCTGAGGTCAGAATTGCAAAGGCGTGGCTCATTTTATTTTTCATTATTGAGGTTGATGTATCACCTTTTTGTCTGCTTACTCAGTTTAGTAAGGTCATTCATCATTTGAATGACATTTGATTATCCATTCACAAATCTTGAGATATCATAGAATCATTTAGGTTGGAAAAGACCTTTAAGATCATCAAGTCCAACCGTAAAACACTGCCAAGTCCCACTAGACCTTGTCCCTAAGCATTTAAATACCTCCAGGTTTTGTCAACACACTCAATCATTTCCCTGAGCGTCTGTTTCAATGCTTGATCACCCTTTCAGTGAAGATATTTTTCATAATACCCAATCTAAACCTCCCCATGTGTGACTTGAGGTTTATTCTTTTTTCAGGTAATTGTAGAGAGCAATAAGATCTGCCCTCAGCCACCTTTTCTCCAGACTAAACAACCCCAGTTTCCTCAGTTGCTCCTCACTCCTTGTTTTCTAGACCTTTCACCAGGTTCATTGCCCTTCTTTGGATACCATCCAGCACCTCAATGTCTTCCTTATAATGAGGGGCCCAAAACTGAACACAGTATTTGAGGTGTGGCCTGAACAGTGCTGAGTAGAGGGGGATGATCACTTCCTTAGTCCTGCTGGCCGTACTATGACTGATACAAGCCAGGATGCCATTGGCCTCTTGGCCATCTGGGCACACTGCTGGCTCATATTCTGCCAGCTGTCAACCAACACTCCCACATCTTTTTCCGACGGGCAGATTTTCCAATTTACTTCCTCTTTCAGGTCATTGATTAGCCATTGAATAAAACTAGTCCCAGGACCAGCCTCTGTTGGACACCACAGCTGACCCTTCTTCATTTAGGAAAGTAACCATCAACTCTGTATCCTATCTTTTAACTCACTTTCAGTGTCCAAAAGAGCCTTTCTTCCAGTCCTATAACAATTTCTTTAAAAAAACTTTCATATGGCACCTTGTCTAGGAGTTTTCTTATTACTACTCTATTTTCTTCAGTGAATTAGAGGGTGAATTTAGACTGTTTTAATGTACATTTTCTTCCTATTAGATATCATTAATATGCTTAATAATTCTACAAGAATTTAAGAATTCAAGTTTTCATATCTGAGAACCATAATTTCTTAATATGAGACAAGGCATTTGAGAGCAGAGAGAATATTGCATTGCTTCTGTCTTTTTTTTTTTTTTTTTTACAGAATCAAATATTTTTCTGTATGAAACCTGTTTCAATCAGGAAACACTGGGGGTTTGCTTCTACAAGTAAAATTAGTGTAGTTGTGGACCAAAATTTTGCTATTATTCCATGTAAGAATTTATATAAGAGGCTTACGTGTTTACAACAAGATTCAGAAGAGTATGTTGATGTAGTCCACTGCAGTGCCACTGGAAGCAGAACAAATGGAACTAGAATTAATTTTTCACATTATGTTGGTGGGTATGTTCCTGGTCAGTGTCTCAGGTGACTTCTTACTGTTTTCTCCAATTAGTGAATTAGACTCATCTGTCAGTTATAGAAACAAAAACTCATCACCAGTCCTCCACAACATACGTTTCTTCTGTGGACTAGCTTAGATGGAAGATATAAATATGATTTTTTCTGACATTTCTTATCTGAAGTGCAAACTTTGCGTTTTGACATGGATTTGATAACTGTTGGCAGGTGCTACTATGACCCATGTGAAGGTGTAGAAAAATATGTCTGTGTATTGGTATGAAGCAATATAAGGTCTATTGGCATAATCACTGGAAAGACATAGTTTTTAATGTAAAAATAACTCTGGGTAGAAGTTAATAGAGATGTTGTGATGATCTTTCATTTACTGGTGCCACTATTTATACTTGGTTAAGAGTAAATCTCTACTTAGGAATAAGATGTGGCAAGGTTAGAATGTTTTAGAGATACAGAGATATAGAGTAATACATGTTTTTTTTTGCTTTTTTTTTTTTTTTTAAAAAAAAAAAAAAGGTTAAAATCTGGCTAAACTATGTTCAGATAAGACACCCTATATGTGTATTATGAGAAAGGTTACATTTGTCATGGGTATCAAGGACTGTGAGTGATAATGAGCCATGAAATCTTTATAGATCATTAATTTAAGCATGGAGATCATGAATTTACATATCAGATATTAGAATTAAGGAATTTTATTTTAAAATTTTTTAAAACCTGAATGATCCATGTGTAGTTGTCTGCACAGCTGAATTTTAGATGGCAGAATTTGTAGTCTCAGTTTTGCTACCTTTCATTAGGCAGTAGATAAATGCCACACTTGTTCATGTATTCATGCCATGAGTAACACAGTGAGGCTCTGTAATCCAGTAGCTCCTCCTCAGAAGGGAGAACTCATTAGGTTTCAAGTGTTGTCTATAGTGCTCAACATATAAATTGAAAGCAGTGCTCAACATAACAAATTGAAAGCCTCCTTGAAAGGGCTACTACTGTGTAATGAACAGCAGTATGGAACAAAATTTCAGTAATGATCCATAAGAGATTGGTTTAATAGATTTTAAGGCCAGTCTGACCTCAACCATGTCACTGACTATAGAATTTTGCTCATTAGAGTTTTCAATAAGGAAATAAGTTTTTTATAAGTAGCTGCACTATAGTGATCTTTACTCTCATTTACTGTATTGCTGTTACTATTCCAGTACTTGATAGGTCAGCCTCAGCTTTCGGGGAGGTTTTTGGAACTTATTCTGCTTACAATAAAATTGCATTTAGTTTTGCTTGCAAATAAATAATTGGCAATTTTAGGCACCTGGTGAAATGAAGACAGTTGTGAATAAAGATTTTAGTTGGTGCTTATTCATTTTAAAATAACCATAAAAGAAAAAGATAGCAGTGTTATAATGCTGGTACAATTTGGAATAATAGTTTGGATACTTTTCTGTGAATTCATTTGTACAAGCAGAAGAAAATACTATAGTAATTGTGTTTTGCAGACCTACATTTTGCTACTCATTTGTGGAAAGTGAGTGAAGATTTGTTAAACATTCCAATCAGCTGAAAAAAAAGTAAATATTGAGGGGAAAGGGAAACAAATTGCATTCTGAAGATCAATTAGAAGATGGTGTAATCAGGGAATTTTGTTTAGATTGTGTTTTAGAAAGAAAGAAAGAAACAGGATTGGAAATCAATGGATGAAAACTAGTACATTGGAAGTTATCTTCATGGTAAAAAAACAAATAGAAAGAATGACTGTTGTACTCTTTGCCCTTTCTGAGGTTTTGTTGTGGTTCTCCTTTGATCTCTTTGGGCATTATCTTTGAGTTCCTCCTGCAGAAGATGATATGGGCATGGTTTGTCTGGCTTTCCTTTTTTTTTCCAGAACCAGTCTACTTTGCTCATTCCCTTGAAGTTTATTACATTATTGTGGCAGCTACAGTTCTACCTATGGGGATGTCTGACCATATCTGTGTCTCATGATAGCCTTCCACACATATTTGAATCCCTGTAATTCTTAATTGCCTTGATGTTCCATCCTTTCTTTGCTCCTTTTTCTCTATATCCCTTTTTATTTCCCACTTTTCACTTGATCATGAAACCAAAAGAACTGCCTAACAAAAAATCATTAGAAGGCAGAGTCTAACTGTATTTGTTTGAGCATAAGAGCTATGCAGTGGCCTGAGAAAACAGAAGGAAGACTTGTTTTAATTCCGTGCATTTGTCGAAGAAGGAAAAGACAGAAGTTTTCACAATTCAGAATTTAGCAACAAAACATGTTGGTTTTTTTTCCCCCACACATTTTTTTTTAAAGAAAAAATTCTTTTCAGAAAAAAACTTTTAATTCAGTTTCTCAAAACTAAAATTGATGTTTCAATAATTTTCAAAACTATCAGTGAATTTTCTTCTCTTCACCACAAAACTCAGAACCCCAAATGTCATCTGAGCTTAAGGCAATGCCATTTTATAAGTGGTAGATCTCTGTGTACATTCATTGTATGAAAATTGATATTGTGATACCTTTAAAATTTATTTTGGATATTTCTGTAATATTTTGACTGTACTGACATAGTTTGCTCTGTTTATTCCAGATTTTTGATATTTTTCATTTATGAATAAAATATGCAAAAGGCTGTTAAGCCCCATAGACTTTTTAGCAGAATTAAAATTGGGTTATTCAAGATCAAGTTCTCTATAGATTGATTCCGCTTCATTGATGTACCAGGCATAGTGCCAATTTCTGCCAGCAGAGAATTTTCTCCTCATTTAAGGTTCTATCAGCTACTTGTATTCTGCCCTATTCCCTGTGCCTCTTCTAAACACTCTTTCATTATGTGATCATGGGACATTATGTTACCTAGCACAGATTAATGCATTAATATCAAGGAATCATGCCTTTCTTTGACTGCAAATGTCCATAGACATTCTTTGTTTCTGTATGTTCATAGTTGTTTGAATGATAAAACAACCCTAGAGTGAACACACGTATTTCAGATAGCAATAAAGTTGGTATTTTCTTTTCTGAATCAGCTTCAATAATAGACTACTATTGTACCAGTTCCTGAATATGCTTGCCTTTATCTCTGTTTTTCATGTCTACTTTGCTCGACTTTTGATTTTGCCTTGATGGGGTTTTGAAACCTATTATTAACCTTTCCCTGTTGGTTATTTATTCTGTTCCTTCCAGATGATCTAGCATGTGAGGAATAGAGAGAGTCAGAGGCTTGAATTCTCATACAGATTTGTGTTCTTCACATTAAAGACAGTGTAAGGTTGATCCCTCTGTGACCTTTCTTCCTTTATTACAGTCGGTTCTACTTCTCAGCAAGGTAGAAAGGTACTGTTGCAATGGGACATGCTTAAATTGGCTTTGCTTTTATAGCCTGTCATCCATATATGCAAAGCTTCTTCAACTTCAATTTCCAAATTTTCTTGTCTCTAACAATCTGCTTTGCTACATCTGTGCTTGCTCAATAGCTATGAATTAAGGCATGCTGCCCTAAAGGGATTTGGTCAAAGCTCTGATGTTGTTTTAGTATTCCCCCATATATAATTATTTCCCAGTCTCACCATTACTTTCATTGTAATACACCCCAAGGCCACTTTGGGTTGCTTTGGAAAGTCTTGAAAGACAACAATTAGAACTTAGAATTAAAAACAATTAAAAAAAAAAAATTAGAATTAGAAAGACATTAGCAATTCATGTGAACAAAACCTTCTAATAACTGTGCTGGAAAATTTGAAATATTTACTGGGAAACAATGGAGACAAAACATATCCTTAAAGATTCAACACCAAAAGAAAAACCAGTAGGCTGGTACAGAGGTCTTTTGGAAAAAATCTAAACCACATTTTTAATTTTCTGTGTTGGTGATACTACAACAACAATTAGAGACCAATGAAAAGAAAGGAGAAATCAAGCCTAAGATGAAATCTTTTAAACATTTTATTTCAAATGAGTGAAAACAAGACATATAAGTGAAAAAAAAAATTCATTTTAACCATCCTTATACAAAAAATAATTCAAAATATAAGTTTATAAAAATATAAACATCAAGACTCTGCTTTCTGTTTCCATGAGTGTTATTCACAATTGTAGGTAATTTTACTTGCAGTTAGATATTCTCCTTATTTCTAAGAAATTTCTGACTGTCCTGTACAAAGTGTGTATCTTTTTTCCCCCAGCTTCCACACATCAGCAGCAACTGTGGAAAGTGTTACTATGCCTCAGTAAACTGCCTAATGTTTTCTGCAGCAAGCACTGCAGGGTACAAAAAAAAAAGACACACAAACCATCTCCCCCGACCCCAGACCAATCAGTGATCTCCAATAGGACTTGCAGAGTCAAGATTTGCTATCATGCTGTCAGTGAGTAAGTAGTATATCATCCTGAATCAATACCTTATCAAAGATATACAAACCCCTAGAATCAAGTAATATACACAGATGGCAGAATATAAATGAGGTTACTGGGATTTCCAATGCACTGTTTTGTAAAGCATTCATTGCTATTGGAGATGCAAATGTATTCTTATTGTCTCACAACAGAGGGCTTTTTAACAAGAGTAACTACCAAACAAAATGCACAATTAACAAGTTAGATTTTACATAGCCAGGACCTGATGATGTTCTTCCTATAGTATATATACATTTAACTGAAATAATGTCTGGAACATTAGCAATTATCTCAGAGGTTTTACATGACAACAGGAAGGTCCCAGAAGGAGTGAAGATGGGAAAAGGTAAATTACTACCTTAGAAAGGGAGGCCATAGGATATTATAGGCCTGTAAGCCTCACTTTGCTAACAAGAAAGGTACCAAAGCAAACTGAGAAACATTCAGTTTGTAAACACCTTGAAGGGAGTAAATTCAAGCTGATAGGAAGCAGCCATGTCTGTTAGTCACCACAGAACTTGTTCAGTGAAAGGCAAAAGCAGAAAACACAATAGGTCTAATTTAACATGTCCTACCAAATTCCTCAAACATTCAGAAAGTTGTTATAACCTGACAGTGATCAGTTCCCCCCCAGAGGTAGGAAAGGAAGAATGATCAAGCTAATTTGACCACCACATATCTGTATTCAGATTGATAGCAGGGTAATTCTTTCCTCTTACAAAGACAGATTTTTTCACTTGCTTAGCAAAGGCTGTAGAGATTTTAAAGAATTGATAGACAAATCTTTCAGAAATGGTAGTAGTAGTCCTGCAGTATAATCAGGAAGTAGTTTATATGACTCAGATTCTTTCACAGTGTTATATCTCTGCCTCCAGTGGAAATGATTTTCATATTGTCAGGCCTCACTAATTTGCAATGAAATCAAGGAGCTCTACCCTCAGTTTTTAAATTGGTGGATCACAAGAAAAATTAAGTATTTCATTGCTAAGCATGTCTTATAGCAAATAATTACTTGTGAGAAGAATAAAACAGCAAAGCATTCGTATGTCCTGTATTTATATCCTATGGGAACATTTCTTAAGGGTAATCAACTCTTTCCAGAATTAAACAGTAAACAGAATTTTGTTGTTTTGCTGAAAAAAAAAAAAAAAAAAAAAAAAAAAAAAAAAAAAGAGAGAGATCAAGCGTTGAGCATACAAACCCCATAGTTCTGTTTACCAGGGCTTCACTTTGGAGAACATTTGCAACAGTGATTTCACCTGTTATTTTGTTACTGTCCTCCTCAAATATTTAATGTGTTGAATAACCCATCTCCCAGAGAGTGATAATGGGAGAACCTAGAATGGGAGGACAAGTTGTATGAAGAGCTTCCTGCCAAGGAACGGAACAGCTGATGTTAACTCATCATTCCTTGGCTAAAAATAAATAAATAAATAATGTTTGACTCGATTATATTAAAGGTCTTTTCCAACCTAAATGACTATGATTTTTATCTGCCCTTAAGTTATATTAAAGAGGGCACATAATACAGAGTTATTACATATGGGAAGAAAAGACAGAGGAGTATTAAATGTTCCTAAAATATAAGTGAAAGCAGAACAATAAATAATGGAGTTTCAATCATACAATAAACATTGTGGGTCTCAAGTGATCAAGGAGCCTGTAATATTTTGGAGACCTGCCTCTGCAGACTTTTTGTAGACATGCTTTTTGCGATTCCTCATTGTATTAGCAGCATTAGCACATTAGCATTATCATGCCTACATGCATCTTGGCCTAAAGCACTGTGTAGGACATTCTTATCACTAAATATATCCCTCTGAGTGACAGCACACCTTTCTTGAGCTTTGCTCCTCTATGAAAAGGTAAGGTGTCCAACATTGCTGATCTCATCTGCATGAAAAATACAATATTTATAGTAAGAGAAGTTTATACAGTACGGTTAAGGTCAACTTCAAGTTATAGAGTTGAAAGCAGTTTATACAGTAGGGTTAAGGTCAACTTCAAGTTATAGAGTTGAAAGAAAAAGGTTACGAATAAAACGAACATCATTAGTATCATGCTTGTTAGTTTTACAGCTGGACTCTAGTTGCTTAATCTGCATCACAACCTAACCTAAACAAGGCCTGGAAGGCCTGTCTGCCTAGTTCTGCATGGTCTGTTATGGTCTGGGTTTACAGTAGCTCTAGAGAAACTGTATGAGTTCCTTGGTTTTGTGTTGTTTTTTTTTGTTTGTTTGTTTGTTTGGGTTTTTTTTTGTTCTTTAGTTCTATCTTAGGCTTTCAAAATCTATGACTTAATTTTCATATACAGCAACCCTGCTACAGTCTTCCCAGTTGTAGATACCTTTTTCAGGCTCTTTTTTGTCTTTTGCAACAACTGATGTAGTTTTAATTACTAAAATTTCCCATATCCTTGGATTTGAAGTATAGGGTTGTAAAAATAACGTCATTGTTCTCTAAGGGGCTTAGCTGTTCAGATGCTATTATGCCTCTCTTCACCCATACTGATGTTCATATGTGTGAGGCACCTTTGCAAGTGCCCTGATGACTGCTGCTCTGCTACTCTCCCTGTAGCCTGGAATATCCATTTCACACTCTACAGACTTAAGTGGCAGCTGCTATTTTACTCATTATGCAGAAAGCGCACTTATTCCATTACTTCAAAAACTATGGTGTGTTACAAGCTGTCAGTGGAGAATGGTAGTGATGTACCTATTAGCAAGTTGTCTTGCTTGGACCTGACTGTAGGAGCAGCTCATTTCCTCTTCACATCTTACAGAGTGTCCTTCACCATGTGCTCATCTCTGAGCTCTTGAATTTTGTTTGCTACTACTGAATTTTATTAAGTAGAAATCATTAAAATTCAAATAACTATTCAAGTCACTCTTCATCAAAAGTGTATTAGCACAATCAACCTTACATCTAATTGGCCACTGGAGAACATTAGTGTATGTAATTGTTGCTTCAAAAATAGTATTTTCTTTGTATGTTGAAAAGCAGACACAGCAGTTTAAGGTAAGTGCAAATTTTGCATGGTCTGTGACCAATTATGTTGAATATAATGGATAAACTAAAAGAAAAGTTTCTCAAATTATAAGATAGAACATTAAAAAAGCATAAAAAGACAGATGCAGAAAGAGAAAATGAAATTAAATTGTGTGGATTCCAGCTGGCTGTTATAACACCTGCTAATAGGTGTGAAAAAGTTTCTTAAGTTAAATTGGAATATATTTTTTTATAAATAGAAGCATAAGGGTATTATGTAACAAATCATCTAAATGTATAGCTCCATATGAATAAATACAGTTTTAATGTTTAGAAAACATTCTATACCCTTTTTTTTTTTTTGGCATTTCACTGCTCACAGTTATGATTTTAACTTTCTATGAACTTTTGTACGTGGAAATCTATCATGACACTATTATTTTAATTGGATTTCATTTGCTTTATTAATATAGGTTAAATTCTAAGGTGGTATTTCAATTAAAAAGTGTCCCAACAGTAAAAGCAATATCACAATGATAGATTTATCAGAACTCATTGAAATTTCTGGTTTCTTTATATTTCAGTTGGCAGTAGAGAAAAGATTATTTCTCTAAGGATCAGTTAGTTGTGTACCTTTATATACATGGCTTAACTCCTTTACGGAGTAAAAGGTAGCTACTCTAAAAGATTATACTGCCTTTTATGATAGGAGAACTAATATAACTTAGTAACTATATAGCCTTTCATTTTAAAAATGATTCAGGGAACTTCTCTAAACCTTTCGAAATACTAAAAAAAATCATGGCAATCTTACTGCTTTTAAAGTATTCTTGAAGTTATAGATGGACATAAAGTAATAAGAATGGGAACTGTGCAAAATGGCAGGCAAGATGTTCTTTATTATTTCAAAGCATCTTTTGTTTTCTGACATTGCAGTAATCATTCCTGCAAAGTAATTGCACCATTACAGGAGTAAATTACCTATTAATTTCCAATACTTGAGACCATATTAGCTAAGTAACCTCACAGCGCATAATACAATTTCCCTCAAAATATTGTTGTGATAGAGAGATAATTATATCCCTTTTAAGAACAGAGAACGAAGAACCAATTTTGTGCCTGGAACCAGTTTCTCTCTGTAGCAAGTCTTTGGATCTAGATCTGCCTGTTCATATCACAGAGTACACCAAAATACAACACCCCTATTTGAAATTTGCTTGTGTGAAAACCAAGCTGCAGAAGGGAGATAATGTGCACATGAATGAGGGCCTAGAAAGACTTTGAAAAACAGCTACAATGCATCTAGCAGCCTGTTCTTGCATCATGGACTTAGCAGAGAAGATAAGGACTACACTAGTGATGTATGTATATAAAACACATACATACCCTAAGATCCAAAACTGAGGTCTTGAAAACCTCTACCTTCTTCAGTGCACCTTTCTTAGACAAAACTCATTGCCCCAAATTTTTTTTTGTTTGTCTTTCTGTGTCTAGAGTCCTTAGCCTAAAGTTCAGGCCTAACCCCAGCAAGGAAATTTCTTGCACTGAACCCCTCAAAACCTATAGGTATTCTCAGATCACTGCTAGTGTTCAGATGTAAGGTTAGACTCTTTAGATGGAGGATGAGTGTTGTGATGTTCCCTTTTAAGCAGTAACATGTGTCTAAAGTACTAGAATTAAGGCAAGAGTATTTTCCTTGTGAATAAATTCCTATATACTAGGAACTTGAATAATTTGCGTGTATTTGTATCTCATTTAGCAGGTATCTTCCAAACCTCTGCATTCACCAGCTGGAATGTGTCCTTAGTTAGAAGACACTGTTTGTTGGTAGGGCTCATCTCTTTCACAAACAGCTTAACTTTTCTTTTTCCTTTTTACTTTTTAACAAAATGACAATAAGATTTGTTTTGCTCTTGATAAATGGTGAAGAAAATGGAGGTGGATATTTCTACCTGAGTAGGAGGATGTTCCTAAGTGGCTATAGGTAGTGCATAAAGTTGAAAGCTACTTTGATCCTTTTGTCTTTGCTTTTTGTGAAAGCATAACAGTTAAAATAGTTTTGTGCATCAGCATTGTTTCTGTTCTAAGGGGACAGTAATTTTCCAGGAGGAGTAGTATCAAAAATTATATTACTGGCTGTTGCTCAATCCAGATTAATATAATGTGACAAAGGACCACAGTATCCTAAATTGTGGTATCTTGGTGAGACAGCAGAACTGTCACTCCTTAAATAGCAAGGCTGTAGTGTTCTGTACATACTTTTCAGCAGCATTTCAGACTTTTGATGAGCATGTTGTCATCGTCACTAGCTAACGATGGCTTGTGTCTTTGTCTATCTGATAGGTACAGAAATAAAATAGAATTTGACTGTAGCAAAAATAGGAGCAGAACTTCTTGGACTTCAAACTAAGTTTTGATTCCTGTCAGAACCAGTGAATGGCAAAAGAACTTATGAGCAAAAATATACTTCCTCAATGTATCTTTAGGATCTTAAATATCTTTACCATGTTTTCTACAGCAAAAATTATTATTTCAGACTGGAGTTGTTTTTCTTTCCCATGCCTATATTTAATGCAGGAATACTTTTGAAGCCTGTTTTGGCTGTACTTCAAAGAAGATGGCAGCATTGCCTAGAAGAAAGTAAAGAAATCTGAGAATTCAGAACTTTTACATATAATCATGTTTCTACCAGTGACTCATCAGGTACTTGAGTGAACAACTGACTTCTGTATGCACCCAGTCAAGTAGTCAGGCAGTTTATAAGATTAGACTGAGCTCTTAGCCTCAATTAATTTTTTTTTTCTCTTTTTTCAGTTTTTGAGCGAAAAAATGCTTCACTGCAGTGCCAATGGAACTAATTAATAGTCTATAATTTGTCAAGGACAGTTGTCTTGGGACTGCAAGAAAAGCAGTTTTCAAAACTTCTACCTTCACCTAAAGGTAAAACTTTGATGAGATATCCAGTCTCCCGCTGCCTTTTAATCTCACTATGGAAAGAGGCTTGTGATCACTTCTGGGATACCACTTGTTTCTACTATGGAATAGTATAACTGAATTGGTAAAACATCTTTAGAAACAACTGTAAGATTAAGAAAGACTCACAGAGCAACACTCTGTTAAGTGTTGCAGAAGATAATACACTCAGTATTAAACTCAAAAGGTAGAAACCCACATGAAACACATAAGATAAAATGCACAGAGATGAAAGACACATTAAGATTGCAGATCTCATGCAGCAATATGAAATTTTTTTCAGCATATGTATATTTCTATCATATATGAAATATCAGTGAAATAACATTATTTCATCTTCTCTTCTGAATTTTTCAATATGATATTGAAAAACCACAATGAAAGCATGTAAAATTAAACAGGGATATATTTAGAAAAACTTGTTAGTCAAAGGCTTACATTTAAAACAACAATAACCAGATTTCATATTTTGGGTATTCGGTACAAAGCACATTAAAATGGTATGATTTCTTTGTTTTATACTGGTTTATAATGCTGCTTTTAAGAAATCTCTGTTTGAGAGATTAAAATATTCAGGTGTGAAAAAACTAGTCAGAATCTGAGAAATTTAACTTAGTATTCCCAGGAAGTTGGTGATTAGCAGAAACAAATTCAGTCAATTCAGTCAATTCAGTACTAATTCGGTCAAGATTGGCAAGATTAACATAGAGAGACTTTATTGCATCTTTCACCAATTGTCAACAATTTATGCCAGATTTGCTTCCTTTTTGATGTTACGTTTGTATGTTATGTCTAATTTAATTGTACAGTATAAATGCCAATCACTTGTGTAGGTTGTCCAATGTACAAAAATTGATGTACCTTGTGTATGCACAAAGGTTTTCCAGGGAAAATTCTGCTGCACTTGGTTACATCTCATGGTTGTTTGTTTGGTTTGGGTATTTTTCCTGCACTACCTGAATATGTGAGAATTTTTATTAAAGTTTCAGACCAGTTCAGGTGAAATTCAGATGGCCAAATTACAAAAAGGTACAGGCTGCTCAGGATTGCTCTTCATTGAACTGTGGTGACATCACAAAAAATATTTCTGTTCATGGAGTCAGAAACTTTCATTTGCTTTGAGGTCTCCTAGTGTGACTGGCAAATCACAGATGAAGGCATCCTTTGAGCTTTGTTCTCTAATTATTATAATCTACTCGTGAATTCCTTGTCCTCTTCCTGCTAGTAATAGTACAAAGCAATGCTGAAGGTCAACAGACAGTGCCAAGATAAGTTTGGAATTGATTTTGATAAGTGTTACTTTTGCAATATATCCCTCGTACTTATATTCCTCTCTAAAACTCTACTGTGGGACCAGTTACAGTGATAAAAAATCTCTCTCAAGCATATTGTATGATTATCTTGCATTTTCTGTTGACTTTGCTGAGAGCTTATTATTTGCCCTTGCTTAAAATTGCAGTTCTCAGTCAAGCAGAGATTTCTTTGTTGAATTTTGTTCATGTGATGCTTCTCATAGTGTCTGTGTTTATTTCTTTTATTTCATTCAAGAATTCAGATTTTCTTTCAGCTGCTTCTTTGTAATTTTGATATGACCTTCAAAGAGGACATACGCAGGTAAGGCAGCTTTTACAAAGTGGCTGTTGTTGAAAGCTTGCTGAATAGAGATTGTTGTCAAACAATTTTCCTTTGTAAAATCTGATAACAGTATAAATCCAGAATTTCAGTATATTAATCACCAGAAACATTTATATTCAGGATGTCTTCTGTGAATATTGTCATATATATGTCAGAGTTGTTAAAATATAATAACTGATCAATTTAAAAATGCTAAAAATATGCTTTATTTTATTCTCCCCAAATAGAGTAATTTTCTAATATATATAAAAGCTTGTGAAAAGTAAAGGGGTTTGGGGATATTTGAGGAGAAGACACATTTTATAGTACAGTTTATCTTATCACCGATCAAAAAACCCCACCTAACCCCACCCAATTCCAGGTAACTTGTGACAGATATGTTTTACTGGAATTTTTGATAAGGTATAGGATTCTTAATCTTAAAGAAGTAGAGTTTTGTTGCAAAATAGTGAAATGGGATATAAATTCAAGTTTGTTATATATTCTGTAGCTTTTTTCTTTAAACTAGAAATGCCTAGAAGAGCTAATTTCTGTTGTGTTTATGTATTTCAGACAGGCAATGTTTGCATATGTAAGCATTTAAGGAAAAGGTGGCATAATGGTTTCATGTTAGACATGACAAGCTCTTTTCATTTATGGCATGAATGTATAAAAATCAGTTTTTAAAAATCAAAAGCATATTTTATTATATATGTATGCTGTTGTTATCCACTAGCTGCTGTTGGAAAAAAAGTTTGTAGTTGAACTATTTCCTTTCTGTATATAATTCAAGCATTTCAGTGGTGGACAATTGAAGTAGCGAGAAAGAAAAAGTTTACTCAGCTGGAGTATCCTAGCAACTGAGAAGTATCAGGATTTTAGGCTGAAAGAAGAAAAAGTCATACTGGTTGAGACACCCATTATAGATTTTGAATGTATTGTAAATATATTCTCCATCTGTTTGGGGTTTTGTTGTTGTTGTTGGTTGGTTTGTTTTTCTTTTTTTTTTTCTATTGGTTAACTTGTTGCAAAGAGATCCTTATTTTCAATGAAATATGTGTTAAAGAGATAGTTAATGGTGTGGAAAAATGTTTATTCACTTATGAATGGATATCTTTCCTCATTCTAAATTATACTTTCTTCTAAAGTATTCCCTCTTAAGCAAATAGACTTACTGAGAACATAAGTCATCTAGTCAAGACAACAGATATTTGTGTGTATCCTGAACTTTTCTTCATGACCAGATAACTGGTCATGAAGACTTTGATAGAGAAGAAGGATGAATCACAATTTTAGAATTACTTGAAATGGCTTGAAACAGCCATCAGTAAGAATAGTAAACATTTAAAATTCAGAGATGTTGAATGACTACATTTGTTTGTACATTTTCCACATCAGTCTGCTTCCTTTTGGGCTTTACTGAATATTTTCGAAGAAATTATTGGCTTCCCTATGAAATCAGTGCAAAGCTTCTTATTGATTTAGATGGGCGTTGGATTATGTTGGAGGTTGTGTTTGTATTTTCATGGTTTTGTGAAGACAGATTAAAAAAGCCCTGTTGGTCCTCAGCCATTCCAATCCACAGGTATGGTCTAGATTTTAGGGTGTGGGTCAGGGGAAATTTTTCTATTAGACTCAATAGCCACCAGGTCTTGGAGTTTCTTGTTCATTATCTATCTGATTTATTTTTTTTTTTCCTCCAGATAAGACAAAACAGTTTTAAAATAAAAAGATGGTTCAATCTGTTTTTTTCAGTCAGCTTCAAAGAGTAATGTTTTCTTCTACTCTTTTTTTGTCACATATAATAATAGAATGTTTAAAATTAATTCATTAAGTTACATCAATCTTAGAAAGATCCATCAAAGCCCACTAAACATAAAAGTAATCAACAGTCCAAATATTTTCAGTGCCTATAGGCAATTATTGTAAATATTTGTATAGAACAGAAAAATAGTTATTACGACCTTTTTATCTTTACACCAACCACCTTAGCTTACAGTTTGTGAAACAAAAGACATATATAATTATCTCAATGTTTTAAAAATTATTCTAGGGATAATCCATATATAGCATTGAACACAATTTTTGTATGATCCAAACTCATATAAAGATACATTGAAGCAAAGAATATTTTCATAGCACATTACATAATAGACTAGGTGTGAAATTAGTTTTATGGTGAATGGACACCCTGAAGGTTGTTAGCCTTTTATTATGTACAGCTTCTCTTATATAGCTACATTAGTATTTTTTCATAGATAATAAAGTACACTTCAATGAATGAATTATTCTTAAAGTACATAGAGAAGTTCCTAAATATCTCCTCAACTATTTTCACACTGTTATATTCATAACAATTTAGAAATTTGCATAATCTATTGTGTTTACAAATATTTAAATGTCAAGAAATCTATGAAAATTTGTATTTGTTAAAGTTGAGTTTTACATTTGTGTCAGTTCTATGGTTAGAATTTATCAACATCTCTCTGGTATATCATTTCATGTATATCATCCCTAAAAAGGGATTAGAAAGAGCTTTATAACTTTGTTCTAATGTTAATAGAGTTTTTCTAATGTTGTTATGGGACCTCACCACTGCTGCTGCAAAGCTTTTGAATATCCAAGTTTCTCAATCCCAAGGGAAATGATTTTGCTATCTGTGTTGTTCTGTAAATCTGAATTTCAGTTGTAGGCACACATAAGAAGCCACTCATGTACTAAGTTGTTTAAACTGGGCATTCATGTATAAGGTAGTTTCAGAGAAAATTATGTAATCTGAATATCCTGATCACATAAAATGGAAAAGCTCAAAACAAGCAGAACATTTCTCTCCAGACAAAGACCAAATTTGCTAATTGATGAGATTGCTTTTACTGGAAAATGTCTGTTTGCTAGGACAGAAAAATTTCCTGTAAATATACTAATTTTGATCTAATTTTCTTAGCTATAGCAGTATAAGCCTGTAACAATTTCAATAATTCAGTAATTAGAAATGAATCAGTTATGTAGGAGATGCAAGGTTTTTTTTCTTCTCCACCTGATTCACTTGTAGGTTTTAAACTGTAGCTCATCCTGGCATCTTCTGCCACTTTTTTGTGCACTTCTCCCACTTCTGATGTTACACCAACAGTACTGCTATGTGGTTACAGGCTGAACCCTGTAACGGTATGGATTCAGACTACTTATGTATATAAGCAATATATATATATATATATAACATATATAACATATATAACATGTGTGTGGATACATGTATTTTCCTAATGTAGATGTCTGAGTGACTAGAGCATCAGTTGTGTTAACAGAAGGACACCTCAGAGAGTGAAGTGGGTTAGCAAGGTGAGTGACGCTGCAGTTGGCACAGGAGCTGGAAGCAAGCTAATCCTTCCAGTCTCAGTATTTTTAAACATCAGACTGTTTTGTGATGGCATTTGAAATGGTTTGATACTGCTGTAATGGGAACACTTAAAATCTCAAATTCAACAGCTAGACAATCATTTCTCATTGATTTCTGTTATGCATTTTAGCTCCTTGACCTAGATTTATATCCAATTTCCAAGTGATGTCAATGCAAGTTCAGTCTGAAGAGTATGCAGAGAATATACACTCAGCATTTTAGAATTTTTCAGTATGGATTGGTAGCTAGGCATTAAGTTTGCCTTAGCAGTTGCAAAATAGGTCATAGATAATAACTATAAACCATAACCATTTCTATTTAGGCCATGTAATATCCTATTAAGGTACTGGTTGAATGGTTTCATGACATGTCTAATCTTTAATTGAAATATTTATTGTTAATTTGGGAGCATCTCTTGCTATAAGATGTTTCATATTCTTTCTGTTATTTCCCTATACTGACATAAATCTGATTATAGGAAAGTCCTGCAGAAAGTCCTCTGGGGAAGACTGAAACAGTCAAAAGCAGCACACTTCTCTACCTTGAGAAAAATTGCAAAAGGCAGTGCTGTCCAGAAAGCAGGAGTAGTTTGGGCTTGTAGTCAGTCAGTGCATACCTTTTGACAGTCTTTGCCTTAAGGGCTACTATTGAGGCTCCAGTGGAAATTAAAACTGACACAGACCAGTGGAACTCTGAAGAAAAGAAAGACAGATTTGTCTTTTCCGTCTTGAGAGTGATTGGGAGTTGAGCTGCATTTGCACTTTGCTGTACAAACCATGGAAATTCACCCCACAGTTGTAAACGTCTCAATTCAAACACATAAGAAATTATCTGAATTGAATTTCTCATATAGAAAGGGACTGTCATAGTATCTAAGGCACCCCAGTAAACTGGATGCATGCAAAAATAATATTCCATATTAGCCTTTTATATGTTTTTTTTTGGGTTTTTTTTTTTTGGTTTTTTTTTGTTTTTTTTTTTTTTTTTTAACCAAAAACAAAACAGCAAAACAAACCAGCATAGCTTTTCTAGGGATTTGGGATTTTGTCTCTGTAGGAATGTCTGTATGTGACAAAGGATAATAAAAAATCACAGACTGAAATACCTGCTTCTAAAATAAGTCAATATAAGCTATCTTAATAGAAGAAAAATGGAAGAAAATTCTGTTTTGACTAGTGCATTTGTAAGGACCATAGAATATACTATGTAAAGAGATGTGTTCATATAATTAAAAAGGTCTGATGGCATGGGGAGAAGGGATAGAGGAGATTATTTTAATCAGTTGTGTACCTGTAGGACCTGAAGATGCCTTCTGAAGCCTGAAAAGCTCTAGACAGAAACTTAAGAGGAAAAAAAAAATAAAAAAAGTCATTTCAAGCTTTATTCAGAGAAGAAATAAAACAAAAGGTCTGCAGAGACATGAAAGTTATTTATGAAATATCTTTCAGAAGAGTAATTAATTTCGTAAGTAGCCTAGGAGATGTGGCGAACGTGTAACAGAAAGTCTTGTTACATTGATCCTTCTGAGCAGCTGCAAAACTGTAGTGGAATTACAGGTTGTGTTCCAAAGATGGTGAAAGCTGGGGAGAGAAATTGATACGGTAGCTTTAAAGGGACTGGATAACCACTCTGCTTTTTTTCTGATCATTCAGAATGGAGATGCTAGTGATCCAGTTGCAGCCTAACTGTAAATCAGCATTGCTTACATAGAAGAGAGCAATTTTCCAGGGTATCTGCAAGATTTTCTAACTATAAATCTGGAGACAAGGACATGTCATGATTTCTCTGGTGTAGGTTTCTATTGACCTGAATTTCCTGCAGTCTCGTTAATTCAGGTCATAACATCGTTCTTCTTGTTTCCATCTCCACAGCAGATAAGAGCATCTGGAGACACGTGCAGTCTAGTCTCTTTCTAGCATTTTAAGATCCTAATTCCTAATAAGGAAACCTTACTAAGAACCCAGTTCTAATAAGGAAATCTGATTCTCTGGTTTTATATTATAATGTTACTACATAAACTTTTTAAGGGCAAGACTGATGTCTTTGTTGTTTGAAAAGAATAATCATTGAAAAAACCCATAAAGAATGAAAATTTAATGAGCTAATTTAAGGGAGGGATAGTAATTTTTGTTTTAAATAACAGGAAAACAACTAAATCAAACAAGTGGTGACAGAATTTAAAGTGTCATATCACAAAACCAAAGAAGTAAAAATTAAGAAAAGGAGTATTAATAATAATCAGGGGCGAAATTAAACTAGAAAGATTTATACATAATTCAATTCTGTAAAAAAAAAAAAAGTTTCAGTAGAGGGGAAGGTTCATAAATTTTCTTAGATAATTTATAGTATCTCATTTTAAACTTCTGGTATGCTTAGAAAAAATAGAACAATGAATTCTTTCCTTTCTTTAGCAGTGTCTGATTCTGGAATCTCCTCTGCATAGAAACTCATGTACATGTAATCTTCCTATATGACTCTTTCTGCATATGTACAGTTGCATGCAGAGGACTGAAAATCCTGTATTTCATTATTCTGGTAGGAACTTTGCATGTACGAAAATACGTTATCTGCAAAAATATGTAACTTAGACTACCAATTCCATGACAAGTAAGCCTCCTCCAACCTCTTGTTGTCAATATATTGCACAAGCATTATTTCAGTCCCAGCTAGATGTAAGTGCACATGTAGTATAAATTATTTATGTGTCAGTATAAAATAAATGATGGCTGCTATGGGTTGGGCATTTTGTTAACTAAGATAAAACAGAAGGAAATGATATTTCTACAGTTACTGCAAAGTTCTTCACCCTCCACTTATTTTTAAACTAATTTATGCTCAACCTAATCTTGAATTACAAAGATCAAAGAATTCATGTGTGCCATGAGACTATTGACCATATATTTGTTATCAGTGGCACAGTTTCCACTCCAGTGTAAGCTATACCAGCCCATTAGTGGAAAGACTTTCTCTACACAAAGATGAAGTAAGTATGCATCATTGTGTACAGTTAACATCTTCCCTCTGAAAGACTGGAATTTACAAAAATAGTAATAGTCCACACTGAGTGACAGTACTAAAAAGGAAAATTAGTATATTCATAACCAGTTTTATTTAGTAATTTGTCGTATGTATATTACATATGTTGGACTTTAATTAAAAAAAAAAAAGCTTTGTGTTTTAACTGGAGTTTATTTTAAATGGAAACCTCATAAAGCAGTGACAGGAGACTGGGTTTGATGATATTCCATTTCTATTCCCAAGTTTGCCACTGGTTACAGGATGATTTTAAAATATAAGGTGTGAATTTATAAACTTCCACTATAAAGAAAAAACCCATGCTTTATACATTTTCAGGAAATACATTAATCTCTAAAGTATTTTTTGAGTTAGATACCCACATACTGTGTTCATTTCTTTGAACTCATCCACTGCAGTGAGTTTAAAACTAGATTATAAATCATTAACTTTCACATCAAGCAGTCAATGCTTAGGATTTCCAAGCATTAGGGAAGATTCTTACTAGCCTAAGGATGTCATTTAAGGCAACTGTTAGAAGGCAGAGAACTGTACTGTGGGGAAGAGATTGATAAAAACTTAAATAACAGACCCAAGCATCACTGCAGAATTCAACTTTTAACCCTTTAGTGAGTTATAGATGCTTCCAATTGTTGATCTTAGTGATAGAAAGTTTCAGTGAATGATTCATTGTACTTTATGTTATTTTATATAATGTCTCTTTTACAGCAAATATGGGGTTTTGCCCTGAAAAAGGCCAGGTATAGGAGATAATTAGATTGATGATTTAATTTTCCCTAGGAGAACATTAATTACATTTAGCTTTGAATATGTGTTATTCAATTCAAAACTACTGCAGTTTTTAGAAGGAGGAAGCTTAATAAATACAAAATCTAATAATTGTATTTCTGTGTGTTATGAATCAAGAAATCCTGAGGGAGAACGCTATCTCTAACAGAAGTGATAATAAAATAAAGAAAAAATAAAATAGCTTATATTAAAACCCCATAATTAATTATATCCAACTCTTTTTCATACCAAGATTGCAAATTTTTGTTCGTATTTTGGATATGAATTATTTTACATCGTAAACTGAAAAGTATGTTTTACTCAGAACCTTGTAGGACACTTAGAAAGCCAGTCTGAAAGGATGTGAGGCTGATAGAAAACCCTGGCAATTTAATGTAAACTGTAGGCAGGTGTGGAGGTCTACAGCCCAGCCTTTTCTAATGTTCACTGTAATATCCTATAATTGGAGATTCAACTGATCTGAATTACTGTGGGGGCAACATAACCTACCGGTAAGTGAATCTTGTGCTCCTGTCCTCTGTACTTGATAAACAGAGGGGCAACTAGAAAGCCTTGTTCATTAATTTAAGTGAACTATCACTCTCAGTATTGCTGTTCCTGGTTTAACCAAGCAGTTAGCTTTTGCACAATCACTCTTTATTAGACTCTATACAGACTACTATTGTGAAGAAACACAGGGTGCTTTCTGGGCTACTTATGTTCTTTCTTTGGTGTCATTTGGTCACAAAAGGGTTATTCAGACTAAAACTATGTTTGTCCTTTGTTTATGAAGAAGTCAGAATCTAAATTAGTAACTTCTAGTAATATTGAACAACACGTACTGTGAGACAGTGAATCCAGTCATGGGAGACTAAAGATTTAAATAAAAATGCAACACAGGATTCTCAATAGTGCATCAGGTTTAAGGGAGAGCAGAGAACTGTGTGCTGTAGTAGAGGAAGTAATAATGATTAAGGTGACTGTTCTGCTAATAAATAATAAATCAACAACAGAGTTCACTGCTAATAATACTATTAAAGAGGAAAAAAAAAATAAAAATGATGCTAGCTCTCTGTAAAGTAAGGATTTTGCACAATGTGAACAGTTTAACACACCTCTCAAGACTTTGCTCATGTTGATCAAAGAGAATTTTATGATCAAAGGTGCTTTTTAGAGATGTAAAGAAGCAGTAAAAAAATAACCTTTATTGAGTGACCACAAACTCAATATGTAATTCATGACCTCTGACAGCATAAAATCCTATATCATGGACAAAAAAAAAAAAAAAAATCCTATGTAGTGCATACTAAAGGGAAAATACCCCTTTGTCTTATAGGGAGAAAAGGGAAGGGACACCCTTGGAAGGGGTCTGCAAAAAAATGCATTTGAAGTAACTGACAGAAGAGGGGTTTAGGGTTTTGGTTCTTTTTTGTTTTGTTTTTTTTTTCCACAATTCATGACTCTTCAGTGTTAGACGAGGCTGTATAAGATGATCTGGTAAAAGCTCCACTTCCCTTTAACATAAGTTCTCAGAATCATACAAGAGAAAATGGAATTTTAGACAAATCTTCAAATAAACAGAAATTAACTGGTTTATCACTTTCAAAGGTTCAAAGTTTGGCTGGGGATTCTTGGTGCAGGGCTCTGCAAGGAAGTACACTCTCCAAGGTGTGTAATATAAAAAACTCAAACTGACCAAAATAATTTAAAACAATATGGTTTTGGGTTTAATTTTCACTTACTCTAAAACGAATCCGTACTGAACAAATGAAATAAATAATCTCAAATAACCTACTGGTAAAACACACCTGCACACAAAAAGTCATGGACCAGCTAATGTGTCCATCTCTTTTATATAAGCTAGTACTGGTAACCAGGTACAGATTGCATTTATTTCTGTGATCCAGACATAATTTTGAACACAGCTGAATAGATTTAAAACTGTACATACTAAAAAAATCTGTCAACCCATGAACTGATACCCTTAATAATGCTCTGCTGAATTCCCCAATTGCTTTCTGGCATTTGTGACTTTTGCCGTAGGGTTATTCACAAACATCATGTTATTGTCAGAGGGCTCTGACCCTGCTGTTTTTTGTTCCTACACATGCTCTCCTTCTGAAGATATCTCCTCACACCTGGCCTCTTGGGAGATAGCAGGTAATTGTTTGAAGGTACAAAGAGAGACACACTCCCTCCTCCTGCAGCCCTTCCCCTGATCCTATAATAGAACTAAATAAATAAAAAAAATCCCTGTCCTCCTTCCTGTTGAAGCCACTTATTTAGTATCTATTACATGGCAAATAATATTCCATCACAGTTTTATCAGGGCTTTTCACATAATTTATTTTTCTTAACAAGTTATTGATGACATAACTCCAAGTCAGAACCAGTATGAATCAAGATAGACATTTCCTCAGCCTACATACAGGCAGAACCTTTAGATATCCACATCCTTGTGTAGATTTAACTAACTTATATTTACTAACCCACTCTGTGGAACATCATCTTAGTGTAAGAAATACTTCTCCGTTAATTATCCCTGAGTAAATTTTGAGGAGACTTGATCCTGTTAAAAAAAAAAAAATTCAAAAGAACTCATGAATTTAGAGTGGCTGCTCTCTGTAAATAAAAAAAAATAAAATAAAAAAAAAAAAATATTTTCAAGTCTATTGTAATTAGTACAAAAATAATGTTTAAGAAAATGTGCTGGCTATCTCGACAGAAGGATTTTAGGGATTTCAGTGTTTTAATGATTTAGTATTTTACCAGCTTAAAAGGTTAACATCACAAATTATCTAGTTAAGAAACAATGTATATTCTGATTTGTGGAAGGTCATTGAGTGCCAAAACTTCCACTGCAACTTCATGATTGAATAAATTACAGGGAGAGGTTTGGATCATGAAAAGAAAAGAATTCTTACACCACTAGCAGTGTGTGGAAACACATGCTGCCCATTTCCTGAGCAGGTAATCCGAGGGAAGAGAACGGGTGAGAGACTTCAGTCATTAGCAGTGCCTGGCTGACAAGCTGAACACCTGTGATGTATTATGAGCTCAGATCTTACCTCTTTTCACTTAGATAAAAAAATGTATATATTTAAAATCTGAAATTAGAAGTCAATACTTTTAAATTTCTTTAGGAAAAGGTATGCTCTTTTTTTTATTATTTATTTTTTTAATGTGTGTACATAAGTTTTTAGTAGTCTATAAAAAATAAATAACATATTGTTAATGAAATAGATGGTAGTTATATATGTTAAAAAATAATGTTATTCCAAAGCAGTTATTATGAACTGTCTTAAAATCATCTCTATATTATAAAGGAATGGGAGATTAAGTATGAGGTGCAATAATTTAAAGTAAAATTACCTGATTATATAAACAGAGTAAATTTCCATATTTGTCACTCAATCTATTTAAACTTTTCTCATTACATATACTGAGTAAAAAATAAAGTAATAAATAATCCTGGAAGAAGAAACCGTAACTCAGAACTCTCCATCACCATGCGAGTGCTCTAATCACCCTACTGGAGAGTTGTACCCATCATTGTACTCACTCTCTTTCCAGCCTAATAATTTTTTCATTCTTTTTCCATTTTGGCACAACTTCAGTAAGAGGGTGAAGAATGCCTCTGTACTTCTGTGGAGTCCTAGGGTGTAAAATGCCTAAGGTTAAGTAAAGCTCAAAGCTAAGCTTACCTAAGGCTCAAAGGTGACAGGAAAGACTGAGAGAGGCATTAGATCTTGGACATTTAACCACTGGAATATATTGTTGCTTGCCCATTAAGATCCTGTACAAAAATTGACCAGTAGCAGGTAACACCGCAGGCTTCATTGCAAGATAAAGCAGCTGCACTTTCATTTTGTGAAGAACTTTGTCCAGTTTGTGTGTTGAGCGTGCTCTGGAGATAGCCTACTGTACCGGCCAGGAGAATCTGTGTTCTGGATCTCACTAGGCCTTCTATGTGTTCATCAGAATATTTTAGTTCAGGCTGGGCAACAGTAAGTTGTTGAAACACTGCATAGTTACTAACTAGGGGTTGTTCAAGTTCTATGATTAGCTTCTTAAGGTTTGAGTCTTTCTGTTTCTATATAGACCAGTGTTATCCTTTCCAGAAACAGTCTATAACTTCAGTGTGATGCTGAATATGGGTCCTGCTTTGGACTCTAGTTCATCTTTTTTATTACTTAAAGTACAGGCAAGCAACAGCATCAGTAGCAAGTCATCAACTCGCTTTCAACAGTCTGTTATATCCTAATGTACATAGAAACACCTTTGAGCAAGAAGAAACTCTTCACACTGCCAGTCATGAGTCTCAGCTGAGAGCACCGGGTCCCAAATGAATCTGGCACCTGCCTATGTGAAATTTTTTTCTCTGTTTCCCTGTCAACCTCTTTGATTCTCAGTGGAGCAGTACTGAAAAGTGCTCAAACAGCATATATTGGTCTTACGTGAAATGTGTCAAAGCTCATATTCTGCTTGGAAGCATTGCTCTTAATTGTCACTTCTCAGCCCAAGCCAATACTTTGTTATATAAGTACCTCCAATTGTACAAAGTACCTCCAATTCAGATTCCAAGTGAAACAGGTTAGCTTGAGCTAGAACTCCAAAAGAAGTAGAAAAGACACTTGACAGCTGGCATGACTCACAGTGAGGATGAGGCAACTCAGAGTTTTTCTTCTTGCTTACAGACCATAAAGACCTGAGCTATAAGCTTCTTGGCTCCACTTCTAAGTGAATGCCTTAATCTCTGGTGACATTACTCAGAAAGAAAAACGTGAGCAGTTGAAAGACTGACATGGAAGAACCATGCACATCAGGAATGTAACTAACAACCTTCCTTGCAAAATGCATTTGCTGAATGCCCTTCTGTCCTATACATGTTAACAGGATATCGGTCCAAGAGCTCTGTTAATTGTCAGTTTCTCTTTAATATTTTGATTTTATAAGCTTCAGAACTCTGTGTGCAAATGCCTCATTTTTATCATGTGCTGGAATAATTGATTAAGTTTGCAGGGTTTGCTTCATGGAGCTCTAAAGAACAAATTTTTTTTTGTTTGTTTCACTTCTACTATTTACATCTTAGGTTTTAGGATAGCATAAAAGATCTGATTTCACTACTGAATTTGATTCTGAGTCTACTGAAAGAAGGAACTGGGACCATAGCGGATTCTCGAAATACCATGGTAAATGCACATGAAAATGGGCTAGTTTAAAGGAAAAAAAAAAAAAAAATCCTGCAAATTGATCAGTGATAAATATCTAATAGAAGCTGAAATAGAAAGGCTCAGCTGAGGAATCTAATTAAAAAGGAATTGGTGGTTTGTTCTCTCTCCTACTTCTTCAGTTTCTGTCCAGTACAGCCCTCTACTAAATTTCATCTTAAAGATGTGAATGATGCAAGATTGTAGTAGGTCTGGTTTTGCTTATATGTATACTGAAATATATCTCATTGATTCAACCTCTTGCATTCTAGCCATAATTGTGTTTATAAAACCATCTGTCAAGCTGAATATTTGTATATATCCAAATCCTC
The DNA here is from genome assembly GCF_003259725.1 of Athene cunicularia. NCBI lineage: Eukaryota > Metazoa > Chordata > Aves > Strigiformes > Strigidae > Athene > Athene cunicularia. Next base: position 35,540,654 of record NW_020799099.1, read on the forward strand.
TAAAGGTTTACAGACTGGGATTCAGACTATTCCAGAAGAATAAAATTTTAAGTATATGGTTGTAAATGAAAAGCAATGACTTTAATTAAACTTAAGGATTAGAAAGAGGGCTGAAGGTATTAAACAAATTTGAATGTATTACTGAAATGCCTGCTTGCATTTGGCTCAATCCATGAGTTTGTTCTCAGAAATATTTTCATACTGTAACTGGCAATAGAAGATTCAGAATAGCAATAGTAATAGAGAAGCTGTATATGAAAAAAACAATATGAAAAGACTCAGCAACCATTAGCCAATATGGTAGTTCAGAAGAGAAAGTCTACCTGCTTAAAATTAAAGATATGCAACTTTGACAGTGCTGGGAAGAACATTTCCATTTAGCTCAAGGCTTAATATTAACATGCAAAGAAGCTGAAGGATGTCTTTTCAATGCATAAGGATTTATGAAGTAGATGGAAATGACTCACAAAGGGTCAAATATTGCAAATGCTTCAGCTCAATAAATTTACAGGGAGATTGAAATTACTCAAGGGTGTATTAGAGTACTGAGGCTACTGAGTGGGTAGGCAAAGGACAGACACAATTACAGTGGTTGTGGAAGTTTACCTCCCCATTGCCCCCAAATTGACTATAATTTTATTTCGATTCTGAGAAAGGAGGGTTTTTTCCTGTTCTTTTTCCTGTTTCTTTTTCTGTTCCCCTGTAAAATGGAATAGCTAAAAATGATTTGGCCATTAAAAAAAAAAAAAAAAAAAAAAAAGGGGGGGG
>NW_020799099.1:35541471-35553869 GCF_003259725.1 Athene cunicularia
ATATATATATATATATATATATATATATATATATATATATATATACACATGTATGTATAAAAATACAACAGGGAGTGGAAAAGAGTGAGAAGATACCACAAAACCTAAAAGTAAAATGAAATCTTCAAAAATTTACTGAGGGAGGGATGTTTATGAAGGATATGAGGAGACATTTTCCTGTCAGTGACGATCTGAAAGGCAATTTGGACAAATTCCTGAGTCGTGCTTCAACAATGATAATGAAAATAACATTTGTTAAAGTATTTTGACCAAATACTAATTCCATTCTACAAGAGATTAAAGTATTTGAATTATTCAATCTGTTACTCATCAATAACTAGTTCAGCCTGAACAGGAATTCCTCAGGTTATTTTTAAGACAGTGGCAGAAGCAATGCTTGCACAAGTGATACAAAGAATCATTTATGAAAGGGAGACACAATGAAGTCCAATGATACATTGCACCTAAAATGCTATTTTAGCACAGTTTAAAAGGTAAGATTTCAAGCAATTGATTAGAAATCAAGGCATATGATTTCCAAAAATAGATTCCCAATTGTATTAACTTTTTGATCTGAAGAGTCTAGTTCACTTGCCTTTTAAAACCCTCTCTATAGGGGCCTGCCTCATATACATAGAAGTTATTTCTCAGGTTGTTACAAATTTGTAGGTTAGAATTTGTATGTTCACATTATCAGTCAAAAATTATTAACTCTCCCATAATCTTCTAAAATCTGCTTGTGTATGGATACTTTGTGCATAAAAAGGGGTACAAGTACACAAAATACCGTTCTGTCCTGATCTCAAAACATTTAACTGAGTTTATCCTTATTTGCTGTAGGTGGGAAACGCCTGAGGTAGATGCGTGTTTGCTCTAGCATAATGGTTTCTGGCACAACTTTACTGAGATCTTAACTTTACTATTTGTTCTTGCTGTGATGCTATTCTGTATATATATGTGAGTTTGTAACCAATTTGTACTGATGCTAGATTGATGGGGGAAGAGACAATGTCTCTGTGCCATCCTCATTGTTCAACCTAGCAGTACCCTTCCAACAGTCTTACCATATTAAGATAGGCTTTTCCAAACTCTCAGCTGAGGGAAATACCTTTTTTGTAAATAATAGAATAAGTTTAAACTTTATTAAAAAAAAAAAAAAAAAACCTTTAAATGTTCCAAACACCAGTAGTTCTACAGCATTACAATTTATTTAACCTTTGAGAGAGTGTTCATTTAAGTCACTCCAGCTTTATTTTTTTAACTGTAAGAAAATGAATTATGTCACAAAAGGTGCTTTTATTCTTATTCAAATTTCACTGCATTTTATATTTTAATCATTTGTTTACAAAACATGAATGAGTCATTTGGTATGCATGTCTCATAATATATATTTTTTTAATATTATTTTTAAGACTATATTAACAATATTTTCTATGCATTTTTCCTCCTTCATGGCATTGCTCTTTAAGATTTCTACTCTAACAATGCTGGGCTTCAAGAGATCAAGTGATTCTGCTGTTAGCTCAGTGTTTGCTTTATCTCTTTAATATAAGATTATCCATATATTTCAATTGTAACACTGCTGCATATCAAAACATAAAGTAATAAACAGTAGCTTATTATAGATAGTCGTAAGAACAGAGGACCTATGAGTTAATCTGCTGCCTCCCTTTTCTTCTAGAAAAGGGTTGGTTGGTCTTAATCTCCATTTCAAGAGCAGTGTTCAAAAGGTTTTATTTCATGCACAGTATTGAGCTGTTCTTTTGTTGTGTCTGGGAAAAGTTCCTCTTGAAAAGGCAAGCAGTGTTTATTTACTAGAAAGAAAGCTTTTGACTTGAGGAATGATTTGGAGAAGAGGGTAAAATGGCACTCCTTTGTTGTGAATGTATCATCCTTTCCTTCTGAACGGGAACACCTAGACCTTTTTGGCGAGCAGCACAATCATCCCTCTGGACATTTAGAAATACTACAGTGCTATTTCAATTATTGTACAGGCTTTTAAAGGCAAAAAGAGTGTTGTTTTCATGAATGCAAGAACCAAGTCAGGAGCCACAGGATGGTATTACAGGTATTGTGTCTATACACAAAAATCTGCTTCTGAGTCCTCCAGAAGAGAAATTTAAAGCATTCTTGGGAGCATCTAATTTCAGAAAGCATGTTTCCTGCATCTTCAGCAAGATTTTAAAACTTTCATATTAAAGGCCACTGAGAGCCACATAAATTTGGGTCAGAGGGACTTAATAGTAAAAATTACATATATCATGAAAGATGAGACATTTCAAGGTAAATGTTGAAGTACTCTTCTGTCATTTCATATGAGTGGTTGACTCTGAAAGCCATGACCTTACAGAGCGCTTGACGACCTGATCCTATCCTTCAGCTGTTTCATCAGTCTGTGTGGTGGCCTTTTTTTTGACAAGATCCACTGAAAATACTGGAGAATTTGAAGCCAGCTGTGTCACCAACTTCAGCATGTCTGTAAAGCCATTTTTTCATGGACAGAAAAATGTGTATCTCAAAACCTATCCTTTGTCTTCTTTGCATAGACAGACAATCACATAATTTCTTTTCAAATGTAGAATTCTCTCTGAACAGCTTGCCACTTTAAATTCTGTTAATGTTATATGCTTTCCACAAGTGTATTGACTGTTAAATGCTTTTAATGAAAATATTAATGCATATTTAATGAATGGGGTTTATAACACACTTCAGATTTTAGCTCATCCAACATATCTGAAATAACTCTGAAACTTTTGGTTTTTATCAACCTGACACATACAAACCATCAGATATGTACATTGTTCACCAGAATATACTGCTCACCAGTCAGAAATATATTAAATGAGAAGTATAATAAAATTATAAATCATGACAGTCTGGGAATTTCCCACTGACTGGAAAAGGGGAAACATAACCCCCATTTTTAAAAGGAGAAAAGGAAGATCTGAGGAACTACAGGCCAGTCACTGTCACATCTGTGCCCAACAGGATCATGGAGTGGATCTTCCTGGAAGCTGTGCTAGGGCACATGGAAAATAAGGAGGTGACTGGTGACAGCCAACATGACTTCACTAAGGATAAATCATGCCTGACAGATTTGGTAGCCTTCTACAATGGGGTTACAGTGTTGGCTAAGGGAAGAGCAAGTGATATCATCTACCTGGACTTGTGCAAAGCATTTGACACTGTCCTGCATGACACCCTTGTCTCTAAAATCGAGAGACATGGATTTCCTGGATAGACCCCTCTGTTGGTAAGGCTGGATGGTCACACTCAAAGAATTGGGGTCAATGGCTTGATGTCCAAGTGCAGAGCAGTGACAAGTGGTGTTCCTCAGGGGTCGGTGTTGGGCCCAGAGCTGTTTAACATCTTTGTTGGTGACATGGACAGTGGGATTGAGTGCACCCTCAGCAAGTTTGACAGTGAGCTGTGTGATGTGGTTGACATGCTGGATGGGATGGATGCCACACAGAGGGACCTGAACAGGCTTGAGAGGTGGGCCCATGTGAACCTCATGAAGTTCAACAAGACCAAGTGTAAGATCCTGCAAATACAGGCTGAGTGATGAGTGGATTGAGAGCAGCCCTGCAGAGAAGGACTTGGGGGTGTTAGTGGATGGAAAACTGACTGTGAGCCAGCAATGTGCGCTCACAGCCCAGAAAGCCAACCGTGTCCTGGGCTGCATCAAGAGCAGTGTGGACAGCAGGTCGAGGAAGTGGATTCTCCTCCTCTACTCTGCTCTTGTGAGACCCCCCCCCTGCAGTGCCATGTCCAGCTCTGGGGGCATCAATGTAAGAAGGACATGGACTTGCTTGAGTGGGTCCAGAGGAGGCCACTAAGATGCTCAGGAGGCATCTTATGAGGACAGGCTGAGAGAGTTGGAGTTGTTCAGCCTGGAGAAGAGAAGGCTCCGGGGAGACCTTATAGTGGCCTCCCAGTACTGAAAGGGGCTACAGGAAAGGTGGGGAGGGACCTTTATCTGGTAGTATAGGTATAGGACAAGGGGTAACAACTTTAAATTGAAAGTGGGTAGATGATGATAAGACACTAGCACAGGTTTCCCAGAGCAGCTGTGGCTGCCCCCTCCCTGGCAGTGTTCCAGGCCAGGTTGGACGGGGCTTTGGGCAACCTGGGCTAGTGGAAGGTGTCCCTGCCCGTGGCAGGGGGGTTGGGACTAGATGGTCTTTAAGGTCCCTTTCAACCCAAACAGTTCCATGATTCTATAATATGACTTTAATTGGGGAATCATATAACTACACCATTATCTTTTGAGTATGTATAAGTAATATTTCTGATAAAAGAACATAATCTACTAGGCATTTTCCTTCTATCAACTCTGTTTTTTTTCAACTTCCCATTTTATTTTTAATTTCTATTTTTGTCATTATAAACAAATCTCAGAACCCTACCTACAATGTAATTCTAATATGTAAGTGAATTTATAATTATGACACTATTAAAAAATATGTTTTACTTGCTTTGTTAAGAAAATTTATGATGTGATAAAAACATTACCTCCTTGTTATTCCTTAATAATTATCTGAATTTCTCATAAAATCCAAGCGTAATTTACTTTCTATATCTTATTAAAAGAACATATCTGAAGATCAGGAGGAAGTCTGACTATGCTATGAAGGATTGCTGTGTACTGTGAAATATGAAAGCCTGTGAAGGGAAGACAATATTGCTTTTTCACTGAAAACAAACAAACAAACAAACAAAAAACAAACAAAAAAACCCAACCAAAAACCAAAAACAAAAACAAACAACCCCAAACCAAAAAAGGAGCTTAAGGAACTTTCTGGTTTCTCTTCCACAGGTACTAGTTGAAAGATGGTGAATGACACAGTGGTACAGAAACATGCATAAATGTGGATTGAAGTATTCCTGAAAGGAGTAACAATTTACATGCAACAGAGAGATCTGATAGCCTCGCCTCAGATCTGATATGAAAAGGGCTCAAAGACAACTCTGTAATTGGTTTAATAGTGCCTCCTGCTCTATCCAAGTTCAACCAGGTAGGCCATTTCAGGACAACAGTAGGAGAAGGACAGTTTTCTGTAGTACTTCTGCTATACTTGTTCTCTGAGCTTCTCTGAAATCGCTGCTTCTACTCAGTGTAAGTACCTGTGCATAGTTAAATTTAATTGCCTACATTACTGCTTTCTCCCTTTGGTTTTCTGGTTTTAGGCTGGAGAGTATGGTAGGCTTCTCTTTAACACATTCAATTGTAATCTCTGTGGGATTATTTTTGTAAAATTATCTTTCTTACTTTTTCTTCCCTAGCTTTCTAACCTCTACAGTAAGGATTAACTCTATCCAGTCTCAGGCTGTATCTGTCTCTTCAAAGACAAATTTTTCTTTAGGAAATATAGGTTGTTGTATATGCAAGAAATGTAAGAAAGTAAAATGTTACCTTTATCTGACTTCTCAGCATTTTAGTTTCCTCTTTTTAACTCACGCAGTCATACCTCACCCTAAAATTATCAGCGTCTTCCTCTATCACAACATACAAGTAGAATATCTTTCATCATAAATTGTGTTTTCAAGGGGTGGTTAATATAAATCTGTTTAAATGCTCAGAAACCACCTGACTGCTTCCACTGTTTCATGACCTTTTCTGTAAGCCACCTGCTGAGATGAAACAACAAACTGGTAAGCAATATTTTGTGGATGATCCCTTTTATTTTATTTTTTTCTGAACCTTGAGCAATAATACTCTGGGATTATCTCAAATTACTGCAGGAAGCATGACTTCCTTCACTTTCAGTATATAGTTCACTACCTTACATAGAGCTTCTCCTTTCAATAAGTTTGTTTTGTTTTTCTCTCTACATTCAACTTTATGCAGCAGACATAGCCTTTACAGGTTTTAAGAACAAGTTGTTCCTAGACTCTTTTCCGGTTAGGGAAAACATTATAGCATCCACCTGGGCCATCAGAATTCCAAACAAGTTTTTGTGTATTGTTTTATAAGGTGGTATAAATGTTTGTACTTGCTACAGGACTGTCTTTTCCAGCTTGAGTCCCCTTGTTTCCTATAAACTGCCCAGGTTTGCATCTGTAGCCTGTTACCTAATAGCTCCTTCCTGAGCTTTTGAGTTGGCAGTCACACCAGAATTTGAGCACAGTGCACTTAAGCCATTAGTTGAATCTTTCCTGCGTGGTTCCTGCCATATGCTTCTAGGTGAATTCAACTCACATGTCCCAGCTGTGTTCATCTCTGACAGATCTTTGATGGAGCCATTTTGGACCATACAGATCACTACTCTGATTTTGTCTAAACAGATCAGAAATGGCATCAGAGGGGTTGGATTGTCCTCCTAAAAGATTGATTTGTCTGTCTCCTTGTTAGACTTCCTGTTGCTCTAGTCTTTGGTCTGTCTTGTGATCAGAGGACAAGTTTCTTATTGTGGGTCTTCTACAAGAACATTAACTTTAAAACTGTCCCTAACATCATTTTGGGGGCTATCTAAGAATTTTTATTACTTAAAAAAACAGTACAAGAGAAGCCCAAGTTAACCATCTCAGGACTGTGGTTAACTTGTCTTCTTATCCTTTGGCATACTATTTAAGAAAAAAGTCTCCAACTGCTTTAATCATGAGTAGGTGCACAGTAACAGAGAACATGGAACTGATTGGTGGGACAGATATTTAAAGAAAAAAAAAAAAAAAAGAGGCTAGGAGGGAGTATGAGACAAGCGAAAAAACCTGCTTCATCTTTTTCTACTGTTTACTCATGATAGGTCTCCTCCTCCTGGTTTGCTTTCTGCTCTCACCCTCTGCATGAAGGCTTCTTGCTTAGTCTGTGTCTCATGATCTGCCCCTTTTGCAGGTAGCTGAGGAAGCTGCACCAGCTCCACACAATCAAGTTGTAACTCAAAGGCAGAGAGCAAGAGTTTCACCTTTCCAATGAAGTTCAAAGATCACAGCCAGTGAAACTTAAATAGATCACCTTTTTAGTGCTGTATTTTAAAATAAAAATACAGTGTATAAAGGACAAATTGGACATAAAGATATAAAGAACTTATATCAGTCGTCGCAGGTCTCCCTATAAAATTGTGCAGGAAAGCATTGTGAGCTTAAAAATATGGAATTTGTGAAAGAGTTAAATTTTGCTCTGTTCATACTGCCAGTGTGAAACTAAAGTTTTTAATAAGCTCTCAATAAAAAAGCTGTAGTTTCTTACAATTTAATATCTGTATCACTATTTTCAGGGGAGCTATGCCAGTTTGTCCAGTAAATAGTTTTATCTCAGATGTTTAAGGAGAGGAGATGCTTGATGTAGTGCCACAGTGTGACTAAGAAAAAAGAGCTTTAAAGAGACTTTTAAAGTTAGAATTTCCAAGTTAAGAAGAAGTTGTTAAATATTTTGGGGAGGGGATAACATTTTCTCCAAATGAGTCTATCACTTAATAGAAGCAATAAGAGATCTTCACTAACACAATTAAAATTAGGTGGCTAATATAGAGAGAGATTTCCATCTGGCATCTTATTATTAGAAGAAAAACAACAACAATAAACAATTTCACTAGACTGATGTTTTCCTCCCTTCTTTGAATCTCAATACTAAATGTAATTAGGATCTCTGAGCTCCAATGACTAGTATAAATTTCTGTCTTCAGCTTTTCCTAGTGCAGACTAATGAAGTAAGTAAAATATTATCCTTCTTGTCTGCTAGAAAAGTATTCCAGACTTTAGCTTCACGTCAGGCATAAATCAACCCTCAGAGTACTTTATATCCTCTGAATATCCTGAAGAAAGAGAAATTCATCAAGAATAATGCCATTAGTGAATGTCTGGAGGGTAGCCATCTTATTCTCCTAAACCAATGAATAAACTGCAAGTATACAATCAGGGTTTTAATTGATCAGTATCTGCATGGAAAAGGAAAACAGGAAGACTGTTGTCATGTTCTTTTTAAGGTTTGAAAAATATTCTGACTCCAAGCTTTTATTACCGAGTTCTATCATATTTTTTGTATCCTGCTGTTCTGACAAATATTTTGTTTCTGATTTCATGTGTTTTTTTATATACTCAACACATTCTTAATAAAAATTTTGAAAAAGAGAGAGAGAGAGAAGTCCTTATGCAAAAGACAATGATTCATTTAAATCTCTTTCAGGACATAAAAATAAATGATAGAGCTTAGGTTTGGGTATTTTCAGGTATTTTTTTAGTATTGCATGAGGAATACTATAATCTGCAACTAAAATTGCTTTTAGAAACTGATGAACATGATATGATGATTCATATACTTGCACTCGTTTGTACTTTGTTTCAGCATCAAGAGCTAAAATGTTGGGTGCCAGGCTCTAATTCACAGATACTCTGCAAAGGTAACTTTTACCTGAGATTCTGACTTTCATCAGTCTAAATTTATATTTATACTCAGATACATCTGTGTGTTTATGTGAGTTTTTGCTCATTCAGTGATTAAAAATTTAAGTACATACTATTTTTAGCATGAAAAACTGCCACAACTTTGTGCTAAAGTTGGTATTGGAAAGTCTACTAATATATTCATTTTTATTTAAATTAATGTTTAAATGTCCAGAAAATAATAAATTGGTTCATGTTTAGACTTATTTTTTTCTGTAACCTTTTAGAAAGAAATGTGAGATTACCTTTGGATGAAATTCTTGCAGTACTTTTATTCTACCTTCTACAAGATACTATCCTGTTATTCTGATGCACATTACATGACTGAAAACATGTTATTATTTACTATTCCAAGAGAACACAGACCCCTTTATAATTCAGACTTATAAAATACTGGGAAAAAAGAAAAAAAAAAAGTTGTTTCTTTTTTTTTCTCTTTTTTGATTAAAAAGAATAAAATTATTTGAAGGGACTTATTTTCAAACATTTTTTTTTAGTAAAAATGAACATAACAATGTGCTCTAAAGGGATCAGGAATTCCATGTTGCAAGATCAAGATCTGCTTTAAAGTAATTTTAAAGCATGAGACTGGTCAAGACTTGAGAACACTTATTTTTATCAGTACATCTATGAAAACAAAAAGCACAACTAAAATAAATGGAGAGATATAAAATTGATCTATAAGCCAACAAAACTGTGGAATAAAAAGTTACATATATGTCCCATTTTCTGGTGTTAAATTCACATGACTGCTCACTTAGGTAAAATACCTGTTGCTTTCTTCCACTGTATTTTTGGCCCCTGAGTCACCTCTTTACTCTCCATCTTAACACTTTTCTCTGGAAGTATTCATTCTACTTTTTGTGTACCATGGGTTTAAAGAAGTTAGCTTGATCACAAACAAGTCTGTCAAGAAAGTGGTGCCTTGAGACTGTAGGATAGGTTCTGTTATAGGGGACCTGAGGTGATCACTGTCCTGCCCCAGAAGAAAAGTTAAAGATTTCTGTATACTCTCCAGTTGTGTCTCCAGCAAAGTGATATGATGCAATTGGATTAGAAATTCACTTTCTGAAACTAATATGAACTGGCTTATTTAAAAGTTTTAAAATGTGTAATGGAGAAGGATGAGGGTACCTTCATACAGCACTTAACTTCTGACTGTTCAACAGTGTGCGTTTGTCTTTTTAAATAAAGGAAAATCAGATCTGTTCTGATGACATTTTTGTTCTCTTTGAATTGCCCATGAAATATAGTTTTCTCTCCAACTGCTTGCTCAGTGTTTAGGCTTGTCAGTGGTGCCTGTTGGAACAGGGACTCCTTATATTCCCCAGACTAATAAATTGGTATTTAGAGCTGCCAAAGGCTATCTGTTCTTAATGAGATTAATCATGTTAGTCGTGGTCTCTATTCTTCACTAAATACAGGTCATATACTTTAGCACGACCTCTTACCCTTAATTAGAGCCATGCACGCTTTTTTTTATTATTTTTTTCCCCACATATGAATTTTGCTATAAATATTTAAAAAAAAAAAAAAAACAACCAAGGAGAGATGCTTGGTGTTGGACAGAACCTAGAGATGTGGTATAGGCAAATGATTTTACAATCATCTTTTGTTACATGGTCTCTCACTATTTTCCCTCTATTCCCTACATAGCCTGTGCAGATAATATGAATGACATTTGGAATGCTTTCCAATGCTTTTCAGAGGAATAATGTAAATACAGGTACACAACATCTGAATAATCATGATTCTTCTTGGTAGTTTCTTTCCTTTATTTATTTTTGTGTCTTAAGTGTACTTTCAATTCAAAGCAGGAATTTAGGTCGTTATATGAATTCAGTTGATACATTAATTTTCTGTCTATGGTATTTAAATTATTTGTAGTTTAAAATTCAAAATGGACTTGGGAAAGAGGATAGTCTCTGAAACGAGCTCAATATACTGCTTTTTGAAGTAATTAAAATGATCCCTTAAATAACTCTTCCATCTTTAAAATAAAATTCAAATATACTTTGTTAGGCATTTACTGAATAAAAATTTAAATCTCAATACTATCACAGGCACTTACTTGGAAAGTTTTTTCATTTGTGTGGCAGCAGTAGGATCAAAATGAGAAATATTCTAAGGACTCTATAATTATTTCTTTCTCACTTTCAGAAACACATCACTGATCTATGGGACATCCAGCAATCAAGCTTCAAGGAGGAATGGGATTTTAATGGATACTCTTTCCCATCAGATGACACCTAAATACAGTATTTCTTTCTTTAATTTTAATATGTTCTTACTCTGTCTGTAATTATGCTGTTCAGTCCTTTGGTTTCACTGTGAAAACTGAAAAGCTGTAATATGCAAGATTCTTGGTGGTTAAGTAATTTGGGGGAGGAAATTCAAAGACCTCAAAAGTTCAAAGTGATAGTGGTCAAAGCAGGGGAAACCTGTATTTCTAGGCTAGCCAAGCCCCTACTTTGTAAAAATTGATTTTATTGTTTTTCTGAATGCATTTTCCTTTGATAATGAAAAAGTACAGTACCTTGTCAAAGGGGAAGAATTATAATATTTTGTTCTTTCTTCCATTCATTTAGGACTATTACTTAAAACATTAATTTGCATATGGTAATGTTAGAAAAATAGTGTGGTGACTTTTTTTTGGCCTTAATATTACTGAAAAGTTCATTTATACTTTTCAGGCAAAAATATGCTGTGAAACCTTTTAAATAAATTGGTTAAAAATTGCACTGCATTGATTATTCAACCTTCCTTACCCAAGACATGATTATACGAAATAGGGTAATCTGTTCCCTGGCTGCAACTTGGCTAATAAAGTATCTAATAGGAGTTGCCATGGTAATCAAAGTTAGAAAAGTGCTTTTTCAGACAGGAATTCAGAAAGTAGAGGACTCCTAATCCTGTGATATTTCTGGAGCAGAGGTCTGCTTCCAATGTCAGAAAAAACAATGTGATTTTTAAAAGCTTCATGTTTCACATGTTTAGAAACACTTCTAAATTTCATGGTAATTACTACTGCCCCTATTTTCAATTCCTCTTCTTCTATGTTCCAGTTATCTTGAGTTGCAATATTTTGTTTGGCATAGAGGAACTAAAAAAAGACATAGGACTAAATAGATTATGAAGACATTAAAATTAGGGTGTTGCAGTTCTTACTCCCTTGCTTGGAATCAGGGACATTGAATTGAGCAGTCTTAGCTTTTATTTAGTATGAAATGCAGGGTTTATAGAAACATCTCTCTGGGTGGTATTTTAGGTTCAAATATTTTAAGCTGCTTTAAAGTTTGGGTTATAAATAGCAAGGAGAGCAATATCTGTGTCTCACTCAAGGTTGTAGGGAGATATCTCAACTTGTTGGAAATCCCCAGTAACAATATATCTCCTGAAGATATTGTGTTCCTTATTTTTATTAAATCTAACCTACAGTTAATTTGTTAATATGTAACAATATTGCAAAAATATGGACCTAACAACTATATTTCAGCAACAGAGAGCTCAGATTTGCAGTGGAAAAGTGGATATCAGAGAAGAAGTTTGGACTTTTTGTTTAGAAGAGAAAAATGAAGTTCAGGAAACACTGCCTTTAAGAAAAACATGACTACAAGATCAGTGAATCGAAAGCATAGATGCCATTCTGTTTGGATAGAGACTGTTTAATGAGTTCGTTAAATGTGAGGAAAAATATTATGATTTTCAATTAGAGAGAGTCTGTGGTACTTTGTGGACAAATGAGCTGTGGCAGAGCCCACACTCTAGAGTTGTTATGAATCTAGGACAGGAATAATTTCTGAAAGAAAAAACCAAACCAGTGGGAACAGTAACATAGATAACAAAGAGGAAATCAGCCACATGTTACAGTTTTAGATACCATGCTACCATATCAAACTATTTTGAGATTCAGGGTTTGTAGAAAGATATTACACTGGATGGATATTATCCACTATTTCTAAAGGCAAAGAAAGACTTTTCAACATTCTAAACATTAAAAAAAAAAAAAAAAAAAA
>NW_020799099.1:35553919-35600844 GCF_003259725.1 Athene cunicularia
TCTGATAATAAAATTCCACAAGAATAGGTAAGAAATATTTACAACAGTTGCTCAAATGACCAATATTCGTGTTTTGTATAATGCATATAACAATATTTCAAATTCTTTTGTGCAAACATTTATGTGGAATGTAAGAGACAATTACCAATACTCAATTTTACATTGGGAAAGGAAGATCAGTATCTGAATAAATTGTCCATGTTAACTATTTTTTAGTCTTTCTTTTTCTCTTAAAAAAAAATATATCTCTGCTTCTTGCTCTACTTTAGAAATATTTTAATTTAGATATCCAATCTCACAGTACACACAGCAATAATAAAAAGTGAATAGAAAACGGAACGATTCATCAAGAACTCAATGGCTGGAATTTATTTGCCTACATGATTTAAGCAAATATTAATAAAATTCAAAATCTGTTCACATCTGGTCTTGGGCAGAAAGTTGGACCAAATTCATCATATTGTGTTTGTAAGTAGTAATTTGTCCAACTCTAATTAAAATCCACTAAAGTAGTGATCACAGAGCATTGTTGTATTGGAATTAAATAGAAAATAATCTAAAACATAAATTGTGAGCATCTCTTCTCCCATTTGCTATACCAGTGAACTGAATCATACTTAAAATAAAAAGATCAACATTGGTTTTTTATTTGTAGAATTTTTTTAAATGAAGAAGTGATAAATGCTTCCTTTATAATTAATATAAAAGAGAGATTAGGAGTGAAGGACTCGGTATTCCAGGCCAGATTCCACTGAAATATCAATAACTAAATTTAAACACTCTATGTGGTATACAGTATAATAATGACTTAAAGGACAAACACCCTACTTGGTAGTGTATCACATTGAGACATCCAGCTTTTGATCCATTCAAAGCATTTGCTATTTAGAATGTACAGAATTATTTAAAAATGGGTTCCCTTTTTCTTTAGCTTAATATACAGATATGTTTGTACTAGTAAATTAGATGCCTTGAAGAGCTCTTGGGAACTGCGGCCACCTGACATGGACAATCACTCGTTTATGGTATGTGTCTTAGTCACCAAAGCAGAGTGGCTACATTCAAACTGCCTATCAAGCATGATTCCTGGAACATTTTAGCTAACATACATTTTTGAATTGTCTGGGAGAGCACTGATTGTCAAGGGCTATAAGAGTACTGGAATAGCTCTTAAAGTTCATTAGTTTGAATGGTTACAATTCTGGTTGGTTGGGAATGTTGTTGGCCAATATTTAATTCACTAACATAGGTAAAGTCTTTAAGTTTTTATCTTAATTTATTCTGTGGTAAATTGTAAATTGCAGGCTTTCTAATTTAGGAATTTGGCATGGAGAGTAATGCCTGATAATTCTTGCAAAACACACAAACTTAAAGCTCACATGTAAATAGATGTACATACTCTATAAAACTTACTCCATTGATTCCTCCCTCTCCAATAACTTATAATAATACTTATTTTACCAAAAAAAAAAAAAAAAAAAAAAAAAAATGGTAATTTAGTTTTATGATTCATTTTCATACACTAAAAATATATTACTGAATTTCCTTAAATCGAGATTTTTTAAAAGGGTAACTCCATTTTGCACTAAGAGTCAAAATGCTAGCATTATTTTCTCCAAATTTAACACTAAGATTATATTAGAAGGCTCTCTACAGCAACCTGCATAACCTAGAAAATGAGTTCAAGCCACTACTTAATTCAAAGAACTTTTACTTCATCCTTTGCTTATGCTTAAACCAGCTAAGAAATATTTGACATATATTTTTGTCAGGCATTAGTATTTAAGTGTTGACCTTACATACTTAGTATGTAACTAAAAGTGCCGTGCTTTTAAAATGTCAAAAAATTTAAATCTCTTCCAAAGACTTAAATTCATATGATAGAAGACGAGGAAAATTTCACATAGGCTAAATCTCACAGCATTTAGAGTCATGTCAATCATGAATAATATGAATGGAAAGATACTTTAAAATAAACCATATTCAAAAAAGCTTGTGGTACAATGTACATTTGTGTACAGTTACATAAATATCGAGGGTGTAGTTCTTGCACAGGGGTTAAGTGGAAGGCTGTGCATTGTAATCAGATTTGATTCTCACCAGTAGAAAGGAAAAAATATTTCTCCCTGTTGTGTGTGTTTGTTTGTTTGTTTGTTTGTTTTGTATTTATTTCAGGCCAAATCCTCAATTCCCTAGCTAGTCTTTGCTGCTACAAAACTCACATTATCAGGAGTATTTCTCTTGATTAAAGAATGAGTCAAGTAAATTTGCCCTACTATTCTAATTAGTAATTGTGTGACTTGCTGCAAGGATATCCCAATAGTAACATTATACAGTTCTGTGATTCGACTCATGTGTAGCATGGAGCAGGGAAACCAGACTGTGGTGGTGAAAGCATGGGATTTAAAAATTGTTACTATGACTTAGGATACTTAAGCATTTAAGGCTTTATAAAGCCTTCAACTTAATTTGACTTGAAATGCCAATAAAAAGGAAAGGTTGCTATATGTTTAAACACATACAATCTATAGATTTAGGACAATCTTTCCCTACAATAGGAACAAGAACTTAAGCAGGCGATGCAGAGAGAAGTAACAGCACTTGTGGGTAAGCAAAACGCATTAAGCTGGTGAGGTGAGGGATGTGAGTGAGGAAGGCATAATCAGAGTGACATGCATACTGAAACACCGTGGGTTTTGAGCAGAAGGAAACTGTTTGAAAAGATACTAAGATCAGGTTTTGTAATAAATTTCTCCAGCAACCCTGCCAGCTTTGAACACATTATTTTAGGCATGATAACTTTTGGAGATACTTCCAGATGCTGAACAGCTACTGTAACTTTCTTAGTATCTTCTATTTTTACAAGGTTGAGAGATGTTTAGCAATTCCAATCCATTAATAGGATTAAGCCAATTAAAAATATTGTTTAAGGTGCTTTTTTTTTTTTTTTTTTTTTTTTTTTGAAGTCTTTGTAAAAGTCAAAACTGATTGTGGCATCAGTCTTGTAGCAGTATAAAGGAACACAAACAGTCAAAAGGAACACAGTCCAGTCCAATATCTGCACAGTAAGCAAAAAAATGTGTAGAGAGTGCTCTGGCAATTCCCCACTGTTGTAACAGTCTGTATAGGCTTTACAGAAGCTGCTTTGGAAGAACAGAAGAGCAGGGGAATTTTAAAGATGTCCTGATGTGTTTTATTTTCCCTGAAAATTACTCTGCTATAGCTGAATATCTGTCTCCAAGCTTCCTGCCCCATTGAGCGGACACTCCTGACTTTGTGATGGCCACTCCTGCACTGCTATGAACATCCTAAGTTACCTAGCTAAGAGAGTAAGTCTGCTGAGAATTAGGCACTAGAAATTAGATGGATGTTTTAAGTGGTTTTGAAGAGGTAAAAGAGAGGAAGGAGAGTTCCAGAAGATGAAGACTTGAGAGATACCTGGACTGATTTCAAGTGTTAGCAATTTGCAACAACTCTCTGTCAATTACTAAATTGTTGCCAGAGCTTAGATTTTGGTTGGGTAAATGAGATAACCTCTTTTTCATTCAGGTACTTTAACTTATGTCTAAGGAAGCTTTGCTGACTTGGCATAAGTCTATTTAGAGTTATAATTATTCATAATATAGGACAATATAACTTGGGTGACATTAACAAAATCAAGGACAGACACAGGAGTAATAATGGTAAATGAAGAAAGTTTCTCTATATCTATTTTCACACATGTCCACCTTGTCACCCAAATGTTTCTGAATAGTATTTAATATTTTAATTCAGAACAATAATACTTAGCAAATATAAAAGTTTGCTTTACTTCTGCTTCCTTACACTACCTCTGCTTACAGACTTTATAATCCAGTCACATCCAAATATCTGTTTTACAGGCTGTCCAAAATATAAAACTTTCTGATGCACCTGTTCTTCCATCTATTATGCATTATAAATTGTCTCTCTTACTCTATCGCTTATTTTATTTTGGAAGCTTACCCACTGCTCAAAAGTTGTTTCTACAAAGTTATAGCAATGAAAGAAATATTGAATAAAGGCTGTACTACAATTGTAAACATTTTAAACGAATATTTCATCTGAAATCAAATGTACAGTTCTTATTGCATTTGGTTGCTGCACAGATTGCAAGACTCATGTTCTTTTCCAGCATAACATCAATAAGCTATTTTCTCCAGCAGCTGCTCACAAGTTTGGTTTGTTGTGACTATTAACCATAGAAAAGCTACTTCAGTATTGGATCTCAGTGATGAAAAGACTCAAAGCATTTTGATTTCTTGCAGTTATTGTTGGGTATTTTCTGGTTAAAGAGACTTATATTAATATCAAGACCTTTGCCAGTGTCTAATATCTGTAATTCAAACAAGCCTTGCATTTGACATTGCTTTCAATAATCAGCTCTATAATTTGTGTCATGATGCTCTTTTTTTGGGGGATATTTTTTATAAAAAGATTAATGCACGAAACATTTTTCCCATAGTGGCCTTTTTACTAGATTCATAAATATGTGTGTATACATGTATGTGTAAATGTATATGTATATACATCTATATATCTACAAATATATATACATATATACACATGTAGATATATGTATTCCGTTCAATACTTACTTGAAAGGGAAATGACAGGGAAATGAAAGGGAAAATGACAGAAGTGTGAAATTTCCCGAACAGTAAAATCATTGATAGCATAGTGCTGACTGTAAGAATATGTCAAGCCTGGGAAATTATCCTTGGCTTGAAAAAATTCAATGTGAGCCTCTCATAGAAGGGAAATACTCTGGTAATCAAGCTGTTCTGGTAATCAGTTGTTCTCTAGTTTTGATTCAGAATTCTACCTAGGATTAAGAAAAATCCTGTAATGAAAATTTTCTGGTAAAAATCAAATGTCTTGGAAAAGTTCTGAGAAATGTTTTTCCCACTAAATGTCATTGTTGAAAAAAGTGCCTACTGGCTTATAATCATGTAGTACAAGGCTATGCCCAGGACAGTCACACATACATAGGTTCTCTGTTCTATAAAGCGTCACTTGCAGACACAACAAAAGTAGTCTTGGAAGCTGATGAAGCTTCTGATAGTGCAGGGAATGTTACTGTAAACATCTCTGGGTTTATCCAGTTCTGCCAGATTCGATTGCTTTGAACATAGTGTGGCCCAAACATTCCATATGTGTAAGAAATTTTAGCTAAAACCCCAGTATAGTTCAGGGTGAGTAATGGTGGCAGATACTGACTCTGAGATGGCACACTTTCCACACTGTTTGTTTCAGCCATATCCTTGTTGAAAGCTTTGCTAGCCAAACGTTTGGGTTTTTAATTCTGAAAGTACTCTAACTAGTCCAAAAGCTGAAATACTCTTTTCCCAGACAGAAGAATGTTTCCACCAACCCGAGTTTTCATTCATAAAAGCTCAATCATCATGACAACTCTAATTTCAAATTAATTCCAAATGTTAGTAGTTCCCCATTGTTTCCTTATCTTTTTAGTGCACAAGTGTATAAACCTTTTTTTTTTTTTTTTTTTTTTTCCCAAGCCCACCAATCAAAACAGCACTTAGGGTGTAGCATGCTTGCATTGACTAACAGAAGAAAATATTAAACTCCTTCAGAGTCCCTATATTATTGCCGATCTTTTTACTAATTAAATAGTTCTTTAAGTCAGCTCTAAAAACAAACTTCACTTTTGATTGTGACATGACCAAAATGATAATCACAAGCAGCAAAGAGCAAGAAATGTCCTGCTGACAGATAAATTTCCACCTATATCCTTAGATTTTGTTTGGTTTTATCAGTCATTTCATGGGAAGTGTACAGGTAAGTTAGAGGTATTAGGTAGAACCAGTTACAGACTATGGAGTTATGTTTTGAATGTTGCTTAAGAAAGTCACTTTGTCTATGGGTTTGTCAAAAAATGAACTTTTCAGCAGTGCATTTGGAAACCAGATCTAGTGAAATATAAACACATTTGCATTCATGAATGTCTGAGAGAAGTCGAGACTTCCACTTTATGGAGGTGTCAGTGAGTTGTCATCAGTTAATTCCTGAGAAATTCTTGAACCAGGAATGATCAGCAAAGATTAAAAGCCATTTTAGAATCATTACAGTTAATAGGATTATTTTGCTTATAAACTAGGACAGTACTTTAAATATACATTTTTATTATCAGAACTCATATATACAAATTAATTTTCTGATTCTAAAAAACACCCTTTCCCCCCATACTACAAATGCAGTTTTATAGATCAGAACAGATGGTGGTTTAGAGTGAAGATGTACTAAACTATGAAGGTATAGTTACTGGGATACTGCACGGTGACAGATGTTAGTAAGAGCTTATGAGTTCGGGTTTTTTTCATTTTCTTTATTGTAGCTTTGTAGTGCATTTCATGTAGTTTGAAGCAACATAATCCTATTTTCCTTCAGAAACCCCTCCAGTTTGGGTGTTGAATTTTTACTTCATAGAGATTCTTTGATATTCCTAAGTTTTCAGCTACTCTATTATTTAAATTTGCCTTTTCTAACAAGCGTTTGAGTACAGAAATAAAATCTAATAATATATACCTCTAATTTTATTTCTACAGAAAAGAAAGGATATATCTAAAGGCAAGTCAGAAGGGTTTCGAAGATGAGAAAAGTGAGAGAGAATGGGAATCTGTACCATATTCAACAGACTTGGAGTCTGACAGACCATATGGGAAAGTGAATCCTTAACTGACAAATCTATACTGAGAATGAACCTGTTAACCAGAGCAATTTAAATCCAGGCAGTGGTAGCAGGATTGCTTCAACTGACCTCAACATTTTCCTGATAGCAGAGGGAAGCTCTTAAGGGTTTTCCACAACTGAGTTGAACTGAACTCATAGATGCACTGGAAAATGATGCATTTCTCACAGGTTATTTTTGCCTGAATCTAATTATGCCTACTCAACAGCCAGCTGTTACCTCAAAATAGACTAAATAGGGAAATCTGCAGAAAAGCTTAAAAATTGCAAGCAAGCAAGATGTAAGAATGGATTATACAGGTGATTTTTGGATACTGTTTTGTTTTGGTTTTCTTAATGCAGTTTTGTATTTTCCACTCTAATCTAGGATCACTACTAGATGCCCAAATGGCATTGCCAGCTGAGACTCTTGTGAGAGAATTTTTCAGGCAAGAAAGTGGACTGTCTCAAGCACCCTATTCTCTGCAGTTAACAATTCAGTTACACTATGGGAATTGCAAATAACAGCTGAAAGAGCATCCACTTTAAAGACAAAGGCGTGAATATATGAAGTGGGAAAGGATTTTCTGACTGTGAGATTTGTCCTGAGAAACTGAAGATGGGTTTCTAAGTAAAGCTAAACAAAAGAACTCTCTTAGAATCAGTAGGATCATGGACTGTAAATGTGAACCAGAGGTTGAAGATGGTCTATATATAGGCATGATAGGATTTGATGGATCAAACAGGAAGTTTGGGTAATTTTGTGGGACTGGAAATAGCAAGCACATTCGAATTTATGAGTAAAGTGACAGCGTGGAAAGAAAGTAAATTTTAGTAATGTAAAGAATAGTCTTATAAAGAACAAAACGCCTAACAACATTCACAAAAATAGGTGTATGCAGTAGAGTGATGAGAGGTGATATTATCAGACAAAATGAGAGATAATTTTTAAAGAACCTCCAGTGGGAGAACTGAGAATGAACTGCCTTTAATCATTTTAAGTCAAGGTAGCTTTTTTTTTTTTGTTGTTTTTGTTTTTTTGTTTTGTTTTGTTTTTTACGGTTCATAAGTATTTCTCGTACTCAGAGTCATAAGGAAGATCTCTATAATTCTGTCATTTTACATGATAATTGTGTCTATAAAAGGTAAAACTTGAATGCAAATATGGTTTTAAGATTAAACACTACACTAATAGAATTGTATTTTGCTCCTATGCCGGTTGTAAACTGACACTGACCAGCCCAATAGTATTACTGATATTGCTATTTGTAGCTCAGAAACAAATTTTTGTATCCACCTTTCCTCAGGGAGCCTGCAGTTTTGTTTTTGGCAAAGAATCAATGAAGGACTGTAACAGTAATTGTGATGTTTTAGGCAAAACTTGAGCAGTCTAAGTAAGTATCAAGTAAGTATTTTCTTTTTAAATTATTACACAGCCTACAGAACTGGAACTCTGTCTACAGCTCAGATTTGCAATTGCATTCATCACCAGCATTTTGTAAAAGTGGTATGCTTAATGGACAGATTGTGATTCTAACAGTGTTCTTGCTAAAAACTCATTAAGTGCCAGTAAATATGAGAGGAATGAAAGAAAGCAGAAAGATTAAAGAGGCAGTGATGATCCAATAGAGGAAAGATATATTTTCATTCACTGTGTAAACAGAATTGCAATTGCCATTTAGGTGCTTATGTATCAATGGCAAATAACTTGTCTGCAAGGAGAGCATTTTATAGCTGTATACTGTAACTTTGTGGGCATGCAGGCAGTTAGTAACGTGCAGTAAGTATTAAATGGATAAATACGCACAAAGATTGTATTTGGCTAGGCAAGATACAGAATCCTGGCAGAGGGGATCTTGGTGACACAACACAGCAAGCTCTGTGCGTCTTGTTGGATTAAAGACTAGATTTGTGTTTTAGCCAATATAATGTCATATTGAGTTATGTAAATCCCATCACAGAAATGCAAACACAATGCAGCAGCAGCATTCTTGGGCATGGGCTCTTCAGCTATTTTCCTGAAACCAATTTGATGTCTTGCTACAGATTGTTTTTCCCTTGCGGCACAACCATACTGTTAGTTGAATTCAGGGTTTTTTTTGCTGAATTATTATGATGTAAACCCCATAGTTTAATAATTGCAGTGCTTATTTTTCCTAAGTGAAATTCCTTAGGACAACTAGAATGTTGATATCATAGTAAATAATGAAAATTATATTATTCAGTCAAGGAGGCAAGCAACATTCTTGTTCAGATAGCAGATATTTAATGTTTAAGGCAAAAATCCTGACTGATAGTAGGATATAAGCATCCATATAATCAGTCAGATTTTCTAATGTGGCTTGCAGAGACTGAAAATACAGAAGGCTAGCATTAACCAGTCAATGAGCTCAGTATTACCATTCCTCAAACAATCGTAGATCATCTTATTTGCAGGCTCAGACTGGTTCAGAGTGAACGGAGAAGGAAAAGCAGTGCATAAGGTTATTTCACCTCTTTCCATAAGTGGATAGCAAGAGGACAGAGCCAAACAGATGATGGAAAAAGTCATGTTAGTCCTCATCTCTATGCAAAGCAACAAAAGATGAAATCTTCCAGCTGGGAAAAAGGTGTTGAGGAGCAGACAGCAGTTCAGAATAACTGTGGGTGACTGGAAACTTGTTCTCTGATGAGGTATGCTATGACCATCAATTTCTCCTTTGGCATCCTAATTATGGTTCTAATCTAGCCCTAAATGTTAGACCTGTAATGCTAAGGGTCCAGCTCTACTACCCTGGCATTTATAACAAAATCTAAAATCTTTTTAGGGATGAAAGTTCAGATTTTGAGCACAGCCTTTGTATGCAAGCTTAAACGATGCCCTCAAACTAAAATGCCTATATGTGTCTTCCTTTCCCTTTGTAATATGTTAATATTAAGCCTAATATAGCTAACATAGTAGCAAATTTTCTTTTAAGTCAGCTTTTTAGGATGTATGCTGTTCATGATAAGTATTTTGAATATGATGAAAAAGGATTTTTTTTAAATGTCAACTGTAAGGTGTGTAGTTCATCCAATAAAGATTAAGAGAACATCAAGATTATAGGATAATGTTCTTAAATTACATATGCTGGAGTTTATTTTCCTTTATAATATCTTTTGCAACAAATGTGAAGTCATTTATCAGTGTAAAAATGTGAGCTTAGCAGCATTTAATTTGCTAGCA
Organism: Athene cunicularia; assembly: GCF_003259725.1. NCBI lineage: Eukaryota > Metazoa > Chordata > Aves > Strigiformes > Strigidae > Athene > Athene cunicularia. Next base: position 35,563,830 of record NW_020799099.1, read on the forward strand.
TTCTTTGATTTTATAGATCTGCTTACATTTACCTCCGTGTTCAGGAATATCGAATAGCTATGTGGCATTTAAAACTTCTCCTTCCAAAGCCACTTTCAGTTTATAGTAAAATAAAAATTAAAATGTTAATTGGGAAAGTCAGTATTATTTTAAAAGTGAGTAAGTATTTTTCAATGGCACTATAATTCTCATGCCTTAAATCTTCCTTTTCAGAATATTTTGGTTTAGTAGATTGGTTTGACGCTAATCATATGTAACAGTTGCTTGCAAATGTGCAGCAACGCTGTCTGTTGCAATCTGTAAAAGCACTAATAGCTTCCGGAACTGTTTGCTGCAGAACAGTAGGTTGATTGCAACTGTTGGCAGTGATGAAAACGGGCATCAAGCTGAGAGTCCAGGCTTGTCCTGATGTTAAAGGATTATCCATCTACACAAAAGAGAGCTAATTGGAATACTGGATCAATGATTCAGCTTTGAAGTCACTGGTTCAGGCCACAGGTGAGATTATTTGTCTTGCCTGTAGATATTAGTTCACATGAACTCTACATAATTTAATGACCCACCACAAAATAATAATTTAGTCCCAATTCATCCCTCCATCAAGAGAGGTCTCCTTATTAATTTATCAAAGCAATTTAGAAGTGTATTAACATTATTTAGGAATTGACTAGAGCTTTCTAAAAACAGATTTGCACTCCCTTACTATGACAATCACTAGATATTTCTGGCCCCGTTATAACTTTAAAGACAGTGTGCGCATCAGCATTTTCTCATGTGCTTACTCAGCCTTGTGAGAAGGTGAACACATTCAAATGAAGACTGCCACATGGATCTGAGAGTAGATTTTGCCCTTAGTTATAATAGTTGCAAAGTATGGGGTATTGTCTATCTTAAGCCAACGCTTCATTTAAAATATGTACCTCCATTACTAATGGTAAAAATGTAAATAACAACCAAACTGAATTTTCATTATTTTTATATATTTTTGAAGTTTCTATTAAGTTAAATCAGTCCGTGTGTAAAATATTGTAATTAAGTCTAAGAATGTAATAGTAATGCATTAATTTTCAAAAAAACTATGTCCTAAAGCAAGGAAACCAAAACTAGAAAAAAAATCAAAATCCCTGTCTTTCAACTCCCATGTAAGTATAGTAAACTTTAAACATGTATCTATCAGTCAGAAGGAAAAATCAAACTCAGAAAGATAATAGGCATTGTCCACCAGGCCTAAAGAGTAAGGCATCCTCTGTGAAGTACCTGAGTCACATACACATAGGAAGAAATGTAGCTACCTCCAGGTGGGATCTGAAACTACTGAGGGAAACGGTTGAATGCATGTTCTTGGCATGATTGTTCATGGCCAGAACCAGCCAGCACATGCCACTGAGGTCACTGAAGTGCTTTATTGAAGAGCTTGAAGTACATGGATCCATAAACCCTGGAGCCTGACCAAGAAAGTAGGCAGCCTTTCTTTTGTGGACGCAGCTGGCCTTTATCTTCAGAAACTATGAACACTCTGTTATGTTAACATTTCCCCTTGATAAAAGGACCTAGTGCTTTTTGGAAAGGAAGGTGAAGTTATGGGGTTTTATACATCCTCCTATATGTCAAACCTGTAGGTCTGAGGGTGTCCAAACTACTTTTTCCTTCAGTGTATGAAACTGAAAAAATCAAATGAATTCATTATTTGAAGACTCAACTCTATCAGTTATATTCTGAGAATAACTACTCAAAACCCCAGAAGACATAACAGAGAAATACTTATCTCCTTGATCTTTACTGGGAAAAACACAACATAGAAGTTGAACTTATGCTGGAAAAAAGTCATGCCTGAATATTTGCAGAAAAAAAACCCTGTAGATATTCAATAGACCTAAGTAAGATTTCAGATACTATGAAGTGTACCACCTGTGTTATAGAATCTATGGGATTGCCAGTATTAAAATTCAGATTCAGATGACAAATGAAGTCCTACTTTAGAAGTTTGAATCTTTTTGTTTAATTTTAGTTGAATATTTGCTCATTTTTGTGGATCTCTAACATAGTAACAGAGAGAGGGGAAAAAAAAAACAAAAAACCAGAAGGTGAGACTGGGATTATAAATTACAAAATCTGACAGGATGAGTTCACACAGGTTATTACAGAAAGAAAACTGATTTTCTTCCTTGTTGTTTTCAGTTACTTAGTTTTATAATGACAATTAGGAAAGTTAGAAAAATCCAGGGAAAAAAAAGGCATGAAGGAATCTCTTCTGCCTATTTTGTTAGAATTTGGATATGTTAGGATCTTTTTATGGAAATATCTCAAATTTTTATTTGGCTTCTCAACAAGAAATGTATCATAAATTTACAGACAATAAAATAATTATATGTTGTAAAAATAAAGATTTATTTTTACCAGTTTAACTTTTAGTATCTAAAATTTAAAATAGCCATAAAACAAATGCAGAAAAAATAACAGTATTCAAGGACAGGAAAAGTAAAGATTGTCAATGTCATCAGCTTCACACTTTTATGAAATATCACTGTTGGTTTTGGGTCATAAGAATGATAGCTTCACTTGCAAAAGAGCAATGAATCATATGTAGGCGGCTTGGGAAAAAATGAGCTTTCATCTACACATTACTTTATTATTAACCAGAAAAGTTATTGCCTTATCTTGGAAAGCTCTACTCCATCTGGAAGCTACTCCATGGTTGAAGGATCTATGAAGATGTGCTTCAGTGGAAGGAATACATTTATGTGAAAGCATCACACCTGATGTACGATGCACTAAGCTTTGATTTCATGGTCTCATGCAGACTGCACAAATATCACTAAGTACAGCTTTTACTAGGAAATGACAGTCAGGAACGGATGAATAAGAGCTAGATATCCTGCAATTTCAAAAACTTACTGGCTGTATTTTAATTCACTCAGTTCTTTGGAAGTTTTACTTCTGATAGGATTAAAACATTCTAAATGACAATATAATGATACACTTGAATATTTACCTCAGGGTTGTCTTTGGTGAAGACTGTTTAATTTCCTTGAAAACACAGGCAGCAGTTGCATGCTCTAAAAATCTAGATATTTAAATCTGTGCATGAATGAAGAGAGCAATGCTTGGAGCTAACAGTTGAGCTAGATTTTTTTAAAAAAAGTAACCTAACAGAACGGTCTAAGGATTATATCGTACTGATAGACTTTGAAGCTATTACTGAACAGAGAAAGAAATTATAGCGAAGTCCCTAATAGTATTCCACTTTCACCCAGCTACCTTATGAACATTGATTTTAACCTTTACTGTTTTGTCAAATTCTGGGTGACTTTTCACAGGACTGACACACTCCCTGCAATATTTCAAAACCCTTTGAAAAAGAATAAAAGCTATAAAGCTGCTCAGACAAAGGAATGGCAAACCACTTCTTGTGAAGTGTCATAGCTCATTAGCTTCCCTGTCTCCTTCACCAGAAACAAAGGAATCATCTGTATAGAAAATGCAGGTAACTAGGATGGGCTTGTCCAAAGAGCTAGACTTTGGAAAAATTGCATGAAAAAAAAAAAAAAAGTCTTAAAAATGGGAAGTGCTGGGATACAGTGCTTTTCCTCATTTATTTATCACAAGTACTACACAAATGAAGCAAAATTAATTTATACAGATGCACTTCAGGCTCAAAATCAACACTGGCATGGTTTCAGATGAGGACATATAGACCCATACTGTATAACTGTCTTGTTCAAGCCGATGAAGTAGGTAATTATTATTTTATGTGAAACAATTAATAAAGCAGATAAAATGCACATTTTGTGCCTGGCTCACTTGATTACTAGTTAAATATAAATCAGATACTGAAGCTATTCCTGTACTCTTTTTCTAGAAATAAAAGCGAGAAAGCTTCCAGAAATAATATATAGCCAAGATAATATATCCCTAAAAAGTTGCTGTTGAAAGATCCTGTAACAAAGCAATTAAGGTTTGGTGACATCACTGTCTTCAGGCCAGTATTCACAGGTCTTTTGATACATCCTTTTATAAACTGTGCTACACATTTCTTTAAATTCAGAGGAATGCTGCTTGGCTTAGCTATAATAATATAATGTGATTTCTCTTAGCAGACTGGAAAAGAGCTTAAATTGAATCTGTGGTCTTTATCTTACTTTCAGACCAACATTTCCCCTCAGAGTTGAAAAGGATGAAACTTACTGTTCTGCCCTACCTGGAAATCAAATTCCATGTGGAGCCTTGAATAAGTTCAACAGAGGTACAGTGTAAAAACATATTAAAACATAGAATCTAAGGTTGCACCCATTATCCTTCTAATTATTTTGCTTAGGAAAACAAAAGTAGTAAAATTTCAACAAATCATGTTTACTGTTAGAAAAATAATTTTATGGAATAAGTCAATTAATTGTGACTGTAATAATTTTAATTTTTTTTTAAATAAAATATTGAAATATGTTTTTTTTCAGGCTTTTCTTGCCTTCTCTTTAGGCTTTATCTTAAGAGAAACATAATCAATAATGCAGTTACCTTTGAAAATGTCATCTTCATTGTTACTGAAAAGTCACATATGGGTGGCATCTGGTTCTATCATAGGATTTTATCTGGTTTGCTGATACTAAAACTGTGATTTAATATCTAAGTCTATCTGACTTGACTGAACCTAGTTAAAGATGGGCAATAGCTTTTAGGCAAGTGCATTCACTTCTTACAAAGACTTTGTTTGTTCTGATAAATTCCCCTCTGTTTTTTCTATAAACATATGGTTTCATCCTGAGATGTGTTGCCTGTCACTTGGAATCGACATCTTTATAGGTTGTGCCAGCCATATGATTTCTGAAAACTAGTGTTTCAGCTTTTATTAACATCACATAAAAGCACTGAAAATGTGTTTAGGGAAAATTAATGATATGAAAAGTGTTCAATCTCACAAGGAGCATTTACCCAAAAAAAGCTAATAGGTAAAATAGGTTTAGCAAATCTTAAAAAAAAAAAAAAAAAAAAAAAAAAAAAAAAAAATTTAGCAATTTATTCTTTTAGAGAAAGACTATACTTTCATATTTCAGATGAACAGAGTAAGGTGGCAAATACACATTCTACATATGCTTAAACTACTGAATTAACTTTAAAAATGTAAACTTCTTGGTGTTAAAGGCATTAATTTATATATTGCTTACAGTGAAAACAGTGATATAGATGAGCTTTCTTTCTGTTTTCTTTATCATAATACCATGCCTTTTATTTTGATTTTCTAGTGAGTACAAAGAACGACAGAAGTCTAATAGATGAATTGGTGATGCTGGTGACAATAGATGCTGGTGACAAATGAGACAGGTGGGATGCAGCTGTTCCAGAGGGGGAAAAGGATTCTGGGGCAGGAGTTAGCAGGGCTTATTGACAGGGCTTTAAACTAGATATGAGGAGGGAGAGGGTGATAACTGAGCCTATTAGGAACAAGCTCAGGAGAAGCGTGCCAAAGCTTGAAGGATGGTGGACTGGCGAGGGCTCTCTCTCTCTCTGCTGCTTCCTTTGAGAGAAGGGAAAGATGTTTAGAAACCTTGGAAGCACCTGAGAAGGGTCTGGTAGGGAATGGGGCCCACGTTCACAAAAAGGTTTTGGATTCATTAGCTCATCTCAAGTGCATCTGTACCAACACACACAGTATGACCAACAAACAGGGAGCCTGAGGCCATGATGCAGCACGAGAACTATGACATAGGAGCTGTAACAGAAATGTGGTGGGATGCCTCACACGACTGGAGTGCTGCAGTCGATGGCTACAGGCTCTTCGGGAGGGATAGACAGGGAAGGAGAGGTGATGGAGTGGCCCTGTATGTTAGAGAATGCTATGAGAGCTCAGAAATCAAGAACAGTGATAACGGGGTTGAGAGTGTTTGGATTAGGTTAAGGGCCCATAAAGCAGATCTTGCTGTGGGAGTCTGCTATAGACCCCCCAACTGAAGCAGTGAGGTGGATGAGGCTTTCTATAAACAGTTGGGAGAAATATTGTGGCCACTTGCTGTTGTTCTTGTGGGGGACTTTAATCTCCCGGGTATCTGCTGGGATCACAACACAGCAGAGGGGGAACAGTCCAGGAGGTTCCTGGAATGTGTGGAGGATAACTTCCTCACACAGCTGGTGAGGGAGCCGACCAGGGAAGGGACCTCCTGGACCTGCTGCCTGTGATCAGGGGAGAGCTTGTGGGGGAGGTAAAGGTTGGGGGCTGTCTAGGGTGCAGTGATCATGAGATGATTGAGTTTTTGATCCTTGGAGAAACAAAGAGAGGGGTTAGTAAAACTGCCACCTTAGACTGCCGGAGGGCAGACTTTGACCTGTTCAAGAGACGGATTGACAAAATCCTGTGGGAGGGTGCCCTAAAGGATACGGGAGTCCAGGAGGGCTGGACACACTTCCAGAGTGAAGTCTCAAAGGCACAGGAGCAGGCTGTTCCCGTGTGCCGGAAAACAAGCAGTTGGGGAAGGAGACTGGCCTGGCTAAACAAGGGCCTTAGGCGGGATCTCAACAACAAAAGGAGAATCTATTGCCTTTGGAAGCGGGGCAGGTCTCTCATGAAGACTACAAAGATGTAGTGAAGCTATGCAGGGAGAACAGTAGGAGAGCCAAAGTGCAGGTAAAGTTCAAACTGGCTACAGCTGTTAAGGATAAAAAGTTTCTATAAATTTGTTAACAGCAAAAAGGAGGATTAGGGAAAATCTCCCTCCTTTACTGGATGCAGAGGGAAATATGGTAACTAAGGATGAGGAAAAGGCTGAGGTGCTCAACGCTTACTTTGCCTCAGTTTTTAGCAGTGGAACTGTCTGTTCCCTGGACACCCAGCTCATGAGCTGGGAGATGGGGAGGGGAAGCAGATTGAGGCCAGCTCAGTTGAAGAGGAGGTGGTCAGAGACCTGCTGCACCACTTGGATGCACACAGGTCTGTGGGACCAGATGGGTTACACCCAAGGGTGCTGAAAGAATTGTGGTGCCAAGCCACTTTCCATGATTTACCTGAAATCATTGCTAACTGGGGAGGTCCCATTGGACTGGAGGGTGGCAAATGTGACACCCATCTACAAGAAGGGCAGGAAGGAGCATCCAGGAAACTATAGTCTTGTCAGTCTGACCTCAGTGCCAGGGAAGGTCATGGAAGGTGTCATTAAAAGTCATATAATGGACAAACAGGGGATCAGTCCCAGTCAGAATGGGTTTGTGAAAGGCAGGTCCTGCCTGACAAACCTGATCTCCTTCTACAACAGCGTGACCTGCTTATTGGATGAGGGAAAGGCTGTGGATGTTGTTTACCTTGACTTCAGTAAGGCCTTTGACACCATTTCCCACAGCATTCTCCTGGTGAAACTGGCTGCTCGCGGCTTGGATGGGCACACGCTTTGTTGGGTAAAAAACTGTCTGGATGGCCGGGCCAAGAGAGTTGTGGTGAACGGAATTAAACCCAGTTGGGGGCCGGTCACGAGTGGTGTCCCCTAGGGCTGGGTTTTGGGGCCACTCCTGTTTAACATCCTTATGGATGATCTAGATGAGGGGATCGAGTGCACCCTCAGTCAGTTTGCAGATGACACCCAGTTGGGTGGGAGTGTTGATCTGCTCGAGGGTAGGGAGGCTCTGCAGAGAGACCTGGACAGGCTGGAGCCATGGGCTGAGCCCAACTGGAGGAGTTTCAATCAGGCCAAATTCCGGGGGCTGCCCTTGGGCCACAACAACCCCCAGCAGCGCTACAGGCTTGGGGAGGAGTGGCTGGAGAGCTGCCAGTCAGAGAGGGACCTGGGGGTGCTGATTGACAGCCAGCTGAACAGGAGCCAGCAGTGTGCCCAGGGGGCCAAGAAGGCCAATGGCATCCTGGCTTGTGTCAGCAATAGCGTGGCCAGCAGGGACAGGGAAGGGATCTCACCCCTGGACTCGGCACTGGTGAGGCCGCCCCTCGATTCCTGTGTTCAGTTTTGGGCCCCTCACTACAAAAAGGACATTGAATGACTCGAGCGTGTCCAGAGAAGGGCAAGGGAGCTGGTGCAGAGTCTGGAGCACAGGTCGTACGGGGAGCGGCTGAGGGAACTGGGGGGGTTTAGTCTGGAGAAGAGGAGGCTGAGGGGAGACCTCATCGCCCTCTACAGCTCCCTGAAAGGAGGGTGCAGAGAGCTGGGCATGAGCCTCTTTAGCCTAGTAGAAAGGGACAGGACAAGAGGGAATGGCCTCAAGTTGCACCAGGGCAGGTTTAGACTGGCTGTTAGGAAGCATTTCTTTCCAGAAGGGGTTGGGCGTTGGAATGGGCTGCCCAGGGAGGTGGTGGATTTTATGTTAATGGTTGGACTGGATGATCTTCAAGGTCTTGTCCAACCTCGATGATTTTGTGATTCTGTGAAATCCTATTTTCTACTAGTGAAACATACTGAAACTGTTTCACTAGTAGGAAATAGAAAGAAATTTTCAATATTATATCGCAATTACCATAATATCATAATTACTTTCTGTAAATGTTTTTTGATAACATTTTATGCTATGGTATTGTAACATGATAGGTTATCAGTTGAATGAAGTATTATATCTTGTGGAGGAACTAAGTAGTTGTGATAAGATTTAGAGACAGCTGTACCTGGTTTTAATACCTGAAATCAGTTCTCACTTTTTTTTCTAACAGACACTACACAAGTTTCCACAGTTGATACATTTATCCATACATCTAAAGAGGGCTGGTAAGAAAATTTAACAATAGATTATTACCTTTACAAGTACAAGTCTGTCAAATCTGAGACTTTTTTTAGTTTTTCCCTATGATAGCTTCACCAAAGCATTCATCAAGGTCTCACTGGAATCTCTACTCAAAGTCAGAAATATTCAGCATCCTGATAGACTTCAGTGCCATACATCCTGTAAGAGTGCCATGAACACTAGCCTTTTTTATCTGTCTGCCCTCTTCTTTCTCCTTTTAATGTGGTTTTCTATCCAGTCCTGCAACTGAGAAGTGAAAACCTCTCAAAGCCTCAATGAGCTTTGAAGTAACCTTCAATTCTCAAAGGCAATGTTTGATCACTTCACCTCTATGTGCCTGTTTACCTTCTTTTGTTATTTCACTCTGATGTTCAGGTAAGCTGTTTTTACAGGTTGTAAAACACTTAGAAAGCAAACAAATACACACCTCTTTTTCCTATTTTGACTGGAAGTAATACAACATCTTTTCAAAAAGGTGTTTTAAAGGTCATAAGATATCTATCATTGATCCTTAGAGTGTCTAACAGATCTTAGTCCCTGAAGAAAAGGAACAGATCAGTAGCATCTCCCTGAATGTGCACAGGCATCTAACTACTTTCCAGTGATGGAATAAATGAACTCATATTACTGATCTAAAAGTCAAGCAACAGTACTATTAGATATGCTAATGTAAGGTACTAAGCACCTGTAGCTTCCTGTGGTGGTATTTGTTTTAAACACACTCTTTGCAGCCCATTAGCTGCAGCTAAGTTTGAAGCCACTGCTCTATGAAAAACATTTGTACTACAATAATGAAATATGCTTATTGAAAGTATATTGGAAAAAATGGATAAAAATTCAATAGACATTGTTTCACTGATATAGTGAATTACTGAAAATTCAGTTTGCCCTTTAACTGGATGGTATATCCTGTAATCAGGAATATCCCCTTTGTTATCCTCTTTTACATCACAGTTGCCTAGCACTTCAGGGAATGTTTTATACTTTCATTGACACCAGGAAAATACAAAATGCTTCTGCAGCAGTTATCAGTTTTGGTCTGGGGAAAAAGCATGTAGAAAACAGTATCAAATTTCCCACTCAACAAAACTGACCATCAAAGCCTTTATACAACCTTAAGCTAAAGTAAATAATATGACCAGCTAATGACAGTATTCCTACTAACTCCTCTTCCAGTGCTTCTTGAACAATTTTAAGAATTATTTTATATGACTCAAAGCATTTAAGCAGATCATAAGCAAAAGGAAGAGAACACTCTATCTCAGAAGGAATTCATGTGATTAGGTAGCTATTAAACATTTTTATATACAAGAACATATGGTAGATAGTTTTTGCCTTCATAAATTTATTGTCATCTATCAAGAAGCAGCAGTACCCATACAATAACAAGGTACTGTATGATGAGTCCTGCTTTTTGGCACTAGATAGCTGCAGTCTAAGAACACTTAGAACACGGGTCTTACAAGTCTGTAAGACTTTTTTATCATTTGTTTGGGTATCTTTTTTAAATGTTTCCTCTTCTGTACCTAAGTCTTCAAACATTACTATGCTTCAGCTTGTAAGAGAAGTTTCTGAGCAAGCAGCATAAAAATACTAGATACAAGAAACTGTCCTTCATTAAAGAGAAACAAGACACATTCCTCCTGCAATGGAAGATGATTGCTTTTATAAAATTCTGTCTTGGAAAGTCATATTCCCTTGCACTTGGAATATTTTTATTCATATATTTTACAGTTCTTTTAATTATTTGTATATTATATGAAATAAAGCAAAGAAGTAAAGAATGGGGGAGAATGAGTCTAAGAACATGTAATACTCTAAAAACATGTGAAGTGAAATGAAATAACTACAAGCATATAAACATCATATACAAGCACAAGCCACCTGTTTTTTTTTAATTATTATTATTATTTTGAATAAAATAAATTACTGGGACAGTACTCTCCAAACATGTAACAGCTGAGGGAAAAGTTCTAAAAAAAGAAAAGAAGGTAGCATGTTACTTTAACAAGGAAAATTAAAAGCTTGGAACCAGAAATCAATGCCTCAGTTATCACTGTGTACATAAAAGGTAAAGTTAATTAATTATAATTAATTTTACTTTAATTTATATTGAATTGCTATTAATAATAATAATACAAGTTATCTGAGTAAAATTAACATAATGCTCAAATGTCAATAATCTCAAGAGGCAAGAAAGAAAATACCAAGGGAACTGTAAGGTTTCATTATTTTCTTTCCAGAGCTAGACAGTAAATTTCAAGCACTGGTAGTTTGAAAGGTTCTAGCTGTGTTCATTTGTTTTGCACTGTGCTTGACAACAAATGTCAGTCCTATGGTTGCTGGCCTTTTGAATGCAAAATATTACTGTATAATTTCCATTGTCAAGCCTCTTATAGATGAAATAACTTAATAAACACTTACTTGTAGATATTCTTTTAATATGTAGAGTACATGGCTTGCCTGCTTTCAGACAATCTCTGCAATGCACAGGGAACACAGCTGAGCAGCATTGACTTCAGAGAGCTTCCCCTTCCCCACCGTAACTAAGGCATGTCAGACTCAAGAAAGTTATGATTATCTTTATCTTTTAAATGCCACTGAAGCCATCTTAGCCTAAATTGGAATTAAGAATAGCTTTAACATAAAGGTTTAGAGAAGTAACCTATAAGGTGAGTGAGTGTGCTATGAAAGAGGAGCTCCTTGCTTAGATTTGGAAGAGAATCTGCCAGTTGCTGATAAAATCAGAAGTGTTCCTTCATCTATTTTTCAGTCTTGGCTCAATGTGAAGTTTTGCTTAGCATGTGAATTCCTAGATAGCATGGTGTGAAAACAGAGTAACACTAGGAACATTTTCTCAAAGTATGTTTTTGTAGTGAGCAAATGTTCATGGCACTTCTTTCTGTAGGCTTTCTGCCCATTCTTGGAGTAGTTACTGTACAATGTCACTTGGAGTTCAACAGCTCATTGTGTTGACACGTACAGAAGAGTAGCTGTGATGAAAAGAACCAGTGGTTGTGGGCAGGACCAACTAGGTTATTAGAGCTTCTTCTAATCTTTTTATGATTGTGAGTTACTTATGTTACTTAAGTACTATATCATTTTTTTCTGAAATCATTGAATTGGGTCTCAGATAAATGTTATAATTTGTGTAATAGATAGGGCTCAGTAAATAATATGTATGTAATTTGAATGGAAATGTTTAGAGGAGAAAGCCTTGAGCTAGTTTAGGACAGTTGCCATTACATTACACTGTGAGAAAATAAGGAATGTCATTTCCCTGGGAGCCACTGAAAGGCCTTTAGCTCTCATCATAGGTAGGAGTTATGGATTATATATATGTATTTATACTTAGTCCTATGTTTATTAAGACAAGGATTTAAAAACATGACTTTAGTCAAAATAATGTAGAGTACATTTCAGTAAAATCCAAGCTAGACAATTACTGTGAGAGAGTCTGCAAAGTGGTTTTTTCACAACAGTTATTAGTTTAATCCATGAAAAATATGGTATTTCATTCTTTCAGGTTCCACTGAACCAGGGCAAAGCCTAAGGTCAGTGTTAGAATTGTGGTTAGGGATATGTAGACTAGAGATTATGGAATCATGTTGAGCCTGAAAGTGGAGGAAATAATTATGGCTCTTTAGCATGTCACCCTCCCTAATATTGCCTTCAGATTTGGGGTATAAAGAATAAGGTTCTGTAACGGAACATTTAGGCCCGTTCCCACTATGTTACATTGTGAGGAAATAAGCAAAAGGTTTTCAGATCGGTGAAGTATCTTATATGGACTTCTCACTGAAGTGCCAGTGGGAGGAAAATCACTATATAATCATTAGGTTCTGTGAAAACGTAATGAATGCCGCTGCGGTGCCTTCAGACATAGTCTGAGTCAAAAGACACAGTTTGGGCTTCCAAACAAGATACAATGAAGTAAAGAATAGTCACTAATTTTCGAAACATGGATATAAAATTTTAGGTTTCTTGAATGTCCTTGAACCTGCATGTCTCACCTTGCAGATCTTAGTCTCAGCAGGTCTGACAGTGTTTTAGTGAGAACGGAAAGTGTGATTTAGGTTGAAGGGAGTCATTAGCATGCTCTGAAAATAAGCAGGCACTCCTTTTCTTTTAGGTACAGCTGACTAAGGGCTGTGTCAGTTGCAGTCAGTTTATTCTGTAGCAGAGTGAATGTATCTAACAAGAATTCTTGTTTAATAAATGCACTTGATTTTTGCCTTTTGCATGCAACACTCTCAGTTCACTGTCATTCAGGAGGGTCCTCCTTATCACAGAGAAGTACTTTGAATTTCAAGCAAGACAAAATGCTCCACTCCCATAAAAAGGACTTGAGAATTTTTTTTTTTTTTTCTTATTCTTCTCTGTGTAGGAGAAACACCATACTGTTTTATGCTGCAAAATGTTGACAGGACAGGGTTTGACAAGGTTTATGCCAAAGTATCTCTGCTTCCCTTATTGATTAAGCACAGCACTGAGAAGTATCTGAGCCAAACAGTTTCTTCTCCACTCTACAGTAGCAGGTGCTGCATTGAGTTGAACTTGGCAGTCTTTGTGTTCATCATTGATAAGAGTAGGATACAGTAAACAGTAGAAAAAAAGTTAAGGTATCACAAAATAACAGTGACTAAGAATAGCCACTGGAGGAGAGAGAAACCCAGTCAGGCTTTGGGCATCTCCCACTAGGTTATTCCCAGAGAAAATAAAGAACACTGTTCCTCTTTCTCCCACTGAACTCCAGCTCAGCCTAGGGTTAGGGTTGGGGGAAACGTGAACTATGGAGTGTGAGAAGGCTTTATGGGGAAGAGCATACTAAACAGCTTGGGACCCATCCTGTTACTTTGCTGTGAGAGAAGTACAAGAACACTATTTATTCAGGCGTGGCTGATACTTATCTCAGACTCCATGTAGGTATAACAATAGGATGTCAAAACCAGGCACTGTGGCATGACATTGAGACTGATCTAAGGAAATCTACTCCCAAATAAATTTAGTATAGTATTCTTTACATTTCTCAGGGACATAAGGAATTTTTCCTGTGTGCTAAGTTTCAGTTTTTAGTTAGAGTGTTCAAGTTTGTTAGAATATATGGAGTGTGAGTGACTGCAACACAGCTCAGGAGCCATCAGGTTATTCAATGTGTGAATTGCAAATGCTATTTGAGGGAGTATCCTTGAACTTTTTCTCTGTGGTGAATTAGGATTTAATAAAATGGTTACAATTAATTTATAGTATGTACCCCAAATTACTGTAGGATGGTAGTCAATAGTTACCCTGGGGAGGAACTAGATGTATAGTTTCTCAGTCTAAGATAGTTTTTGGGTCTACTCCTTGAAGTATCTGTCTTTTTGGAGGGTTCCCCACGACATCTAGGAGTGTTCAGACCTGATGGAGTCTGTATTACACAGACTATGCTCTCTGAATGGGACAGACCACCAGCGTACCAGGCCCAGTCTTGCCCTATTATTCAAAAAGTAAAACAACAGGGCATATGGCTGGGTCATACCTAGGAGTCCCTCCCTTGCTACTTTGCAGAAAATCTTAGTCACGGGGTCTCTATACTGTTGTGTCTCCATGTTTGGTGGCAAGTAGAGGCCCAGGCACTATCCACCAAATGAAATGAATCCTGTCTGTCAAATCGTTTCAGCTCTTCCCCCCGAGCACTTATCGCTCACGGTGAAAAAGGGCCTAACACAATGGCATGACTTAAGAGGATTTCTCTGAGCTTGGAACGAAGGGTTCTGCTCCTTTGATGAGGCTTTGAACCTGCAATTTTATGCTTGCAAAGCCTGTGCTAGCACCACCACCTCCTCCCTGTGCTAAGGGTGTGCTTCAGGGAGAGCTAATCCACATTCTCATTCCATGAATTTAAAACCAAAGGGGACTTGCAGCAAGCGTTAAACTTTACCTTAGGTATTCAATAGTAAAAGAGCATCCATATGTCACTCTGGTTCCAAAAGTAGATAAGGCACTCAGCTGCATTCTTTAATGCAAATCCCTCTAAAACCTTATATGCTATTAGTAGTCTGGTAGTTATTTGATGAAAGAGAAAATTAACTTTTCAAAGAGCAAGGGAAAAAATAGAACTGAGTCTATTACACCAACCAATCCAATATTCTGCACAATGAGATAGTGTTTCTTTCTACTCATTATGCCTAGCAAAAGCAATCAACAGAAGCCTGAAATGATAATTGTACAGAAATGAGATCTGATTAAAAGTAGAGATTGGCAGGTATTGGAAATAACCCACCTATCTCTGAAGGAAAGTGCAAAGTCTATACAGTACAAGTGTTGGATTGCTTAACTCAGCACTGCAGGCCTGGTTTTCTTTCTAGCTAAATTTGCCATGGACGAAGACAACTGTGGTCATAATGGACATGTGTCAATTTAAAACTGAAGTAAATAACATGAGAATTAAAGCCATAATGTTCATTCAACTGAAAGACTATTACAGTATGTTAATGTTGTGATTTCTTTGTCACTTACTCTCCCCCAAAGCATTCAGGAAGCTACAGTAAATCAGAAGCTAATTCTGGGTTACACCAAGGTTAATTAGAGAAGATTAAAATTGTGTTGGATTTGCCCATAAATTCTATAGCAACAGTTATTAACCATTTGGTGTTTATCTAAAATTACTGGATAACACAAAACTGTGCCATTCAGGATCTTATATTATATTTGCATTAAGTGGAGAGAAAAAAGATATTTTATATACTGTTATTTTGGAATTGCTGGTGAGTGGCAAACTGTCAAGGAAATTGCTCCTTTAAGAATAAATTGGAATAAATGGGAAAAGATAAGTGCGAGGCACTTGTGTGTACTTTTTCACATACCCACAAGCAGGCTGGAGACTCAGCATGTTCAAGATTAATTTGATAAATAGCAGCTCCTTTTCCAGCACATGCTGCACGGAATCTGCTGCATATAGGGAGGGATGGAGGGAAAGTTGATCAGAGGGAAAAGACAAGAGGGTAGATCTAAAGTGTACCTAACTCTTATCTTTTATAATGCAAGATGATTTATGTACACTACATCTAAACTGTATGCAATGCCTTCTCCCTCTTCCTGCACAGTAACTGCATCTGGAAGTGATTTTTCGTGTTTGTCCTTTTTTTTATTCCTCTTTTGGTCTGCCTCTTCCTCTCTGCCTGAAACAAAGCAAATATTTTTCTTTCTTGGGTTCCTCCTGCTTTATCCTCACACTGAATAGGGAATAAATTCCAGTTTTCTTGGAAGTGAAAGACCTGAGCTGAGGATCTTCATGAAGAAATCATGGGTGACATGGGAAAAATATCAGATGGAAGGTTTTTCAGATGCTGAAGAGGCTGAGGGTGGATGAAATGTACGAGCATTATGGCTGAAAGACTCCATATAACTGCAGCCTGTGTAGCCATGCTGTTTTTCAGCAGCAACAGCAAAAGGGTTGTGCAAGCTTGGAGAAACGCTTTTCAAGGCTGAAAGGGTCAATCCTCTCTCTTTAGGCACAGACAAATCATGTGTTGGCTCCTACAAGATGCTGCCAAAAGCAGCTGAGTGAGTTCTGCACCTATTCTTGGTGCCCATTCTGGGACTGACCCATCCCCTAAGTGGATCTAAGGGAAAACACATACTGCTGGTGAGCAGGAAGGGTCTAATTCAGGCAACCTCTTTGCTCTGTCAGCTCTGAAAGGTTATGGTGGAGACCTGATTTAATATTGACTGTAGAGAACAGGTATTTTCTTGAAAACATTTGATAGAGAGAGGAGACAGCATTAGCTGTAGAGTATACCTGAACTGCAATATAAACAAGACAACAGTGGCCACAAGTGTACGATTGGGGTTTTTTTGTACACAAGAAGTGTGTAATGGAATGTATTCAGCTGAAACACGACTTTAAGAAAACAAAAGCTCAAGGTGAAGGTGGTTTGTTAAAGATAGAATGAAAATGGAAAATGCTAGAGAGGTTATAGAGACAGAACTGCTTGGTTAAAAGAAGGACTTTTCATTGTTTGTCCCATAAAACTATGGGGGAAAGTGCTATAGAAGGTAAATATACTGGGAGACTTCTCATTAGCTAGAGTGTTATTTACACCAAATGAGACAAGATCTGTACATAATTACTCAGACACATGAAGGCTTCCACTATCTATAAGTTGCTAATAACTTCCTTGAAGCCACAACCCTTAACAATATTTAAATTAAGAGACTAGTCAGGGGAAAGATGTAAATGTAAATATAGTGGCAATCAACAATAGAAATATTCCACAACCAACAACCCTGTCAGTGAATCAGCTGGAAGAACAGGCATAAAAACTAGATAAAGACAACAAGGTGGCTGACTATGCTAAAGATGACAGAAAACCAGATAAAGCCCTCATTTTCAGAAATCCTTGGAGCAAGCAGGGATTTACCTGTGCAGACTCTTGATGTACTGTACTTTGCTAAGGGTTCCCAGACAATTGGAAGTGCCATCCTTGATGCACAGCTTTCTACCATCCCCAACCAACTGCTCCCTGCCACAATGTCTTGCCAATTATCAGGCCTGGCATAAAGGACACAGCCAGCATAAAGATGAACCAATAACCAAATTGTATTTGATACAAAAGGGTCAGTACATGGGTGAGTGCTGGGGGTACAAACAAGTCAGATTACACATAACATCAATCCCACTGACCCCAACAACAACACTGCATGACCAACAATGGGTGGAATAAATGGTGAAATGCAGTCTGCCATAGAAGGGACAGGAGACAACTGAGTCAACAAGACAAACACATAAGACCAAGGAAGCCACATACTGAATCTCTACACAGCGCACACTTACAAGAACCAGACCTGACTGAAGCCCAGTTTCAGAAAGGCAGGAGACCCTACCCCAACAGAAAACTCTACAAAGCACACCCACCCCACAGGCTTTATCCCTCAGTGGGACACCTGACCCTTGTTTACTTAAAGCAGGACACCTGGGGCTCATTTACCCAATGGCTCTCCCTGCATGGCCGGCCCCACCCTGGAGAGAAGCCTAAAGGTAAACTCACTCCCCCTTTGTGAAGGGCTGTGGGAATCACCTGTATGTCAACCTTCACTTGGGGCTTGGGATTGAAACCCCAGCATTTCACACAAAGGCAGCAAAAATAGCATATAGATGTAATCACAGGAGAAGTTTTCTATAGAGTCAGGCCAATGATCTGCCAGTGGTCCAGCCCTATTTTCTGATAGTGACAGTAATGGTAGTGATGCTATGTAGGGAGGATATACAAGTCAGAACCACTACCTACTCCATAAGAAAACACTTCTTTGATATGCTTTGAACTGATCTCCTGCAAGTTTCACTGAGTGCCAATAGTTCTTTTATTTTAGGATTTGGGAAGCAGCAGTTCTGTCTTCACCTTACAAAGCCATTCAGAAGAAGGGGCCACTGTGTGTACGGAAAGGCAAACAGCTGGTGAGAAACAGCCCAAGTGGCAATGCCAGGCTTGCTCTACATACACAGTATATCTGCTTTTCCCTGTGCAGGAAGTGTAATAGTCTCAGAAATTTCAGGTAAGGTCCATTTCTTTGGATTCTGACTCATCCTTATTACCTCAGTGGTGCCCATCTCAACATTTTCTCACAGACACTGCAATTTTTCTTTCAGCGTTTATCCCAAGTAGGTTATGATAAACACAATTAGTAATAAAAGTAATTTATTAATGTTTACATGCATTTAAAATTTTCAATGGGCACATTAGGAGAATTACTTTGTAAACATTTGTATTTACTGCTGTCCATTGAAATTTGATGCTTTAATTTGGTCTTTAGAGCAGCTGCTTAAAGCTGATCATCCATACAAAATACTGAAAGTAGGCCTGTGAGAGATAAGATAGCAGAGTGGAAAAGGGATGTCAGTGATACAAAATAAATGCTTTTCCTTACAAAACTGCAGGAACTAAGGAATGCTTCCCATAAATATTTATTGAGGACCAAAATTTTACAGTACTTCTGCCACAAGGGACTTATATTCTAAAAGCAGCATAGGAGAAAGCTTCTATGCATTTTTCTGTCTTTCTCTTTCAGACTGTTCATATTCATGATGACATCCACTTGCTACATTGCATTTAATTTACATATTTGACTGCTTCATCTGCATGAATCTCAATTATCTATCTTTGTGATGACTCACCTCATTCCAGTTCTTCTGAAGGAACTATAATTTTAAGAAGGAAAGGAATAGATGGGGAAAAAAAGTAAATTAAGGTTCCAGGGTCCCAAATGGCAGAATAATCCTGATTTGACATTCAGGATCATCAATAATTTTTCACAGGCTATAATTTTGAGGTTATACAGTTCGTGTCCTTTTGGATCTTAGAGGTAAGGATTTTATATTGCTGTAAATAAGACAGAGTCCTATCTAAACCGCAATACATATCTGTGTTTGGTACTGAGGATGGCCTATTCTATTCTCATTACTGTGTTATGCCTACCATCTAAATTGTACTGGATGCCTTTGAACAGACATGCAAGGAAGTACAGATGAGTTATTTTAAACTGGTTTTGATATTTCTAAAAAAAAAAAAAAAAAAAAAAAAATTTTGTGACTTTTCCCCCAAACATGCTTTTTGCTGGAAAAAAAAAGTCATATTTAATGTGTGTATTTTATTTTGTATTAATTTTTATGTAAGCTATAACTCTCTTCCCATCTGAGGTCTATAAAAATTAGCAAACACTAATTACTCCACCTGTTTTTACAGGTAAAATAATGGAGAAAAAAGTCACAGAAATCTTGAGAAAAAAAAAAATCATAATGTATAGTTTCCTCTGTGTGGAGCTTCCAGAATATTAAAAAAAACCCACCAAACAAAACCCCCCCCATATACCCCCACCAAAAGACCCGCAGAAAGTGTTCTGAAAGATTCCAGATTCCAGAATCTTTAACAAAGGGAAATTACAATACACATTACTGCATCCTATCATCTGTCACCTGTTTGTGTTATGTTAGGTTAATGAAAAAGCATAGGAATGAAAACAGTGATCTATTTATGTTATGTCTTGGTGAATACTAATTATTTTATACTAATAGTATTCACTATTCCTTTCATTCATTCATTGAGCACTACATCAGGCTTTATTATTATTATCTGCAAGAAAGAACAACTTGTGAAAGTTAAATACTTATGTCAGAAGTGGGTAATTACACCTATAGCTTCTGTTTTCTTTTCACCAGAAATTGCACAAAATGTATGCCTAGTCTCCAAACTCTACATATTTATTTTAAGGCCCCAGTTCTACAGGTTCTTTCTGAGACCTTTAACCTTTTCTCCTTGATTTTACTTTTCCCCACAGAAAAAAACACAATATAACTTATATTTTCACTAACAGTGTTTTTTGACTCTAAAGGTATTATTGAAAGAAAGACTAAATCAGCCCATCGTACATCCAAGCAAATGCCAGCCCTACATAGTATTATAGGAAATGTATTAGGAATGAGTGATCATTCTTTACATATTAATGCAACAGTAGAGCTGGAAGAGACATAATTTCAGAGTCCTAGGCCCTACAACCCAAAGAATTACCAGCTGTGATAAATGTATCTTCACAATAAGATGTATAACCAGTATCCATTTTCATACCAAAATATAAACAAACCAAAAAATAAACTGATGTAAAAATCAGCATATAAAGAGCATAGGCAGAACAGCCTATAGAACAGCCCAGTGATATCTTGATAACCTTCAGTGTTGGCAGCTAATGTAAAAGCAAAAAAATTTTCAGTCACCTCTTTTTGTACAAGATGCCGTGCCCCATTACATGACACTAGAACTGTAAAAGTGGGTAAACAAGTCAGAATCTACCTAATTAACCCTCTCCCACATACATCTGTGTATCTATATAGAAGTACATACACATTTACATCCAGTTCACTCAGCACTCTTAAATTTCCATTTCTTCCAATTGTCTATGTATGTCCACAAGTAAGCAGTCAGATTCTAAACCCAACATATGTTTTGTTATCGAAAATAAGCATTTCCAGGTTGTCACTGGATACTTCAGAAAAATGCATGATGTTGTATTTTTTCTGTAGAAAACTGAGGGATGCTCTTTCTTACAGGCAGTTGCATTTTAACGGAATAAAGGTAGCCAACTGGCAGCAAGGTCACAAATAGACATTCCAACTTGCAAGGCCAGTTGCCATCTGTAACAGATTTGTCTTTCATGGGATTAATCTTCTATAATCACTTGTACCAAAGCAGGTAATAGAAAATACTTTTTTTTTTTTTTTTAAAAAAAAAAAAAAAACCCCAACAAATCCAAAACCAAACCAAAACAAACAAACAAAAAAAACCCCCAACTAATAAAACACAAACACCCCCACCCCCAATTATTTTGGCAATGTGGATTCCTTTCCTAGTATTAGCAGGCTGGTATTCTGTAAACATTTTATTTTTGTATAACACACCCAGGATTAAGTGGAAGTAAAATAATTTTCTATGGCATTAAAGCACAAACGGACTGCTAGAAAAGCTGTGTAAACATTGCAGGAAGATGGTTCCCATGCAGGAATGGCACAGAAACAATGCATGAATTAGTATGCGATGCACTGTAATTCTTGCCGAAGTAGTTTGGAAAAGGTGATAAAAAGGTTAAACCTGAATACACTTCTGGTTTTAGTTCTGATTGATGCAGATACTTATACATGTTAAGGTCTTCAGGCTACTTTGAGACAGCACTACCTAAGGAATGTTACAGAAGTGTACTTTATTTAGGCAGCACCCTTGAGCTGCACTCTGTACAATGAAATAATATGAGAAAATCTGGCTGTGTAGGCTGTATATTCTAGAAAATCTTGATTACACTGTCTCTTCACTGACCACTCAAAGTTGAAAATAGCTTATGCAAAATCTTATTTTGGATACTCAAGGGGAACATAGTTAAATATGCAATTTGACAGCGATTACTGTCAAAGTCTTGTCATTTTGAAAGAGGAGAGATGTGAAATACTTGCTTAAATTTACAAATGGAAAAATAGAAATGGAAAATAAAGAAAAAGCCATTTCAAAGTAGTTCCTATGAAATCAAATAAAAAGAACACAGAAGCAAGCACAACAGTTATGGGCTTTTCTGCCTTCTTTCTTTGCTATGAGGAGGTCTGTAGCGATTTAAACATGCACTGACTTAGCCTTAGTCTTAAAGATAAATTAAGGAGAAAAGAGGCTGTACTTTCAGGCTAAAGGCAGAATTTCGTCCTCCAGCCCTGTGGTTTGGATAGGTTAAGAGAGCAGGGAGGACAGAGCAGGTTATATGGAAGATATGAGCTCTATAATTAATCTGTCATCTTGAACTTTCTGTTTGCTACTCCAGCAATATATGTGCTCCAGAAATCTATGTACATAAGTATGTTCAGCTTCAGATGTTCAGCTTCAGAAGAGGTGATCATTGCAAATAGTATGTATAAAATAATTTTGTTTAATATTTTGCTTTTCTTACCCAGATCCCTTTTGATGTGGTTTTATTTTAAAATTCTGCAGTTCAATGCAATCATGAAGTCTGACTCCAATTTCACTGCACTGTTGTATACTGGAAATAATAACATAAACTAATTGTGTTTACAGGAAAAACTGCATCTGAGATTAGCTATGGAGATCAGATCTACAAATGTACAGAGATGAGCTTGTACAGATAGGACAAGACTTAAGTAAATAAAACAACATGACACACACTGACTGAGGGAGAATAAAAAAACAAGGACATTTTTGTATCCCAGTAAACGCTATCATGGCAATAGGAGAATCCTGAAAAAAAAAAAACAAACAACAGGACCAGACACTAGATTAGTCAAACTGGGAAGCCTCGGGTCGCCTTATCCAGGGGCAGTGAGCTACTGTACTGCATGATGACAAGCAGTAAGGCTGTCAGTCTTCTCGATGTGGTACTGAAAATAGCCACTCGTGCAAAATCTGAATGTCCAAAGATAGTCAGTGTGATGAGAATTTGAGAACCTAAAATTATTTGGAAAGATGCCAATGGGTATCAGTGCCACTCACATGAATGCATTTGTTATCTCTCACTGACAGCTCAGGAATATGTAGGGTAGGGGACCTAGGGCTCTCTGCATGTCCTGAAAGTGAATTGTATCACAGGCAGAAGCACAGAATTTGTTGATAAAATGTGGCTTAATGATAAAAAATCTATAAGAAAAACCTGTGTTCAGATTCTCTTCAAGATATAAACACTCATCATCACTGTCAGAAATCATTTATGCAAGAGAAGCAATGAAGAAGCAAGTGGGAAATGTATTTTGTATTTTCTGTCAAGACAGAGGTGTTTCATGGGAGAAGGGCATAAGAGTGTGAGGACTTGACCCAAATTCATGTGTCACTGTCACCTCTGAGAAAATGCCAAGTTTTCACGGAGACTGTGGACAAGCTGTGTTAAGGGCTGTCCCTTTGTTTATTCCCATGAACAGTTTCTACCATCTAATATAAACATAAAATTCAAATTAAAAAAAAACAAAAAACAAAAAACAAACAAACAAAAAAAACCCACACAAACCAAAACCAGATGTTTCTAGTAACAAAACTGATGTTGTTAACACTAAGAAGAGGTACAGCCAGACCAGAAAATGTAAACTGTTTTCTTAAACACATACAAATGGCTGTGTCACATATGCTGGGTTTTATCTTTTCTCCTAATTTCTCCAGGCCTGTTCATGTCTGGTATATTATCCTTTCTGTGTGGACATTCAACAGATTTGTAGTTATGATGGAGGCAGGTAAAAAAGAACTCTTAGGAGATGATATTCTGATTTTCAGCACAAATCCGTCTCTAGAGTACGTTAATGTTTTAGGGCTTTTTTAATGGTAAGGTGTCTTTCAAATGATTATATCTATTTCCTATGGTTGCAGTGATGGGCAAACAAAGAAAATTATTACATTCCAGTGAAGTAACAGTATTCTGACCTTAATTTGAGATTGTTTCTTTTGTAATGAATGAGCTATAATGAAAATTGGAAATAATAATCTTATTTTTACAAAGGATTTGATCTGCAAACGTAGATCTGCAAGGCTCCATACTGGTGTACGGTCAATTATTAACACAGCTTCCTATCTACCCTGGATGTTTCATTGCATTTACATGCACAGTCACATACTGATTCTGCTGGTTGTAATTGATTCCTTCACTTTTTAATGATCCAAAATGAGTTGCATAGATTAAATAGATCTAAAATGGATCTAAAGGAGCTGTTCATTGCTTTTATCTTCACACACTCTCAGATATAATATCTCAATCTATTAAAATGGTAATTTAATTTTTTGATTAAACATAGATGGAATGCTATACCCAAAAATGGGAGATGATATAATACGGAATAAATTGATAAACCTCTATTTAAGGTAGGACACTTGGGTTCTCTCTGAATGGTATGGATTCATTCATTTGCAGCTGGGTTTTGGTGGTTTTCAGTGACAATACTGGTGAATATTTCTTGAGTTACTGAAAATTAAACTGCAGTGAAAGGAGTCCTTAATAAGGCTCTGCTCATAAGAATATTGAATTTATGTTAAGAGGAGGAAGGAATCTGTATTAGGAGAAAATGATGTGAACTAGCTACAAGATGAGACTTCAAATGTGGTTTTTAAATTACTTCTCAAAGTTGGCATGAAAAATTTTAGCTCAACATTTTAGCTTCTTTTACAATGGATCCCTGGGAATATGCATAAAATATTTGAAATACAAGATCTATACATTTTTAAGAACTTTAGATCTTTAAAGTGTAAGCAATTGAAATCTTAGAAGGGGACTTCCTTTCTTTACTGTGCATAATGAACAACATCAGACAATCTTTTTAGTGCCAAATGCAACATATATAATTGTAAAATGTGTTTAAATTGGAAGACTATCATTAAATGTCCATATTTAGATATCTGATGTAAGGAACTGAAAGAAGTAATGCCTCAAACATTCTCTGACACAGGAAACCTCAAGGACAAGCTGTGGCATTTGAATTAGTCTAAGGAATGTCACCCAAGGAAGCAGGAGTGTTATGAAGGATGCACCCCATTCTCCCTTGCAGTTGCATTGACAGACTCCTTAGACAAGCCTCAAAGAGGGAGACATGGACTGAGTGAAACCAAATGTTTATCAGTGGCTCCATCCTGTAGCCATTTGTGACTCTACTGTGTAGGCCAGACACCACACATGCATTGTTAATGGACTGATAAGGTGTGAGCGTTTCTGCCCCAGAAGCCAGATGACTGCTCAAGAAGCATGAAGCCAGAAAAAAACTGTGGGACCAGAGGAAGATCAGCTGACATGATGAACTTAAAAAGCAACAGAAAGCTTTGCTGTGTGATCACCCACCATTCAAGCTAGATCCGTGTGCACCCACCACCCAAGATTGCCGGACCTGAGACAACGCTGGATCCAGGGGTGGTGATCGAGATTTCTTTGACTTTCCCTTCCCTTCCCTTCCCTTCCCTTCCCTTCCCTTCCCTTCCCATTATCCCTTTTTAAATTTAGAATTGTTCTCTACAGCAAGTAAAACATTTTAACCAGTGATTCGGTGTCATTTTGCCTTAATTTAACCCGAGGGATCACAGAACCATTGAGCTTCTCTGCTTCCAGTCCTGTTTGTGACATCTGGACAACTGATTTGACTAAAATACTGAGTATCACGTTTTCTCTTCTCAAAACTAGGCCACATATATCCATTTTAGTACAGTATCCATTTTTGACACCTAACAATGAAACTTTCAATGATAATTTCCAGAGTTGTTTAAAACTGTGAATCACTGAGGTACAGTGTTTCAATACACTGGTTTTCACTGTTGTAAGCAAATTATTATGTTCTGGACAAATATAGTATTAAGACAACATTATTATGTAATTGTAGATTATATTAAAGTTGAACCTGGTAATATCAGCTCAGAAAGCATTTTGTTTCATATTGAGTTAGATAGCCCACTAACTGTAGAAAGAAAAAAAAAAAATATGTTAAAGAAGCAGGTGCTGTACACTAAATACTGTATGTATTCTAGACATTTGTAGGAGAGTTATCACTCCTCTGGGGATCCTCCAGTGATCCGAGTCAGACAACAAAGTGGAATCAAACATTCCATAGACCTCTACTTCCTACCTTACTGTAGAGAGACCACATCAGGAAGAGCAGCTGATGATGCTGAGAGAGTTGAAAATTATACAGATTGATGTTAGGTTCTTAGATGGATCTATCTCCATTATCTAAGTTGCCTTATAAACCTCCCCTTTTCAACTGTATTGGAACTTCATGCCTGAAATTCAAATGATAAAAAATAAACCTTTGCAGCCAGTACTGCTAACTGAACCTACTGTAGAGACTGTTTTCTTTTATGCATTTTAAAATGGAGACTGTATCTACAATTGATAATCTCAAAAGAGATATTTTTTTCTGTTCAATTTTATTTTTAATTTGAAAAATATACATGTCACTATAGCTGGGAAAATATGACCTTTGAAGTATGAATGTCAAGACAGAAATGGCAACTAATTAAATTAACCTAAGCTATTTCTAAATATATTTAAATAAATAAATAAAAACATGCTTTCCTTTACTGAATGTCAAGATGAAAGAATGCTGTGTCTCAGCTAAGACATCAAAGCCTTGAAACAGAGTTTGGAGAAGAAATGGAGTGCTAATTCTTACTGAAAGCAAAAGTATTCCTAAGGGAGCCACTTCTTCTAAACCATATGTCTTTGACATAAACTGGCAATAAAGGAGAAAACTACTGCTGAGAATGTGAGAAATGCAGCTGAAATGCTTGCTCCTTTTCAGAGATATTCAAATAATTTGACCTCATTGGAGATACAGTGCACACCCTTATTTTGAGGCTCACATGATCTGTTGAATTGAGCTTGGCACTATTCACTGTGTTAGAAGAAATGGAATACATTTGAAAGTAAGCTATAGCAATAAGATTATAGCATTACTAACTGGAATTAAATCATTGGCAGAGTTCACTTGGAGTTTATTTGGCACTTATTCTAAGTGCAAGACTCAGGAGCATTGTGGTAAATTCCCAGGTCTGTGTTTATGGGTTTTGGTCTATTACATGTAGATGAGGTACTTGGGCATATGGCTTAGTGGTGGACTTGGCAGTGTTAGGCTTACAGTTGGACTCAATGATCTTAAAGGTCTTTTCCAGTCTAAATGACTTTATGATTCTATGTACATCCTAACTCCATGTGACAACTAGACAATCAACCACCTTCCTCAGTACGGTGATTATGGTTCTTTTCCAGGTCTGTCATGCAGTGTGAAAGAGATTCAAGGCCTACTCTAGCCAGGACCATTCTCTCAGTGTTTGGGTTGGGCATACCCAGACACTGGGATTTCATCCTCCAGCAGAGAGTGGAGATGGCCTCATTTTATTTTTTTTTAGTATGATGCAAGAAAACCTTTTCTAGGAAATGTTTACTGTTGCTCTATGAGAAACTGCACCCAGAAAATAACATGCAGTAAGTGCAGTAAGTAAAAAGATGTATCAGGAAAAAAAGAAAGGTTTCTGTCAACATTAAAGAGCTGTAAATAACAGAAGTTTAACAGTTGAAGCTGCATCACATAGTTAAATTATCACATTTCTCTGGCCTTATAAGTAACTAAGGTTTATTAAAAGATCTATTACCAGTTGCTAACTTTTCAGAACTGGGTTAGAACTGAAATGTTGGCCATGAATCATTCTGTGCATTTACAGCTGAAGAAGGCAGTAAATGATAGATCCGAGTGGCTTTAGCTCCTTTCCAATTTCTGTGTAAAAACTCCAGAACAATTCTACTTTTTACATTATGTTTGCATTTTAATATAATAGAAATATATGTAAAATCCTTATCATTGTAGTATTTCTGCTGTAGATACTTTTACTCAGTGGGTAAAATGCAAAATCTTCATTGTTTTAGGGACCTGATGACAGCTTTTCCTCTCACCCCATTAGAGAAATTTCATGACCAGTTTTGTTTATACTCCCTCATTCACCAACTGAAGCTTGAATTAATTTCTGCACAGTAGAATATTAAGGGAACCGACTTAATCTTTCTGTCTTGGTAATCAGTCCATAGCCTTTCCGTAAGGGTCCTCATATCAGAAATACGATGAATATTGGAACTCAAATATATAGGCAGTAGCCATGAGGTTTCTCTGTCTACTCAGGCTTGATTTTAGAAGGAAATGGCAGTTTTAACTTTATTTTGCCTATTTGTTTAACCTGGTGGGCATCCGTTGACATTGTCTATCATAACAACTTCCTTAGAGCACGTAAGTGTTCCTTAGCCTTATTTATAAGAATTTGGGGATGGAATGATCTGAAATGTCCACCAAAGTACAACTTTTTTCTTGATTTACAGTAGTTCTGCTCACTAAATGAGCTATAAGAGAATGACATATTTGTTTACAATCTATGAATGCACAATTTATATATATTTAGAAAAGTGTATGATTTGAGTGTTGTAAGAGAAGTTGTTGACTGCTTAAGACTCCTAAAAATATACAGTCTTCTTTTATTTATTTTTTACAAAGAAATTAAAAAAAAAATAAAATTAAAAATCACCTACTTTTAGTTGCAAAATAATTACTACTTCTGATCTACACATTACTATCAGATATTAATTCATTTATATTTTTTGTATTATTTGAGATTCTTGGATAGAAGTTAGGGCAGAAGGTGGACAGTATTTTCAAATATTGGACTGAGTGCTTCAAAAATATGTTATTATGACTTCTTTTGCTTTGAGATTGTGTGCTTATTTTGAACCTGAATCAAAGAGACCAGCTGAAACTTAGCAGTAACTGTTCTGACTCCAAAATGGAAAAAAATGAGTTGTCACTTGAACTACTCAGTAGCATGTTTCATACAGCTATAATCCATAGTCAAAAGCAATTAACTAAATGACAGAAAATTTAGAGGGAGCAAAGACAAGGAACTGAAGAGCTTGTGTCTGGAAACGAGAAATAGAAGGAAAGCAAAGTTCTTTTTTTTATCTTCATATATGAACTACCTCCACCATTTTTGTTTGCAACTTTAGTAAAAACACACTTCTATTTCAACAGCTACGAAGGCTAGTATTTTACCTATTTGTTTGCTCTTCTAATTGTGATTATTCTTGTTTCACTGAAAGAAAAGCTGAGGAACAAATAAAATTACAGATGCACAATTCATTGATGAATTTGCTACATTCAAAATCTTGTTGTGGGCAAAAGGAAATAGTTCATATATGAAGTCAAGAAATTCTTGTTCATTAAATTAATGCTGAAATGATCCAATAAAAAGATACAGCAACATATTACTATTATTAGTCCAGTTGTAATACTTAAGAACACAATCAAGACCAGCATATACCCTCCTATCCTGAAAACTGTCCCTTTTCCCGGGTGTTATGCTCACTGCCCAGGACTTCCCTGGGTCCTTCAGCTGTCCTGAAGGAGAAGCGTGTTTGGGGGCAGAGAGTGACAGGCTACCATCAGCAATGTAAGTCCTACATCAGAAGTACAGCTCACAATAAAGGCTTCTTCCTCATCAGATTTGAGTCTGCTTGTGGGTATACTTCTGTTTTCTAGCATGGTTTGTTTACTTTCTTCACCGATTCCTAGCTGAAGTTTGTCTCTCTTCACCAGTTACCTATTAGAAAAAGTATCGCAACAGCCTCCCCAAGCCCCAGCTAACCGAAAGGGCTGCTCTTAGTCTGTGGCTGTGTAGGTTTGTTAGACCTCTTCCCTTTGTATCTGGTATTTACGGGGCTAATCTAGAGCAAGTCAGCAGCAGTCACTTTTCTATCCCTGCTAAAACAAGCTAAAACCAGTCTGCCTAAGGCAAGCTCAGATGACTTTCTTCACCTGGCACAATCAGGTCAGTACAAACGGGTGGTCTTTTACTAATGATGCCAAAACCACATTCACTGGGCTACAAACTTTCTGTTTCTTAGACCAGCTCTCTAACACCTGATGGTAATTTGATGATTTGTAGGGAAGCCACAATGTCTTGAGTAAGCTATGAAATTTCATTTTTAGAGAAAAAGGTTTAGGATTTGCTTCTTCTTTTCAGGAAAAAAAAATGGTAGAAGCAGCTAATAGCATGTTATTTTTTTGCTAGAAAGCAAGGTATTAGTTGTTGAGCACTAATATTCATTTTAACAATGTGAGTGTTGGGAACAGAATTTTAAAGCAGAGGGTTGTTCGGAGTCAGCACTAGTTCCTCTTGTGTCTCCAGCCTGCCTGTTCCCAAGACTTACGTCTGTATGTAAGTGATATTATTCCCCACTTAATAACATGAATATAAATAAAAATACTTGCAAAAGTTTGGAGTGGAGGAAACACCTAGGCTCTTTCTGCATATTTTTATTCTTTTCTTGAAAAGCAAAATCTCATAGATTCTAAATTCTGCAATGAGCCTTAAGGATAGAGAAAGCCAATCTGAATGTTTACTTCATTTCTTGCTGGGCACTACACAATTGATGCATGCTTTTTCGTATGAACTTACTTTTACTGGTGAAAGGCAACCAAATTTTGTGTAATTTGTAATTTAGTAGTTACAGATACTCGCTAGAATTTAGGTCTCTGTGAATAGCACATACCTGTATGCGAATGGAAGACAACCATGAAGGAGTGGAAGAAAAATACTGGTTCAGTGTTATTTACTAGTAGAAAGGTGTTGTTGGTTTGATATTTTCTTGCTTGTTCATTACTGGTTTGAGGTTGGGATTTTTTATAAGAAATTCTATCCAGCATTTTAATATATTGCTATATTGTTTTACAGAGCTGTACTTCAAAGGAACTATGATCTATGAATAATATTTCGTTAAAGCAGGGCTAAAGTAATTTTCTTTGTAGCTTGAAATCTGTGTTCACATTAGAGTAACTTTCAGCATATTAATTAAAAAAACATAATTCCCTTTACTCTTCCAAAAGTCTTACACTTTCAACTGTTCCCAACAGTAAATTGAAGCCCAATGAAATCTAATTGCCTGGTGCACAACCTGAGAGACATTTAAAGAGAAATTAGAAACACTAATTATCTGCTATCTTTCCTCCATTTATGTTATGTTTGCAAATTTAGCTTCCCATACCTTTAATTTTCTGTCTACTGCTTTATTTTTGGCTTTCCATTATTAGTAGCACAAAACTGGTATCTAGCTGCATCAATATACTCTCAAATTTTCCTAAATGGGCATAAATAAGTTTGTTTTCCCTGATGTTTATGTTGCAACTGGTATTCTCAGATGAGGTTCATTGCATGTTATTACAGATAATTTAGTTAGAAAAGATCAAGTAAAAGGACCCAAGTGTTAATAGAACATGAAGGGACATACTCTTTCCTGATGCAGGATTGAAGGAAATGGATTTTACCCCCAAAATCTGTTTGGCTCACTAGCTTTTCAGCTGTTGTTATAGCTAATGAGTGTGTTATTTTTCTCAGTTTACCACACACTACAGAGGGTGTTGATTACAGACAGATTTATTTAATTTGCCCATTATTTAGCTTGTATTTTGAATGTAAAATGTGATGTACAGTGAACTTTTATTTTTTAATTAGCATTCCAGTGGTGTTTCCTATGTATAAGGAATATATTTTAACTTCTGATACCTTCAATGTGTACAGAAATGCACCTGTATATGTGTATGTGTGTGTGTATGTTGACCTCCACAGAACACTCAGAACACTATGTTAAAGCACTTCAAGTTTGTAAGGTCAAAATGTAAGAACACAAGACTGTCTGTATGGATATCAAAAGCTGAAGCTAGTCCAGTATCCCATGTCTAGCAGCAGCCTATAGCAAATGGTTAAGAAAAAATGAACAAGACAAACAGGTAGTGCTTGTTTCCCCAGGTGTCCTCCCATCCTCCAGAAAACTGCAGTTCAGGGACCCCCTCAGCCATAGATAGCTCCCTGTATTTAGCCACCCTTGGTTTATTTCATAGAGTAATATAATCATTTAGGTTGGAAAAGACATTTAAGATCATCAGGTCCAACCATTAACCTAACACTGCCAAGTGGACCGCTAAGCCATGTTCCTAGCTGTCACATCCACATGTCTTTTAATTACCCGTAAGGATCAACCACATCCCTGGGCAGCCTGTTCTAATGCTCAACAACCCTTTAGGTGAAGAAATTTTTCCTAATATCCAATTTTAACCTCCCCTGACACAACTTGGGGCTGTCCCATCACTTGTTACTCACCTCACTACAACCTCCTTTCAGGGAGCTGTAGAGGGCGATGAGGTCTCCCCTCAGCCTCCTCTTCTCCAGACTAAACCCCCCCAGTTCCCTCAGCCGCTCCCCGTACGACCTGTGCTCCAGACCCTGCACCAGCTCCCTTGCCCTTCTCTGGACACTTTGTCTTTTTGCAGGTGGAGGGGAATATCGTTGACATTTATTAAGAGAAAAGTAGTAACTTTCTTCAACCTCTGTAAACTTTAAATGATCACACAATTCTATGACAAGGACTTACAAGATTAATTGCATGTTGTTTGAAGATGTGCTTTCTTTAGTTCCTTTTGAATTTGCTATCTGATAATTTTATGTGATATGCCATCGTTCTTTTATGGAGAAGAATATAAATTAATCCACTGCTTATATTACAACCTGAATGACTCAGCCTCTCAGTAGACCATTCCTAAGAAGATAAACCATGCACATTAAGTGTGCAGCTGTTTATTGGATTAGAGTATGATATTAGAGATAAAGCTATCTAGGATTTTGTCCTGTTTTCAGGAGGTGTTTTTATTCAAATTACTATAGGTAAAATTTACAAAGAGAACGGAGTAACTTGTGGTAGTTCATTTTGGACAGAAAAGTTAGAAGGAAGAAATGTGTCT
Organism: Athene cunicularia; assembly: GCF_003259725.1. Lineage (NCBI taxonomy): Eukaryota > Metazoa > Chordata > Aves > Strigiformes > Strigidae > Athene > Athene cunicularia. The sequence continues at coordinate 35,596,345 of NW_020799099.1, forward strand.
TAAAATTAGTTTGATCTGGGAAACTCGAGGTATTACTGTAATCACATGGCTCTTTCATGACACCACTATAAAGCACAGTTAAAGTAGTATTTATTATAAAGTTATCATGTTTAGCTCTGATTTTATTATATTGAAGCTAATGTCAGCATATTTAGGCCTACATTAATTCTGAATTACTTTCATTTTCACATTCAGTGTAACGTTATGTTTTACCTTAAATTCTTGCAGTCTCCTATATTACTTGCACATAGTTGTTTTTTTCTTTATTTAGAAATATTTGTGTTTCCATACAGTCTGAATGGTTTAATGCCAAAAGGCAAAACATTATTGAGCCAAATGTCTGTACTTAGGTGGACCGTTGCACCTTGTTTTGCTCATTCACTTATTCATTTGAATACCTATGGTATGTTGGAGCTGCACCAAGTGCTGAGACCTCTGAGCATTTTCCAATTGAGCCTGCTCTAGAAGCACCAAAAAAAAAAAAAAATAGCTGCCTATTGAGGCAGAGCGGCTAGGTTTAGATGCAGTGCTTTCTTAAGCAGCTAAACTGCTATATGCATCCAGCTCCTGTCACTGTATAGAATGTCAGGTGGATATGCTTTCATGGGACCTCTGCAAGGCTCTTTGTATGGAATATAAATGCCCTAATTACTTCTTTGTCATATATGTACAAAGACTCTATGTAGAAAATTATTAAGTGGCTATTATGTGTACACAGATGTCTTTATTTGCTTATATTGAAATATCTGTGTTTGATGATCCTGAAATTTGTTTCTGTATGCACATAAAAGAGCTATATATCTTGTGCTTTCTATAAGGTATAGAAGATACATAAATACTTATAAAAGGTACTATTTTTAGGACTTGAAAATCTGGATACCTCCCATTATGCTACTGGAAGGACACTAACAGAAAGTAACGCCTTATTAAAAAAAAATATATATTCATAGGTACTTAAATCTGCAAATTAAAGATATATCTTTCAAAGTTGTTCTGTTTCAAAATTACGTTGCTGCTAATCCACACACGAACTGTGAAAATAAGCTTTCAAATTCTACTCTTCTTTTGCACTTACGTAAGTTTTTCAAAAAGAATTGATTACATGATTCTGTGATAGAAAGCTTGCCTGATTGTTCCCTATTATATCAGCTCGTGTAGTAAAAGATATTGCCTCTGCCAACAAACCTTATTTCTTCCTTCTGAAGCTGCTTTAGAAACTTCTCTGATTGTTTGAAAAATATCAGAGAAAAGATGATTACCCAGAAACCAGTTGTCTAAAAATGATGCACCTAATTCTAGAAAAAGTCTCAAACATGAAATATGCTGTAAGTTTATATTAACGATGAATCATTTAGCATCATAACTGATGTGATTTTTTTTTTTTTAATACTGTGTGGTAGGAAAATAAATTAATAATACATAGCAATACCTGCTTAAAGGATTAAGAAATACAGTGAACACTCAAATTAGAACCAGTTATTTGGTAAGTGAACTGGCTAGCAATTAAAAATAAACTTGATTTCTACGTATGTATTTATTAGATGCCAATTCCCAGCAAATGGTGTAGTCATAGGAATATTATTATATTAATGTTAGAAGATTACTTTTGTGAATGCTATGTGATAGAAAATATATTTTTTTCTATAAAACTATACTTCAGTTTTCACTCATTATATCTAACTAATTTCAGATAATAAATGAATAGGACAAAGCATGAGGTAAAAATGAAGTGGTCATACCCACATGTTGTAGACTGAGAGCAAATTCTGGTCAGAGTGAAAGTACTTTGATTTACAGTAGGATCTGACCTTCATATCTTAAATTTTGATTCTGCAGTCTTGTCTACCAAGGAAATCGCCACTACTAAAGATTTTATATCTTTGTGTTGAATATATATTTGGATGACTTTACTAGACCTAGAACGTTGGGAAATTTAGATGTGTCTAATTTGTATGAAAAGGCAAGATGAAAAGATGAAAAGGAATTCAGATGTGCCTAATTTGTAGGTATGCTGTACTACTACCAACACCTCTAATTTCTGAAGTCTGGTAAATATCATCACACAAGTCATATTTGGTGTTTAGCTGGGATCTATAAATGTCTCCGAAAAAGAAAGCAATGACAGCAGCCATTCTCTTTTAGCCAACAGGGTAGTGGTCCAAAAAGCTGTTCAAGGGCAGAGATCAGCTGTCACGTTCACTGGAAGGAATCGCAGCTCCGACGTGCAGTGCCCGCCCAGCTCAGGGCCGTCCCAGCCTGCCTGCAGCCAGAGCCACCCTTCTGGGGTACCCTTCTGGGGTACCCTTCTGGGAAGGCAGCACATGGGCATGCAGTAAAAGTCAGCTGGGTGAGAGTCGTGTTTTTTATTCCATGCACCAAATTTTAATTTGATTCGTTCTGATTTAAATTCAAAATCCTTCCTTTGCTTTCTCATAAGCCTTCTCACATGTCTTAAACTCTGATGGTATCTGTCTCTAAGCTAATCACTCCAAGTGTCTGTTGTAATCAGTGGAGTTCTAATCAGTATCATCTAAGGTAATTATTTGCATTCTGAAGTAGACATCTAAAAGAAGCTAAATTAATTGCATCTTGAAAGTGGCTATTTCTTGCCATTTGGCCACAAAGAAAATATAAAGTGACTAATTCAGTGTCTATAATCTGTATTATAGAACCCTAAAGTTAGCTGAGATGAATTGTATAATTTTTGCTGTAAAGCTGTAAATTTATTATTTTTTTAAAATGATATTATTTAGCGTACTTTGAAACTGATTTTTCTAAAATAAGTAATTTGTATTACTTCCTCTTGTGGATCCTGTAAGCCTCCATAGATGCTACAGAAGAATTTGCTTTGGTTTGGGTTTTTTTTCTGTCTTGTTATCAAAACTTAATTTCAAAGTTATCTGAAATTTCATATACAAGACTGAGACTGGCTCTGAACTGATTACACTATATCAATTCATAGTTCAATTATTCCAGTTTTACAACTCTCAGTATGAAACTACCAGCTGTACTGTAGCAAGACTTTGTCTTTTACTGGGGCCTCCTCAGAGAAGTGATGCCTGGAATGAAGCTTAGCTGCACTCTTTATTCCAGTTTACAGCGATCTGTGTACTTTGTCTTTTATGATCTGACAGTATCAAGTAGCATGTCCCTTTTGCTTACACTGGAGAAATTCAGTGTGCTTTGCTGCCTGTCCCTGCTCTTTAGGTAGACTGTGTAAACATCTTAGTGGAAAATGAGCTCATCTGGGATTCTTGCTGCTCTTAGTTATGCACAGGTTTCAGTTTAATCTTTTGTAGCTATTAAGCCAGGTTCTCTTAACAGAAGCCCGCACTGCTTCGATGTGATATTGTTGACAAGTGAAGGGCCTCAGGCTTTTTTATCTATGAAAGTCCCCTATTGGAATGTATGGCAAAGTGTTAAGGTACACAGCAACCCACCTCAGCGTTGTATATTTATGTCTATCATAACATGGTTTCAAGATCATGTTGTGTTTAAGGATTAAACGATGACTAATCTTCCTAGCATAGGTATCTTTTGAAAAAAGAAAAAAAAAAAACAACAAAAAAACACACACAAAAAAAAAACCCAAAACCAACATTCCCTTAGGAATAAAAGAGAATATTTTTCTACTTTAACTTTCTTTACTTAGTACCTTTCTGAAGGTCCAATACTGAGCGAGAAGATACTTTCCTATTTCAGTGTAGCTAAGCACTGACATAGCCCATATTAAATTGTTTGTCCTAATACGTAAGACACAAGAATGCTGTGGTGGCCAGCTGTTATTTCTTGAAGCTACAGAAAATATGAGTGAACAGGTCAACAAATTCATGAGTTTGTTTACTCTGGGTCGCAATCAACAGTGAAAAATATAACATATTTTTATAAAGATAGTGTGAGTTCATGTGTCTGCTTTCATTTTAATTTCATTTGCATAATTAAATGCTCCCTTTTATGGGTCAATCAGGGCCTAACAGCCTGACCCTGCTTTCCCACATTTACATTGACATCTCTGGTTATTTGTGAACAGTTCTAGAAGAATTCACAATATGTAATTAAGTTAACAAAAGGGCGTTAAATTAATCAGTATCGAAATTCACATAAACAAACATATTTCTTCAGCCAAGGGCTTTTTTTTTTTTTTTTCTTTTAAAGGCTAAAGTGTTTGTTTGTTGTACACAACACAAAAAAGTATTCTTTGGCCTAAAATTTATCCTCTTCTAGAGACATTCCTAAAGTGCATTTTTGTCTTTGTATTTGTTGTTTTTGGTGGTGGTGGTTTTGTTCTTTTGTTTTTTTTTTTTTTGAGAAAGAAATACAAATAATTTTCTGAGGCTTAAAAATGTCTTATTTCAGGGCTTTAGGAAAACATAAATTTTTCATATGAACAAGCTATTTTTCAGTGTATTTGCTTATATTTGGTCTAGGAAATTATATTCTCATCTATATGGGTATGCACATCGGGGGCTTTACAATTTAAACATATCTTCAGGTAGAGCT